>NC_061116.1:167901844-167954823 GCF_002878395.1 Capsicum annuum | reverse complement strand
AGGGCATGCTCAAAATAAGTTTGGATGATTAAGAGGTGTTCTTTAAAGTTTATAAACCACTCACCACAATATCCCACTACAAAGATTTGTGCATAATTACAATGATGGAAGTAGAGGAGTGTGGGTTGGTGGAACCCGATCCACCAAAGACCTCTTCGAACTCTCTAATTAAGCTACCTAAGCTACCAACACTTCAACCCGAAGTGATGCTGATTTATGAGCCTGAGAAGGCTATGATTGAGAAACCTTTTGACCTTGAAAGGTCACACTGAAGTGGTCATAAATAAATAAGAAGATGGCCTCCAAGTAGAAGGAAGAGAATTAAGAAAAATGGTTAAGTATGATGTTGGGTCGTGCCACAACACTAAATCAGGTGCTTCTTGGGAGGCAATCCAAGTTAAGATAGGTGTTTTATTTTCAATATTTTTAGTTTTTACTTCACATAGTTTTTGTTTTTGTTGATTCACAGGTTGATGGAAAGTCTGAGTACCGAAAATCTGAGCTAAGGAGCATAGCGAAGACTGGGTGTAGGGTCTCCTCAAACCCTCTTAATGATCAGAGATGGTACTAGCTAGGCCTAGAGGCCTCAAAGAATATTTCTATCTCTACTTTTGAGTATACTTTAAGGACGAAGTAGATTTTAAACTGTGGGGTAGGGAAATTCCCATTGTTTCGGGTGAAGTGATGTTGTAGGGGTCTTGAGTCTCTGTTATTTTTCTAGTTTTTGGGTAAACTTGAAAAAATTACAAAAAGATTTTATTTAGTTTTATTTTTTTGGGTTATTTTATTTGTTTCACACTTCACCACCTCGTGGTTTTTCTTTTCACTTCTTTTCCATGGGGGTTCCCCTTGAACCCATTATCCTTTTTCTTTTTAGGAGTAAATATTAATTTTTTTTGTTTTAGGTAAGTGAGATATTCTTGTTGGTGCTATGTGTTATCACTTGATGCAAGTGTTTTGGTTGAAAAATCATGTTGACAATGTGAATGACTACTTCTGAGACTCCTAGGCTCATGAATATGACTCTTGTACGTTGTTGGTTTAATGTTCAATTCATGCTATTGTTTGGTTAAGAGTCTATAACGATCCTACTTGTGTTGGACATGTGCCATGTGTGTGTGAGGTATATGTATATTCCTTGTTGCATTTTATGTCTATAACTTGCCTGGAATGTGTGCAAACCGAAATAAAGAGTGTGGGTTTAGAAGATGATATAGGTATTTCTTTAATAGCCACGTTTCATACCTTTTGTGGCCTACCGTTGTGCTGAATCCTAGTTAGCCCCATTAAGCCTCTAACTTGTTTTCTTTGGTAGCCTTATATTTAGTCTGCATCCCATTCTTTGATTGACATTAATTTGAACCAATGCTCATAAGCACTTTAGTGAAAACATAAGAAAGTTGAGTTTGAAAAATAAGAGGAGAAAAGGTGAAAGTAAAGCCCCAAAATAATAGTTATTGGTGTGTACAATTGATTCATTATTGTTGGGAGTGAAAGAAATTAGATCTAAAATTGAATCATGAATTGATAGACAATAATCCCTTCCATATTTTATGTGAATGAGCTTAATGAGGTGGGGCAAGACAAAAGATATGTGTAAATACAAGTGGTGAAATTTGGTTGTTAGAAGTGGATTGAATGAAAAGTGTGATGTATTAAAGAGTTTAGGAAAGATAGTCAATATTACTAGCAAGTATAGTTCCTACCCATCCCTTAGCCTACATTACAACCCTTAAAAACCTTAACATGACCCAAACCAAGGCCTAGTCATGTCAGGTATGTCAAATCCAACAAGGAACGGAGACTACCCCCAATACCCAATCGTTAACCACCCTACACCCAATGTCAGCTGAATTCTGAACATATAACAAGATAGAATTATTGTTCTCATTAAGACTTTAGGAGAGGGTCACAATTATGGCCGACCCAATCGAGTCCAACCGTATCGTACGAACTGCCTAACCATACCAAACCAACCTATATACAATATGCCAAAGGGAATACAAAAACATAATAAAAAAATCAATCCCAAAATGTAATATAATGGAACAGTGAGAAATTGTGTTCAATGACGCTAGCCTCTTAGCTTATTATAATGCCAAGGCTAACAGCAATACCGATCCCGCCCACACCAACCTCCACAGTACCACAAACTCTCTATCAAAAAAATTAAACAAATCTGGTTGGGACGTTTCCCCAACCATGGCCAAAAATAATATCCAAAATAAAAGAAAAATGTTAAAGACATGCACAACATGAAATGATACCTTTCGAAAGGATGTAAGATCACCACTTAATTCCAAATACTAATACCAAATCCGTATGCTAAATTGAATGAGTAGAATGGTCGGTTCCTGCATAGCGTGGGTATACAACCTCCAGTAGATGGGGTTAGCAAATGACCGCTAGCATGAAACTCTGGGTAAGGATAAAATAATTCAAGGTATAAAAACAAGTAAAACCATCCATAATGCATACAACCATACATATATAACTGTCGGGTTTATCATGCACTTAAAACCTTTACCTGGGTTGTATAGCTTGGCTGTCCTAACCACCCACGGGCAATACGGGTTCACCTCTCCCTGTTGAAAGGCCCCAAGTGCGTGAAGCCACACGACCAGGAAATATCCCATGGGATGACTAGTACATCCCTCCAATATAAAACATGACACTCTCAGGTGGTAATCAACACCCCTTATATCGGTAAATATGAGTTTCTGGTTTTGGTCCCCCCGGGATCGCCACCTTTAATGGCTTAGCTACACACCTCTCCATTAATGTCCAATTAAAACCATGTCCAAACAATCCATTTACCATTTATTAACCAAGGCCAATATTATTGATATTGTCATACCACCTCTTACATGCAAGTAATATCTATAGCCAAACCATTTAGGTTAAGGGGAACTTAGGTGCCCTTCCAATTACCATATTAAATCCACCTGAGAGACTTCCATGTTCTCCATAAGTATAACCATTTAACCTTTCCAAACCATTTAAACTATGCATAAATCCTTTGTCCAGTTTAAAACATGCAAGAGTTACATTAAAAATTCAATGCAATAAACATATCTTTATACGCATTTTATCAAATACCTTGGGGGCATAATATAACCAAAACCAATTCCAAAGACCATTAAACCATTACCATACAATCCAATTGTCCAAAACCACCATTAATGCATATAAACGCATAATTAAAACCATAGGAAACCATAACCAAGCATTCAATATCAAAACCCCCAATAATAGTTGAAAAACCATAATCATGAAATAGTAAAACCATGAAATCAATCATATAAACCATGAAGTTAGTTTAAATTAAAATGAGGCAAGAGAATAATGCCTTAAACCAAATAATTGATGGAAGGAAATCACCAAAGCAAGCCCTAAAGTAATCCTTTAGTTGAAATCCTAGCTTTCTTTCCCCAAAATCTCTTGAGAGAATTATGAGATATTTTGGAATAGTTTCTAAGTTTTAACGAATAGAATAATAGGGTAAATAACCTCCTAAGTGTATTAGAATTGTGGGTCCTAATTAGGGTAAGTAGGGAAATATCCAGAATACCCTCACTTAAATCTCTTACAAAACTCATCACACGGATACGACTGATCCATACCAGTCATACCCTCCAATACAATTGGTATCCACTACTCGTATACAAGCCTCCACCCTTGGATGAAATCCTTTCTAGTATAAGACTCATCCAACTAAGTCGTAACCATAGTATATAATCCATACAATAACCCGTATCCCTAGAAAAATGAATATATACCAAGAGGATCAAACATTGTCCATCATAATAGTCCTTGATACGACTCATACCAAGACATTATGACTCACACCTCTAAGTTGTACTCATTCCAGTGACCAAACCATCTCACCAACTAACACAGGTCAGCATACGACAGGACCATACCACTTGTACCCCAGCATACAGCTCGTACCCATGAGTCATATTAGGTTTAAAGAATGGATTTCCAGGAAATTTTCTAAGGGTCAAAACCTAAGATATTTTAGTCTCCCCCATAAGAAATATTTATCCATAAATAACGGACAAAGTAGAGGTAACCACACACAGAGTCATTTGCATTATCAAACATCCCTCTAACAAAGTTTAAAAACAAAGAGGCAAAGATGTTAATCTTTCCTTTAACAAACTCTGAAAATAAATACGTGTTTAAGACACATACCTTCCACATGAATCCCATGAGCCAAAAATAGATGCAGATGCTTATACTTTATGTCCTCTTCCGCTTCCCAAGTAGCTTCTTCCACTTTTTGGTTTCGCCATAAAAACTTAACTAAAGCCACATCCTTGGTCCATAACTGATGAACGTGCCTATCTAATATTTCAATCGGGACTTCTTCATAAGATAGAGAATCTAAAATACCTAATCCTTCCATAGAACAACCAAAGAAGGATCACCAAGACACTTTCTGAACATAGAAACATAAAATACCAAATGAACCAAACTTAAACTAGATGGCAACTCCAAATCATAAGCAGCATTTCCAACTCTCTACAAAATCACATAAGGACCAATGAACTGAGGATCAAGTTTCCCCTTTTATCCAAACCGCACCACTGCCTTCATGGGAGACACCTTGAGGAATACCCTATCCCCAATCTCAAACTCCAAGTCTCTATGACTAATATCTACATAGGACTTTTGGCAACTTTGGGCAGCTTTAAGCCTATCCCAAATCACCTTCACCTTCTCCAGAGTTGGTTTGGGTCTATGGTATATGGATTTGTTTGGTACAGTTGGGTGGTTAGTGCAATACAGTTGGACTCGATTGGGTCGATCACGATTGTAACCCTATTCTAGTGTCTTAATGACAACAATAAAGCTATCTTGTTATATGTTTGAAATTCATCCCATCTAAGGCTTGGTTGGGTTGGGTAACATGGAGCGGTCCTTGGTTTTGGTTAGACTTAGGATTCTCATTATGACAAGGCCCAGGGTCGGTTCGAGTCAAGTTGGTATCAGAGCTTTAGGTTCATGGTTAACTAGGAAGTCCACAAAGCCATGTCTAGTAGAATCTGTTTTAGGGGTATGAAGCGTGCTACACTCATAAGAGAGAGGTTGGAAGACATTTAGGAATATTTTAATTTCTTGGTATTCTATCTTCAAGCTTGATTTCTCAATCCTAGAATCTCCTCTAATCCTTGTTAGTTTGTTTTTCAGATCATGCCTCCTAGATCTGGAACATAAGGAAATTCTTCCATCCTATCTAGGGATAATGTTGAAGGGGTACGTCCTACATCTAGAGTATATCTTCGATCTTGTGGTCCTATTCATGATAGTGCTGGATTTCCTACTATTCTAGCTTGTTTTTCTCAGGTCCCTCAGGGCAATGTGACAAATGCAGAATTTTTTCAGTCTATTCATGTCATTGCCCAATTAGTTGCTACTCAGGCTGAGCGGGGTACGACTAGTGCTTTGTCTGCTGAGGCCACAAGGGTTGGTCAATTTATGAAAATAAGTCCTCCAACTTTTACTAGGGTAAAGACGGAGAAGAATCCACAGGGCTTCTTGGATGAGATGGAAAAGATTTTTTGGGTGATGCAGGCCACTCATGTAGAGGGATCTAACTTTTTACCTTATCATCTTAAGGATGTTGCTTATCAGTGGTATGATGAGTAGGATAAGAATAGAGGTGATATGAAAGAGAAAGAGTTATCGGAGGCTTTTCCTAATGCCTTCATGGATCGTTTCTTTCCTCAATAGTTGAGGGAAGTAAAGATAGAGGAGTTTGTGAACCTCAATCAAGGGATGATTTCTTAAAGGAATATGGTTTAAAGTTCCATTAGCTATCAAGGTATGCTCCTAACTTAGTAATTGATATGAGGTTGAGAATAAAAAAGTTTGCTTTTGGGTTGAATAGAGATTTGATCCTGGAGAGAAACACTATCTTATTGATTAAATATATGGGCATCTCAAGGTTGACTATTTATATGCAGTAGGTTGAGGATGAGAAGAGAAAACAAATGAAGTTTGGCGATAGGCAGAAAAAGTGGAATAGGTTTTTTGACCAGGGAGGTTCTCAATCTCAAGGTGGTAGAGATGGTGGCAAGTGGAAGAAAAAGAAGTGGGGGGAGTTCGGGATCCTTTTCTGCCAGTGCTTCTTACCCATAACAGTCGAGAGATAGATGCCATCAAGGTGGTGACAATTCTTAGGCACAGGTTTCCAAATTTCAGGTGAGCATAGGTCAGTTAGTTTTTTCATATCCTTCTCATCGATTTTGTGGTCGTACTCATTGAGGTTATTATAAAGAAAGAATGGAAAAGGTATTCATGTGTGTTTAGGTAGGGCATCGACACAGGGATTATCCAATCAATAAGGTTGCAACAGAGGCAAATAAGATTTCTGTGGCTTTATCTTTTGCTCCTGCACCTAGTAGTGTGGCATCTATTTTTGTTACTGCTCCTGGTTCTAGTTTTGCTCAGAACGAGTTGTGTGCTTTGGCATACCGACAAGAATTTAAGGCATCACAAGATGTCGTTAGTGGTACATTATAACTTTTCTCTTGTGACGTATATTATTTTCTTGATCTAGCATCCACTATTTCTTATGTGACTCCATATGTGGCTATGTATTTTGGTTTTGATCCAGAATTTATCTCAGATCCTTTTTTGGTTTTAACCCCAATAGATGACTCAATTATTGCTAAGAGAGTCTATAGAGGGGTATGACAACTGTTGGTGGCAACCAGAGCTTGGCGAATCTATTTAATTTAGATATGGTAGATTTTGATGTAATCCTAGGTATGGAATGGTTACATTCTTGTTATGCATTTGGGATTGTCGGACCCGTAGGGTTATCTTTAAGTTCCCTGGTGAACCGGTTATATAATAGGAAGGTAGTTCCTTAGCTCCTAGGAGGAGGTTTATTTCTTATTTTAGATCTTGGAGGTTAATCTCTAATGGTTGTTTTTCTTACTTGATTTGGGATAAAGATTCTAACTCGGAAGGTCCTTCTTTGTCTTCGGTCCCTTTGGTAATGAATTTCCAGAAGACTTTTTGGAAGATCTTCTTTGTGTTTCTCTCTATAGGGAAATAGAGTCTGGTATTGATTTGCTTCTGGACACTCGTCTAATTTTTATTCCTCCTTATAGAATGGCTCTAACTGAGTTGAGAGAACTTAAGAAGAAATTTAATGATCTTCTAGATAAGGGGTTTATTCATCTTAGTATTTCTCAATGGGGTGCATCGGTGTTGTTTGTGCATAAGAAGGATGGTTCCCTTCGGATGTGCATTGACTACATGCAGTTGAACAAGGTGTTGGTCAAGAACAAGTATCCTCTTCCTTAGATAGATGATATTTTTGACCAGTTATAGGTTGCCATGTTCTTCTCTAAGATAGATCTTCGGTCTGGGTACCATCAGCTTAAGATTAGGGAGGTAGATATCCCTAAGACGACTTTTTGTTCTTGGTATGGGCATTTTGAGTTCTTGATGATGTCATTTGGGTTGACTAATGCCCCGACAGCATTTATGGACTTGATGAATAAGGTGCTCAGGTAGTATTTAGATCTCTTCGTCATTATGTTTATTGATGACATTCTAGTTTATTTGAAGAGTAGGGTAGATTATGCTAATCACCTCTGTGTAGTGTTTCATACCTTAATGGAACAATAGTTGTATGCCAAGTTCTCTAAGTGGGGGTTCTAGTTAAATATTATGAATTTATTTGGTCAAGTTATTTCTAGTGAAGGGATCATGGTGGATTCGTAAAGGGTTGCTTTGGTAAAAAGGTGGCCTAGGCCCACAACTCTATCTGATATAAAGATTCTTGAGTTTATCCAGGCATTATAGGAGGTTTATGGAAAGTTTTTCTTCGATAGCTACTCCTTTGACTAAGTTGACTCAAAAGATGGTTAAGTTTTCATGGTCGGATGCTTGCGAAGGGTGTTTTTAGAAGTTAAAGGATAAGTTGACTTCAGCTTCAATCCTAACCTTTGTAGAAGGCAATGATGGGTTTATGGTTTATTGTGATGTATCTCGGGTAGGTCTTGGTTTTCTTTTGATGCAGCATGGGAAGGTGATTGCCTATTATTCTAGGTAGTTGAAGGTACATGAGAGGAATTATCCTACTCATGATTTGGAGTTGTTGGTGGTTGTGTTCACTTAGCAGCATTATTTGTATGGTGTTTATGTGGATATCTTTTCTGATCACAGTAGTCTTCAGTATGTGTTCACTCAGAAAGAGTGTAATCTCAGGCAAAAGAGGTGGCTTGAGCTTCTCAAGAATTATGATATGAGTCTTCACTACTACCTAGGTGAGGATAATGTGGTTATTAATGCTCTTAGCAGGATATCCATCGGAATTTTAGCTCACATAGAGGAAGGGAAGAGAGAATTGGTGTAGGATATTCAGTGTTTGGATAATCTTGGAGGTCATCTCTTGGACTCTAAGGATGGTGGTGTGACAGTGCAAGAAGTGGTTCAATAGTTTCTTGGTTCAGAGATTAAGGAGAATCAAGTGCTAGATCCTATCTTGATGAAAATCAAAAATGGAATTGGTGGGCAAAAGGTAGTGGTTTTTGATATTAGTGGTGATGGTACTTTACGACACCAAGGGAGGTTGTGTGTTCCTAATGTCGAAGGGCTATGGCAAAAGGTTTTGGCTGAGTAACATGAGTCACGGTATATTGTTCATCCTGCCTCAGCTAAGATGTATCATGATCTCAAGGAGATCTATTGGTGGAATGGCATGAAGAGAGATGTGGTTGATTTCGTGGCAAGGTATATAGTGTGTCAAGCGGTTAAGGTTGAGCACATGAAGCCAGGAGGGTTGTATTAAGAAATTGATTTTCCTGAATGGAAATGGGAAGTGATTCTTATGGACTTTGTGAATGATCTTTCTCGGACTCAGAATCAGTATGATTCAATTTGGGTCATCGTGGATAGGATGACCAAGTCTACGTATTTCTTGCCTGTGTGGAATACCTTTTTGGCGGAGGATTATATGTGGTTGTATCTTCAGGAGATTATGAAGATGAATGGGGTACCTATTTCGATTATCTCTGATCGTGATGCATAGTTTAGATCTCATTTCTGGCGGTCTTTCTAGAAAGGGTTAGGGACTAAGGTTAGTATAAGTACTTTTCATTCGCAGTCGGATGGGCAAGCGGAGAGAACTATTCAGAACATAGAAGATATGATTCGGGCCTGTGTGATTGACTATGGTGGCAATTGGGGTTAGAATCTTCATTTAGTGGAGTTTACTTACAATAATAGCTATCATTCGAGTATTGGTATGGCTCCTTTCGAGGTATTGAATGGTAGGATTTGTAGATCTCCTATTGGGTGGTTTGAGCTTGGAGAAGCGAACATGTTTGGTCCTGATTTGGTTTTTAAGGTAATAGAGAAGGTGAAAGTGATTCGGGATAGGCTTAAAGCTACCCAAAGTTGCCAAAATTCCTACGCGGATGTTAGGCGTAGAGACGTGGAGTTTGAGGTCGGGGATAGGATGTTCCCCAATGTGTCTCCCATGAAGGGAGTGGTACAGTTTGGACGAAAGGGGAAACTCGGTCCCAGTTCATTGGTCCTTATGTGATTTTGCGGAGAGTTGGCAATGTTGCTTATGAGTTGGAGTTGCCATCTAGTTTAAGTTTTGTTTATCTGGTCTTTCATGTTTCTATGTTGAGGAAGTGTCTTGGTGATCCTTCTTCGGTTGATCCATTGGAAGGATTGACTATTACTGGCAAGTATAGTTCCTACCCATCCCTTAGCCAACATTACAACCCTTGAAAACCTTAACATGACCCGAACCGGGGCCTAGTCGTGCCGGGTATCTCAACTTCAACAAGGAGCAGAGACCACCCCCAATACCCAACCTTTAACCATCCTACACCTTATGTCAGCTGAATTTCGAACGTATAACAAGATAAGACAATATAAGTTTAAAGACAAAAAAGTAGGTCTATAACCATAGCCAAACGACCACAACCAAAAATCTAACCCCAGTGCCAATCCTAATGTCAATACTAATACCAATACGAACACTAATACTGACACCAACCATGCCCATAATATTTCAACAAAGCCTCTGACCAGAATCAAGAAACATCCGATCGGGACATGCCCCCGACCAAAGCCATAACCAAATCCATTGAAATAACAAAAATGAAAAGAAGTTCATAACATGAAATGGAGTCTTACGGAGTATGGAAGCTCATCACTTTAATATGACTCAAAGATATCCCCAAATCCAAGTTACTGAGTAGGAGAAATGGTAGTATGGGTGGTTTCTGCATCGCATGGTGATACAGCACCCGAACATGGTTAGCAGGGTAAACTCTAGCATGTAACCCAAGGATAAAGATAAAATAATTCCATCAATTTGTAACCAAATCAAATAACCATATACAATAACATATATACATATATACTGTGTCGAGATAGGGAACATGACACGGCCCAAAATTGTGCAATGTTATATAAGCATCTCAAACCCAACTTGGACCAAAGATCGCCCTAATAACCCAACCTAACCATCAAATCAATCCGCAAGGGGTCGAATGAACACCAATCCTGAGTTAAGAAAGTGGAAACGATACTAATAATCATAACTTAGATGATGCCTAAGCATTTTATTTACAACAACATACTAGTCCAACTAACCCAAGTCCACAGTCACCACAAAGCCTCTACAAATCCTATGTCTAATAAATGTTGTGACATGCCACCTATAATAGCCAACACCAAGAAAAAATAAGTTTATAACATAAAATAAAGAATATGAAATGTATACCTTCTGAAGAATGGAAGCTCACCACTGTGATGTCAACACACAATCTTCCCAAACACTTGGTCACAACGCAGGAAGAGAAGAAGAAGATCTGGCCCCTATCTCGTATGGGCAAATAGAGTTCGGAGATGGTTAGTGGTTGGAGCTCTAGCATGTAACTCAATGATAAGGATAAAAGAGTGCATTTGTTCAAAACCAAATCATCATATGCAACAACATTCACATATGTATAGGCATATATAAAGATACATATACATAATGTTATGTAACATGCCAAATCATGGAACAAGTCAAAACATTCATTCCTGAAACATTCATTCATGAGACACGGAGTGAAGGACTTCCAAACTCCCACCCTTCGATTTTTAGAACCTTAAACTTCTCTGTTACAATAGACGGGAGGACCCAAACCTCAAGCCATCACATTTTATATATAATAAGTGGAACCAACATATCTTATATGGAAAATAGACATGAACCACAAGCCATCACATATTATATGGTAAGTGGATCCAAGCCACAAGCCTTCACACATTACATGGTAAGTGGATCCGAACCACAAACCGACACACATTACAAGGTAAGTGGACCCAAACCACAAACTTTCATACATTATATGGTAAGTGGACCTGAACCACAAACCCTCACACCTTACATGGTAAGAAGACTCGAACCACAAACCGACAACATTACATGGTAAGTTAACCCAAACCACAAACCTTCGTACATTACATGGTAAGTGGACCCAAACCACAAACCTTCGCACATTATATGGTAAGTTAACCCGAACAACCAACCTTTACATCTTACATGGTAAGTGGACCCGAACCACAAACTAACACACATTACATAATAAGTGGACCCGAACCACAAACCTACGCATATTAGATGGTAAGTGGACCCGAACCATAAATCTTCGCACTTTATATGGTAAGTGGATCCGAACCACAAAACATTGCACCTTATACGGTAAGTGGATCCAAACCACAAATCAACACATTTACATACTAAGTGGACCCAAACCATAAACCTTCGCACATTAGATAATAAGTGGACCCAAAACACAAAATTTCACGTTAGGCAAGGGACTCGAACCACAAGCCATCATATCATTATTACTAGTCGACATTTGAACTCGTAAGCACTCAAACCCATTTGAGAACTTCAAGCCACCAAGGCTACATTTCAATACCATAGACAACAATGTGATCTTTACCAATCCATTTGATCACTATTCATTTAGATAGGCCAATGCCTTAGTTCATACCACGATGCAAGTTCATTTATGGTCATCAAGACCTTTACAAACCAATCATTCCATATTAACATTCTTACACTCACATTTTAGTTTAAACATAATTCAAGTTTATATTTATGGACTATAACCCATTTAAACAACCAACTACCAAGGACATCCATTAAATCATTATATGTCTAACAAGGCCTTTACCAATAATTTACTAAGAATTCCTATTCATTTTAAAAATATCTTATCTCATTAATACTCACTAGACCAATACTATCATTTAATAAACTATTAAGAAGTGACCAGTCAGTTCTCGTAGATATTTTCACAAACACCTTGAGGGCATGCTTTTATCAAGACCAAAACCAAAGTAGAAATCATAAAATTTAGGGTTACTCATAACCCATTTGTTAAATCATGATCAACAAGCACCCACATGTAAAAACTAGCATAACCCATCCCCGGGCCTTGTCATAATAGGTATCCCAAGTCTATCCAGGATTGGGGTCTCCTCCTATTACCCATCCCAACCACCTATATCCAGCCTTAGAAGGGTTAAATTTTAAACATATAACAAGATAGCATTATTGATCTCATTAAGACACTGGGATAAGGTCACAACCGTGACCAAACTAATCAAGTCCAACCGTACCGCACCAATCGTACAACAGTACCAAACCAATCCATAGACCATAAACCAAATAGAATACCAAAACATAATATGAAAATCATTCCAAAAATGTAATATGTTGTAACAGTGAGAAATTTTGTCCAATGATGCCAGCCTCTTAGCTTATTCTAATGCCAAAGCCGACATCAATATTGATACTGCCCATACCAACCCTCAGAAGTACCACAAAGCCTCAATCCAAAAGAGTAAACAAATTGATTAGGACGTGCCCTCAATCATGGCCAAAACCAATATCCAAAATAAAAGAAAAGTGTCAAAGACATCAATAACATGAAATGATACCTTTTGAAAGGATGGAAGCTTACCACTTAAGTCCAAATATTGATACCAAATCCGCATGCTAAATAGGAGGAGTAGAATTAACGGTTCCTGCATGGCGTGGGTATACAACCACCAGTAGATAAGGTTAGCGAATGACCGCTAGCATGAAACTCAGGGTAAGGATAAAATAATTCCAGGTATAAAACCAAGTAAAACTATCCATAATTCATAGAACCATAAATATATAAGTGTCGAGAAAAGGTACCAGGCTTAGCAGGCACTTAAAACCTTTACATGGGTTGTGTAGCTTGGTTGTCCTAACCACCCACAAAAGATATGGGTTCAGCTCCCCCTACAGAAAGGGCCCTAGTTCGTGTAGCCGCATGACCAGGGAATATCCCATAGGATGACTATTACATCCCTCCAATATAAAAGGTGACACTCATACGTGGTCATCAAGACCCCTCATATCAGCAAATATGAGTTTCCAATTTTGGCCCCCCCCTAGGATGGCCACCTTCAATGCCTTAGCTGCATACTTCGCCATTAATGCTCAATTAAAACCATGTCCAAAAAATTCATTTACCATTTATTAACCAAGGCCAATATTAGTGGTATTTTTCATACCACCCCTTACTTGCAAATAATATCCATAGCCAAACTATTTAGGTTAAGGGGACCTTAGGTGTCCTTCCAATTACCATATTAAATCCACTTTGAAGACTTCCATGTTCTCTACAAAAATAACCATTTAGGTTTTATCCTTTCCAAACCATTTAAACTATGCATAAATCCTTTGTCTAGTTTAAAACATGTAGGAGTTCCATTAAAAGAAGTAAATGCAATGAACATATCTTTATAAATATTTTATCAAACACCTTTGTGCATAATATAACAAAAAATAATTCCAAAGACCATTAATCCTTTACCATGCAATCCAATTGTCCAAAACCACCATTAATGCATATAAAAACATAATTAAAACCATAGAAAACCATAACCAAGCATTCAATATCAAAACCCACACAATAGTTGAAATATCATAATCATGAAATAGTACAACTATGAAATCAATCATATAAACCATTCCTTTAGTTAAAATTACAATGAGGGAAGATAATAATGCCTTATATCAAAGATTTGATGGATAAAAATCACCAAAGCAAGCCCTAAAGCAATATTTTAGTTAAAACCCTAGCTTCCTTTCCCTAAAAACTCTCAAGAGAATTATGAGATGTTTTGGAATAGATTCTAAGTGTTAACGAATAGAATATTAGGGTAAATAACCTTAAAAGTTTATTACAAGTCGTGGGTCCAATTTAGGTTAAGTAAGGAAATATCCAAAATACCCTCACTTAAATCCCTTACAAAAATTCACAGGGATACGACTGACCCATACGAGTCGTACCCTCCTATACGATCGGTATCCACCACTCGTATACAAGCAACTTAAAAAAACACTAGAATGGTGGGATGGTTTGTTCACTGGTTAGCATACGATAGTCGGATGGTTTCATCACTGGAATAGGTATGACTTAGACGTGTAAGTTGTAAGGTCATGGTTTGAGTCGTATTAAGGACTATTATGGTAGGAAATATTTGATCCTTCTGATATTTATTCTGCCAAGGATACGGGTTATGGGTATGAATCGTATATTATGGTTACGACTTAGTTGGATGAGTCATATACTGGACAATGTTTGGTCCAAGGGTTGTGGGTTTTATATGAATGGTGTATACCGATCAAAATCCCTTAGTTGAAACCCTAGCTTCCTTACCCCAAAAGCTCTTGAGAGAATTATGAGTTGTTTTGGGATAGTATCAAAGGGTTAACAAATAGAATAATTAGGTAAATAACCTCCTACGTATATTAGAAGTTGTGGTTCTTAATTAAGGTCAATAGGGAAATATCCAGAATACCCTCACTTAAATCCCTTAGAAAATCTATCATAGGGATACAACTGGCCCATACGATTCGTACCCTCTTATATGATATGTATCCACTACTCGTATATAAGCCTCAACCCTTGGATCAAATGTTGTCTAGTATACAAATCATCCAACCAAGTCGTAACCATAGTATACGATCCGTACCCATAACCCGTATCCCTGGAAGAATAAATACCAAGAGGATCAAACACAGTCCACTATAATAGTCCTTGATATGACGTACCAAGACCTTACGACTCACACCTCTATGTCATACCCATTCCAGTGGACAAATAATCCCACCATCATATGTTGACCAGTGACTAAACTATCCCACCATTCCAATGACCTTTTTAAGTGGCTTTTATATGAGTGGTATATATCAATCGTATAGGATGGTATGACTAGTATAGGTTAGTCGTATCCCTATGATGGCTTTTTAAAGAGATTTAAGTAAGGATATTCTGGATATTTACCTACTTACCCTAATTAGGACCCAGGACTTCTAATATACTTAGGAGGTTATTTACCCTATTATTCTATTCATTAATACTAAGAAACTATTCTAAAATATCTCATAATTCTCTCAAGAGCTTTTGGGGAAAAGAAGCTAGGGTTTCAACTAAGGGATTGCGTTGGGGCTTGCTTTGGTGATTTCTTTCCATTAATTCTTTGATTTAAGGCATGATTCTCTTTCTCATTTTAATTCCAACTAAATTCATGATTTATATGATTGATTTCATGGTTTTACTATTTTATGATTATAGTTTTTTAACTATTGTTGGGGGTTTTGATATTGAATGCTTGGTTATGGTTTCCTATAATTTTAATTATGCTTTTATACGTAATAATGATGGTTTTGGACAGTTGGATTGCATGGTAATGGTTTAATTATCTTTGGAATTGGTTTGGGTTATATTATGCCCCCAAGGTGTTTGATAAAATGCTTATAAAGATATGTTCATTGCATTGACTTCTTTTAATAGAACTCTTGTATGTTTTAAATTGGACAAAGGATTTATGCATGATTTAAATGGTTTGGAAAGGCTAAAATCTAAATGTTTATGCTTGTGGAGAACATGGAAGTCCCCCAAGAGGATTTAATATGGTAATTAGAAGGACACCTAAGGTCCCCTTAACCTAAATAGTTTGTCTATGAATATTACTTGCAAGTGTGGGGTGGTATGATGATAACACTAATATTGTCCTTGTTTGATAAATGATAAATGAATTGTTTGTACATGGTTTTAATTGGGATTAATGGAGAAGTATGTAGCTAAGTCGTTGAAACTGGCGGTCCCGGGGGGACCAAAATCAAAAACTCATATTTGCTGATATAAAGGATCTTGATGACCACGTGTGAGTGTCACCTTTTATATTGAAGGGATGTACTAGTCATCCCATGGGATATAACCTTGTCGTGCGGCTACACATATTAGGGCTCTTTCAGCAGGGGGAGTTGAACCCATATCACAGTAGGTGGTTAGGACAGCTAAGCTACAAAGCTTAGGTAAAGGTTTTAAGTGCATGCAAAACCCGGTCCCTTTTCTTAAAAATTATATATGTATGGTTGTATGAATTATGGATGGTTTTACTTGGTTTTATAGCTAGCATTATTTTATCCTGACCCTGAGTTTTATGCTAGCGGTCATTTGCTAACCCTATCTACTGGCGGTTGTATACCCACGCTATGCAGGAACTGGTTATTCTACTCCTCTTATTTAGTATGTAGATTTGATATCAGTATTCAAACTTAAGTGGTGAGCTTCCATCCTTTCGAAAGGCATCATTTCATGTTATGGATGTCTTTATACATTTTTCTTTTATTTGGATATTAGTTTTGGCCATGGTTGGGGTCATGTTCCAATTGGATTCATTTACTCTTTTGGTAGAGGCTTTGTGGTACTTCTGGTGGTTAGTATGGGCAGGATCGATATTGGTGTCGCCCTTGGCATTAGAATAAGCTGAGAGGATGGCATCATCGAACATAATTTCTCACTTTTCCATCATATTATATTTTGGGATTGATATTCATATTATGTTTTCATATTCCCTTTGGTTTATGGTCTATGGATTATTTTAGTACAGTTGGGCGGTTGGTGTGGTATGGTTGGACTCAGTTGGGTCGATCACGATTGTGACCCTATCCTAGAGTCTTAATGAGAAGAATAATGTTATTTTGTTATATATTTGAAATTCAACCCATCTAAGGCTGGATATGGGTGTTTAGGTTGGGTAACAGGGGAAGGTCCCCAGTCCTGGTTAGATTGGGATGCCCATTATGTCAAAGTCTGAGGATGGGTTGTATTAGTTTTCACATGTGGGTGCTTGTTGATCGTGATTTAAAAAATGGGTCATGAGTAACCCTAAATTTGATGATTTGTACTTTGATTTTGGTCTTGATAAAAGCATGCCCTCAAGGTGTTTGTGAAAATGTCTAAGAGATTTGACTAGTCAAGTGTTAATGGTGTATTGAACTATGGAATTGGTCTAGTAAGTATTAATGAGATAAGATATTTTTAAAATGAATAGGAATTCTTGTTAAATTATTGGTAAAGGCCTTGTTGGACATGTAATGAGTTAATGCATATCTTTGGTAGTTGGTTGCTTAAATGGGTTATAGTCCCTAAACATGAACTTGAATTATGTTTAAACTAAAAGGTAAGTGTAAGAATGTTAATAAGGAATGATTGGTTTGTAAAGGTCTTGATGATCATAAATGAACTTGCATTGTGGTGTGAACTAAGGCATTGGACAATCTAAAGAAATAATGGTCAAATGGATTGGTAAAGATCATATGATTATCTATGGTGTTGAAATGTAGCCTTGGTAGCTTGAAGTTCCCAAATGGGTTCGAGTCCTTATGTGTTGAATTCAATAGATATTAATATATGTGTAGGAAGGTTACGAGTCTAAATGTTGACTAGTAATGATGCAATAATGGCTCGTGGTTTGAGCCCTTTGCCTAACGTGAAAGTTTGTGGTTCGGGTTCACTTATTATCTAATATCCGAAGGTTTATGGTTTGGGTCCACTTACCATGTAAGGTGTTTCGGTTTGTGGTTTTGGTCCACTTACCATGTATGGTGTGAAGGTTTATGGTTTGGGTTCACTTACCATATAATGTGTGAAGGTTTGTGGTTTGGGTCCACTTAAATCTAATGTGTGAAGGTTTGTGGTTTAGGTTCACTTAGCATGTAATATATGTTAGTTTATGGTTTGGGTCCACTTCCCATGTAAGGTGTGAAGGTTTGTGGTTCGGGTCCACTTACCATATAATGTACGAAGGCTTCTGGTTCGGGTCCACTTACCATCTAATGTATGAAGCTTTGTGGTTTGGGTCCACTTACCTTGTAATGTTTGTCGGTTTGTGGTTCGAGTGCACTTACTATGT
Organism: Capsicum annuum; assembly: GCF_002878395.1. Lineage (NCBI taxonomy): Eukaryota > Viridiplantae > Streptophyta > Magnoliopsida > Solanales > Solanaceae > Capsicum > Capsicum annuum. The sequence continues at coordinate 167,936,538 of NC_061116.1, read as the reverse complement.
AAGGTGTGAAGTTTTGTGGTTCGGTTACACTTACCATATAATGTGTGAAGGCTTATGGCTTGGGTCAAATTACCATGTAATGTGTGTCAGTTTTTGGTTCGGGTCCACTTACCATGTAATATGTGAAGGTTTGTGGTTCGGGTCCACTTATCATTCTGTGTAATGGCTTGTAATTCATGTCAATTTTCCATATAAGATATGTCGGTTCCACTTACTATATATAACATATTACAACTTGAGGTTCAGGTCCTCTCATCTAATATAATGGAAAAGTTTAAGGTTCTATAAATCGAAGGGTGGGAGGTTGGAAGTCCTTCACTCCATGTCTCACAAATAAATGTTTAAAGAAATACTATTATGACTTGTTCCATGATTTGGAATGTTATGTAAATATATGTTTATGTATCCTTATATATGCCTATACGTATGTGAATGTGGTTGCATATGATGGTTTGGTTTGGTTTTGAAAAAATTCACTATTTTATCCTTATCCTTGAGTTACATGCTAGCGCCCCAACCGCTGACCATCTCCGGACTCTATGTCCCCATATGATATAGGGGCTGAATCTTCTTCTTCTCTTCCTGCGTAGTGACCAATTGTTTGGGCGAATCGTGTATTGACATTAAAGTGGTAAGCTTTCATTCTTCGGAAGGCATACATTTCGAAGTCTTTATTTTATGTTTTAAACTTGGTGTTGGTTATTATAGGGGGAATGTCCTCACATAAGATATTGGATTTGTAGAGGCTTTGTGGATGACTGTGGACTTGGGTAACTTAGACTAGTATGTTTTTGTAAATAAAATGCTTAGACATCGTCTAAGTTACAGTTAATAGTATAATTTCCGCTTTCTTGACTTAGGGCTATAGTTTATTTGACCCCTTTTGGATTGATTTGATGGTTAGGTTGGGTAATCTAGGCAATCTACGATCCAAGTTAGGCTTGAGATGCCCATACGACATTGCTCGGTTTTGGTCTGTCTCATTGTCCCTATCCCAACATGGTATATATGCATATATGTTATTACATATGTTTATTTGATTTTGTTTTAAATTGATGTCATTATCTTATTTTTATCCTTGGGTTACATGCTAGAGTTTACCCCCGCTATCCATCTTCGGGTGCTATATCACCACGCGATGCAGGAACTAGCCATACTACCATTCCTCTTGCTCAGTAACTTGGATTTAGGGACAGCTTTGAGTCAGATTGAAGTGGTGATCTTCCATACTCTGGAAGACTTCATTTCATGCTATGTATTCTTTTCATTTTTGTTATTTCATTAGATTTGGTTATGGCTATGGTCGGGGGCATATCCCAATCGGATGTTTCTAAATTCTGGTCAGAGGTTTTGTTGAACTATTATGGGCATGGGCAGTGTCGGTATTAGTGTTTGCATTAGTATTGGTATTGACATTGGGATTGGCACTGGTTGGATATTTGGTTGTGGTCGTTTAGCTATGGTTATAGACCTACTTTATTTTCTTTAAACTTATATAGTCTTATCTTGTTATATGTTCAAAATTCAGCCGACATAGGGTGTAAGGTGGTTTTGGTTGGGAATTGGTGGTGGTATCCACTCCTTGTTGGACTTGATATACCCGACACGACTAGGCCCTGGTTTGGGTCATGTTAAGGTTTTTAAGGGTTGTAATGTAGGCTAAGGGATGGGTAGGAACTATACTTGCCAATAATAGTAACTATCTTCCCTAAGCTCTTAAATACATCACACTTTTCATTCAATCCACTTCTAACTACCAAATTTTGCCACTTGTATCTACACATATCTTTTGTCTTGCCCCACCTCATTAAGCTCATTCACATAAAATATGGAAGGTATTATTGTCTATTAATTGATGATTTAATTTTGGCACAAATTTCTTTCACTCCCAACCATAATGCATCAATTGTACACACCAATAACTATTATTTTAGGGCTGCACATTCACTGTTTCTCCTCTTATTTTTCTAACTCCTTAACTTTCTTATGTTTTCACTAAAGTTCTTGGGATATTTGGTTTAAATTAAGGTCAATCATAGAATGGGATACAAGCTAAATATGGGGCTACCAAAGAAAACAAGCTGGAGGCACATGCAACAAGGAATATACAAACACCTCACACACATATGGCACATACCCAACACAAGTAGGATCATCATAGACTCTTAACCAAACAATAGAATGAATTGAACATTAAGCCAACAATGTACAAAAGTAATATTCATGAGCCTTGGAGTCTCAGAAGTAGTCATTCACACAGCCAACATTATTTTACAACCAAAACACTTGCATCATGCAGTCACACATAGCACCAACAAGAATATCTCACTTACCTAAAACAAAAAAATTTAAAATTTACTCCTAAAATTAAAAAGGATAATGGGTTCAAGGGGAACCCACGTGTAAAAGAACTGAAAAGAACAACCACGAGGTGGGTGAAGTGTGTACCTACTAAACTAAACCAAATAAATAAAACTAAAAGGAGAAAATCTTTTTGTAATTTTTTCAAATTTAACCAAAACTAGAAAAAAATGAGACTCAAGACCCCACAACATTACTTTACCCGAAACAATGGAAATTTCCCCACCCACACTTAAAAATCTACTTTATCCTTAAAGTATACTCAAAAGTAGAGACAGAAATACTCTTTGAGGCCTCTAGACCTACCTAGTATCATCTTTTATCATTAAGAGGGTTCGAGGAGACCCCATAGTCAGTCTTCGTTACACTCCTTAGCTCAGATTTTTGGTACTTAGACTTTTCCTCTACCAGTAACTCTACAAAAACAAAAACTATGTGAAGTAAAAACTAAAAATACTGAAAATGAAACACATATCTTAACTTAGGTTGCCTCCCAAGCAGCGCCTGATTTAGTGTCGTGGCATGACCAACCATCACACTTAACCATTTTGCTTTATCCTATTCCTCCTACTTGAAGGGCATCTTCTTATTCTTTTTTGACCACTTCAGTGTGAACTTTTAAGGTCAAAAGCTTTCTCAACCATAGACTTCTCAGGCTCATAAATTAGCATCACTTCAAGTTGAGGTGTTGGTAGCTTGGGTAACTCGATGAAAGAGTTCAAAGAGGTCTTTGGTGGATCGGGTTCCACCACCCCACACTCATCCACTTCCATCATTGTAACTATGCATAAATCTTTGTAGTGGGATATTATAGTGAGTGTAGAGTTTAAAGAATACCCCTTTATCATTCAACCTTATTTTGAGCATGGCATCTCTCACATCTATCAATGCTACTCTTATCGCCAAGAATGGATGTCCTAAGATAATCAGCACCTTGTCATCTACTTTATAATCAAAAATAACAAAATCAGTAGGAATAATAAACTTACCAACCTTAATTAGAATGTCCTCAATGATTCCTTCAAGATGGACTATGGTCTGGTCTACTATTTTGAGTCACACATAGCTCGATTTCGGCTTCCCTAAACCCATAGTGTTGAACATTGATGGAGGCATCAAATTGATATCTTTCCTAAAATCACTCAGTGTGTGGACCACCTCGTTGTTACCAATATGAATGGGGAGAGTAAACTTCCCAGGGTCCTTAAGATTTTTGGGCATCTTCTGCATCACCATAGAGCTACACTACTCAGTGAGTGCTACTGTCTCATCATCCTATATATTAAATTTATTAGTCACCATGTCCTTAAAGTGCTAAGCGTCCTTGGGCATTCCTTACAAAACATCTAAATAAAGGAAGGTTAACTTAAAGCTCTCTAAATGTGTCAAAGAACTTCTTGAATAATGCATCCTTCTTTGCCTTTATAAACCTCTGTGAAAATGGTGGTGGTTGACAGTGCCCAAATGCACAGCAAGTGTACATGGTCTACCAAGTAGTAAAGTGGCCTTCAAGAAGCCAAGTATCGATCCCACAGGGACTTGTGTTTACAACTACCCAATTCTAGTTTAAAAATTGAGAAAAAGTAAACAATAAAGTTCTAGAATTGAAAACTAAAAAGAAACTAAACTAAAGCGGATAAGTGATGACTCCGGACAATCAATTGGTAGAGATCCTGGGTTAAGGATTACGAACAATCATACTACATTATTTAACTTCATTCATTAAATCACTTATCTTGGTTGTTGAATTGTAGGGTTAATAGCATGATTATAGTCTCCCGACCTCTAACCGTTTACCTAATTTGAACCTTACAACTACATCGTTGAGTGGGAAAGCAATGGTTCAATTAAGTTTTTTAAACTATCATCCTACGTGTGAATCAAGTAAGGCATCTAAGTACATCCCCGTCCTAGACACTAATTTGAATTCCTTATTTCATAAAAGAATACAGACCATACTTTGCTTATTCCCATGTTCTATCACCCTATTCCCTCTCCCGAGTTCACAAGGTTGACAATTGATGTATTCTAAGGGTAGCTAATCCTTAAAATAGTTAAAACAAGAATAAACAGACAACCTATAATGATAAGTAACTTAACAAACTTAATTCAAAACGAAAGTAGTCATGATCTTGGCCTTAACCCCAAAAAAGGGCATTTAGCCACAGATAGTATAATCGTAATCACAAGATTGTAATTAACAACTAAAGACATGAATGAACTAAATTAAAATAAGAAAAACCTAAAAAGATGAAGTTATAGAAGCCCCTCAATCTTCAAAGATATCCAAGAATAAATAAAAATGTCTATAAGATCCTATTTATAGTAGAAGAAATATCTCATGCCTTGTTGAACAAGGATTCAATTTTTTGCCATCTGTGGAAACAATGATGCGCCAGTTAGTTATTGCGTTGAAGGAGCATCGCGTCACGTCTAATAATATTGGTTCACTATTTTGGGTGCCTTATAAATCTAGTGGTCTGTTTAACATTAAAAGAACCCTTTTCAAGTGCCCTCACTCACCCAATACATTTCAGGTGTCCAAATTTGCATCAAGCTGTGATTTGTGCTTTCGTGATCCATTCCAAGCCTTTTTGAGTTGTTTTCACTTGATTTGAAGCTTGTAAATCCTTCATATATCATTATATTCCATTTACCAATCATCCAATTTCATTAAACATAATGACTTAGAGCTCAAAAAAACACAACATCCAACACAATGAACTAGAAACACGAGCTAAGCATAGGCTTCATTCACTTTGATCTCTAACTTATTGTTTTGACCTTAGCATAGGCTTTATTCACTATGATCTCTAACTTATTTTTTTGACCCTTGGCTTGATCCAATTGACCCTTGAACATTATAACCAAGTTTTTTCACATATAAATGCACAATAACAACCTTTGGAACTCATTAAACATGTTAGAACCAAACACGATAGACTAGAAAGACACCTAGCTCAAGCTAGTCACACTAGTTTTCTCGGTTGACTTGTAAATGATCAATTTGAATCAAAACTTGTGTGGAAACACCATTAAACATTTTAAAAACATGCATGTAAACTTAGATGAACATTTATCTTATTATCAATACATTAATCACGTGAATCATCCTCAAAATAACGCTAAAAGGGCTAAAATAGCAAGGCTAGAATGCACAAATACACCCAACATCAACACCCCACACTTAAAGCCTTGTTCATCCTTGAACAGTTCTTGACATAAGCATCATGAGCTGATGAAACTCCACACTTTTACTACATGCAAGAAACTCAAGCTAGTACTACAATGACTACATGTTATACACAATTGAAAGCTCAAGTTTACAATATTAAGTATGTTATACACAATTGAAAGCTCAAGAATCCTAATCCAAAACATCCTAGCCTCAAGAATTTACTCAATACATGGCAAACTCATGCATATTGTTCAATATAAGACATCATACAAATCACCCACATTCATCAAACATGTGCCCTACCAACAAGAGCGTTATCCACAAAGACTCATAATAATGCAATTATCATAATGGGTATACAAATCAAGTTACTCTCACTCTTATAAAGAATTCACAAATTTCACATAAAGAACCATAGGCTTACCCTTAGTGTCATACTCCACTAATATTAGAATGTGAAATTTAGGATCAAATAGGTCTTTTTCGGGTTGTAATGCAGGCTAAGGGATGGGTAGGAACTATTTTGACCAAGAATAGTGACCATCTTTCCAAGTGCTTTAATACATCACAATTTTTTTGCATAAAACCACCTTTCAACAACCTATTCACACTTTTTCCATCTACCCGTATCTTTTTATTTTGCCCCATCTCTTTTAAGAATTTTTACAAACTCATGATGGGTGTAATGTCTATTCCTTCAAGATTCGATTTTTTTAATTTTTCACAACCATGGGAATATTTCTAACACCATTTACATCACTCCCAACCACAAAACATCAAATATAAACACCAATAACTATTAACTCGGGGTATAAATTTTACCTTCCTCCTACTTTTTGAATTTTATAGTCCTTACTCAATTATTTTTACAATTAAAGCCCTTAGGAGCATTTTGGATAAAATTAAGGTCAATCAACGAAAGGGGTTAGGCTACATATGAGGCTACCAAAGAAAATAAGCTAAAGGCTCAATGAGGTTTAACTAGGATTATGCACAAAGGTAGGCAAAAGAGAAGGTAAAAACAAGGCTATCAAAACAATGTCTATATCATCTCCTAAACCCACACACTTTATTTTGCTTTATACACACACCAGGCAAGTTCTAGACATCATATGCAACAAGAAATATACAATAAACTCACATCACATATGGCATATACTCAACTTACATAGGACCATCATAGACTCCCAACCAAACAATAGCATGAATTCAAATTTAAGCTACCAAGTAGAAGAGTCACAAACATGAGCCTAAGAGTCTCAAAAGTAGAAATTCCCTCAATCAACATGTTTTTACAAAACAAAGAACTTGCACCATGAAATTAAAAATAGCACCAGCTCAAATATCTCACTTATTCCTATCCTAAAATAAATTAATTGAGTCAAAAATTGGGAATTTCCCTACCCCACACTTAAAAATCTACTTTGTCCGCAAAGTGAACTTTAAAAGTAAGAGATTGAAATATTCCCTGAGGCCTCTAGGCCTAGCTAGTAGCATCTTTACACATAAAGGGGGTTCATGAAATCCCACACTCAATCTTTGACATGCTCCTTAGCTGAGGTTTCTAGTACTCAAACTTTCCATCAATCTGTGACTCAACCAAAAACAAAACTGAAAATAAAAACATACCTTGCCTGGGTTGGCACCCAAGAAGCGCCGAATTTAGTGTCACGAAATAACCCAATAAACTTTTTCCTCCACCTTGAGAATACGAATTTCACCCCTAACTTAGAATCCATCTTTTTTTCTTGCTCATAAGGTGGTGGTACAAAGTTTAAGGAACCAAGTAATAGATGATGCATGATAAACCACTCGGACTTGAAGTGAGGTGTGTTTTTATGTTGCTTGTCTTAAGCAAAATTAAGAATATAGGATTCTTATTTCTCATCTTCACACTCCTCCACTATTTTAAATGATTCCACAGAAAAGATATCAACTAAACATAATGTAAAAACGTGCTTTGAGTGAGGCCTAACTAATCCCACTTCAAAATCTACACAATCTACTACATACTCACTTTTGTTCACTTTCTCAATTTCAGTCACAAAAAAAATAACAGTTGAGTGGCTGCAATTCTTGTGTTTTTTCCATAAATTGGCTAGTATCCTCCTCATATTTTTCTTCTCTTAGCATCTGTAGACATAGTGGTGGTGATATCTCCTTAACCTCTTTAGTTGTAATTTGAGCATCACCCTCAAACATGACTGAATTGAGATTAAAACCACACAAATTTATAAAGTGATATATACTGTAACAAGCCACTCACCAACTTGTGGGCTACTCCACAGATTGGAAACAACCAGGTCCCCTCCAAATGCTTAGATCAAAATCTGGACAAAAAGCCTCATGGTGGGGTCCTCCACAATAATGACAAGAATCATCATCCCTCGAAAATCATCTATCGAAGGTTGACATCTCAAGAAGTGTGATAAAAAAATAATAAAATAAACAAAAAACTAAAATAACTAAACTATGTAAACCTCAATATGAAAAACTAAAATAAGATAGTTGCCTATTTAGAAGTCCCCGACTACGGCGCCAAAAACTTGACGGCGCCAAAAACTAAGCCCACATGCAAGTGTACGTAATCTGACAAGCAGTAAAGTAGCTTTCAAGAAGCCAAGTATCAATCCCACAGGGACTTGTGCTAACAACTACCCAATTCTAGTTTAACAACTGAAAAAAAGTAAATAATAAATTTTTAGAATTGAAAACTAAAAAGAAACTAAACTAAAGCAGAAAAGTACCAACTCCGGACAATCAATGGGTAGAGACCTAGGGTTAAGTCTTATGAACAATCATACTACGTTATTGGACTTCATTCGTTAAATCTCTTATCAGGGTTGTTGATTTGTAGGGTTAATCGGACGATTATGGTCTCCCAACCTCTAACCGTTTAACTAATTTGAACCTTACAACTACATCATTGGGATGGGAAGTAATAGTTCAATTAAGTTCTTTAAACTGTCATCCTACATATGAATCAAGTAAGGCATCTAAGTACATCCTTGTCCTAGACACTAATTTGAATTACTTATTTCATAAAGGAATACAAACCATACTTTGTTTATTCCCATATTCTATCACCCTATTCCCTCTCTAGAGTTCACAAGGTTGACAACTGATGTATCCTAAGGGTAGCTAGTCTTTAAAATAGTTAAAACAAGAATAAACAAATAACCAATATTGATAGGTAAATTAACAAACTTGATTCAAAATGAAAGTAGTCATGACCTTGGCCTTAAACCTAAAATAAGGGTGTTTAACCACACATAGTCATAAGCATAATCACAAGATAGTAATTAACAACTAAAAATATGAATGAACTAAAATAAAATAAGAAAAAACAAAAAAGATGAATTTATAATAGCCCCCCTCAATATCCAAAGACGTCCAAGAATAAATCAAAATGTGTATAAGGTCTTATTTATATTAGAATAAATATCTCATGCCTTGTTGAACAAGGATTCTATTTTTTGTCATCTGTGGAAATAGTGATGCGCCGTGTTGGTTATCGCTTTTAAGGAGCATCGTGTTGCATCTTATTCATCTTGATTCACTATTTTGGGTGCCTAATGAATACATTGCTATGCCACACACATCAAGATCCCTTTTTACATACTCTCACTCACTCAATATATTTTAGGTGTCCAAATTTGCATCAAGCTGTGTTTTGTGCTTCTGTGATCCATGTCAAGCCTTTTTGAGTTGTTTCCAATTGATTTGAAGCTTTTAAATCCTAAATATATCATAATTTTCTATTTAAAAATCATCCTATATCATTAAACACTACAATTTCGAGCTCAAAAAATACAACATCTAACACGGTGAACTAGAAACACGAGCTAAGCATAGGCTTCATTCACTTTGATCTCTAACTTATTGCTTTGACCCTTGGCTTGATCCAATTGACCATTGAACATTATAAACAAGTTTTTTCACATATAAATGCACAATGAAAACCTTAGGAACTCACTAAACACATTAGAACCCAACAAAATAGACTAGAAAAACACCTAGCTCAAGCTAGTCACACTAGTTTTCTCAGTTGACTTCTAAATGATCAATTTAAATCAAAACTTGTGCGGAAACACCATTAAACATTGTAAAAACATACATGGACACTTACATACACATTTATCTCATTATAAACACATTAATCACATGAATCATCCTCAAAATAAGGGTAAAAAGGCTAAAATAGCAAGGCTAGAATGCATAAATACACCCAACATCAGTGGTGGTCTCTCCTTAACCTGTTCAGTAATTTTTGTTTTTGGGTACTCAGACTTCCCCAAATAATCCATAACTTTGTCTGCAATCGATTGAGGAATCAACTCTATATGTACCTTTTTATTTATATTTGGAGGTCTATCAATCAACTCTTTACCACCCCTCAAAGTGATTGCCATTATGTGTTTAGGAGGTTTATTATCACTTGGAAAACCACCTTGAGGCCTGGTATTTTGTGCCTGCTATATTTTTCCTAACTGATACTCCAATTTCTTCTAAAGTACTTGCTAATTTTTGAGTTCAGCAGCCATATGTTCTTAGGTGGCCACGGTCTTATTTGACATCTTTTCTATTTTACTGGCCTGTGAGTTTTGCTGTTATTGTTGGTTATTATTCCATAAGTAATTTGGTGCCTGAGTCTGCCACTTTTGGTTGTAGGCATTACCATAATTTTTCCTTTGATAATTACCCATAAAATTGAGTGACTCGGGATTTGCTCCATATATATCTACAGAGTGGCCACTATTGCTACAAACCTCATACCATATTGGTATCTTTTGTACTATATTTACTTGATCCTGAGACTGTTGCACACCCAATTTGCTGGATTGTATCATCATTTGGTTCTGTAAATCTAATAATTGGGCGGCTAAGGCTATAATACTATCAACTTTAATCATGCATCCAACCTTTTTAATTGAGCTTTTAAGGCATCACCACGCCAATTAGAATTTCCTTGAGCAACTCGATTCAACAAGGTGTATAGCTTATCATACGTCTTTTCAAATACTTGACCAAATGCAACTAAATCTAGAAAAATTTTCATGTTATGGTCAAGTTCCTCTACAAAAATGTGAGCTAGTACCTCATTGGACTGCTGATGATATGGGCAGTCCCAAAGAAAAGACTTGAATCTCTCCCAAGCATGATAAAGGTTCCCCTCTACCCTCTATTTGAAGCATAAAATCTCACTGTGAAGTCTAACAATCTTACTAAATAGAAAGAGATGGATGAGGAACTTTTGGGATTAGTCATCCCAAGTTGTGATTGAATCTATCGTCTTAGCGTTCAACCACTTATTTGCTTCCCCCTATAGTCAGAAGTGGAAGAGTTTCAACCTTATATAAGCAGTCGACACACCAAAAACTTCTGCTAGTGTACTTGTGGATCTTCATGTGATGGCCTAGTGAATTGTCCACTGCTATGTAAGAGTTGCACTATTAACTATTTCAGCTTGAATCTACCTTCAGCAGTCGACTTTTTAATAGGGGAGGTCAAATTTATCGCAATTGGGATTGCCACTTCATGAAATATTCTATGGTTTGGTAGATCCTCAGCTATGGGATCAGGAATATCTTATTCTTCATTGATTTGTGAGATACAATATACAAGGGTTGCTTCTCTCCTTCTTTGGTGTAAGCATTGCTCGAGCTTAGGGCCAGGTTCAACGAAATCCCTATCCCTTGCCATCTTACTATTATGTTAACCTGTGCTTGGAAATTCAAAACCAATACCAAGTGAAAAACACCAAAGAAACCCAATAGTAAAACTTAAACTAAAGCAGTGCCAAATTACAAGTCCCCGACAACGGCACCAAAAACTTGTTGCGTCCAAGCGCTCACGCAAGTTACGTGGTCCCACCTAATAGTAAAGTGGCCTTATAAAAGCTAAGATTCAATCCCACAGAGACTTATATTAAGATACTATCCAATTCTAGTTCCCTATTGAGATTAAATTAGTGCAAACATCACCATGAGAGTTTGTACATTATAAGTAACTGTAAATGAATCAATGCGGAAAAGTAAATTGCTTGGACAATCAATAAGAAGAAACCCAGGGTTAAGGCTCTACGAACAATCATACTATGCTATTGAACTTCACTGGGTTAGATTAATTATCTTCGTTGTTGATTCACGGGGTTGATATTATGACTATGATCTTCCGAGCCTCTAGTCACCTATCTAACTTAGACCTACAAATACATCGTTGAGCGGGGATGTGAGAACTATGTTAAATGTATTCATGTTTCATCTCTTACGTGAACCAAATAGGTCACTTAGGAATATTCCTATCCTAAGTTCAAATTATATCTTCATTCTATAGAAGATTACAATTTTGTTCTATTTACCCCACATTCTATCCTCTTGTTCCTCCTTCCGGGCTCACAAGATGACAATGAATGTATTTTAAGGGTTGTAAATCATTAAAATATTAATAAAAATGATGAATAAACAGAAAAATATGATAAATAATCTTAATCAAATCAATTTATAACAAGAGTAATCATGTTCTTAGCCTTAACCCCGAAAAAAGGCTTTTAGCCACTCATGGACATAACTATAATAGTGATATATGAATACATGTTAAATACATAAAAAAAACTAGATTAAAGGAATAAAAATCCTATTTGAAGTGTTATATAGCCTCCTTCAAATTTTGAAGGTTGTCCAAGGTGTATAGCCATATGTTTGAGTGTCATATTTATAGGAGGTCAAATCGACCAATTTTTTACTAGGGTCCGTGCTGCGTCATATATTGCAATACCTAGGGTGTGATACGAATAATAATAGAGTATACACACTGTTTTTGGTCCCTTAGGAAGCTCCCAAGGCATGTAAATCTCCCCATAGTGGTGTCTAAGCTCCGCGATGCGCTAGTGACCCCAAATCGTCCATTTTTATGTCAAGTCTTGTCTCGTGCATTTTTCCATCCATTCCAAGCCTAGTGATGTTTTTTATAGTTGGATTACATCTTATGTATCATAAATATACCATCCTAATTATCTCACCAAGCACTCTATATCATCAAACATCATAAATTATTGCTCAAAACAACACAACATCCAAGACGGTGAACTAGAAACTTAAGCTAAGACTAGTTTTGCCCTTTCGATGTTTAACTTGGTGTTTTGACTCTTAGCTTGATTCAATTGAACCTTAAACACTATATAAAAGTTGTTCCATGCATAATTACACAATATTAACATAAGAAACCTATTACACACACTATAATTCATCGAGATCAACTAGAACAACACCTAGCTCAAGCTAGTAACACTAGTTGTCTCGTTTAAACTCTAAATGTCTACATTTATTCCAAATTTGTTTGAAAAACACCTTAAACATAGTAATCAAGTACGTTAACACTTAGATACTTATTTATGCTAATATTCACTTATTAATCACACAAGAAGTCCTTAAAATAAGGCTAAATAAACTTGGATAACAACACTGAGGTACATAAATCCACCTCAAATCATGTGTCTCGGGTCATCATTCGAATACAAATGATCCCAAGGGGTGGATAATGTAACACCCCGAGTGTTTAGGCACTTAAATAGAGCGAATAACAAGCCTACGTGACCCCTATACCGAGTATAAATCACTTTGAGGTAGGTTTGGAAGTGTTGGGTGCAATGTTGATGAGGAAATAAGTCATGCATTATGAGGAAGGCCCCACACACTAGGTGCATACTGCATAGCCCTCTATAAGAGGATACTGCCTCACCCACATAGAGGGCCCTACACCGTAAGGGGACCAACTGCGATGGGGGTCACTCCACGATAATTTTGCCTCATATTAGAGGTTGTATTTTACCCCCTATACTCATAAATAAGATGATATTCTAATGATATTTTGGGGGTGTTTAAGTCATTTTACCCTATTAAACGTCCCTCATTAACCCCAAAATGTCTCCTATTAACCCCAAAACATCCCTAAGTCACTAAATATGATTTATAACCCCTCTAATATTCCAATTCCCCCCACTGCACAAGAGAGAAAGAACTAACTAGGGTTCAAGCTCTAAGGCTCTAAATAGAGAGAATGCACCCCGAATTCTCATCACTAGAAGGTATGTAGAATGACCTTACTTGTGTTAAGTATAAAAGTATGATTTCTAAGTATTTAGAATATTTATAAAATATAGATTTTCATCTAAATTGAGAAGCACGGATTTTGAGCCCTTTTTATGATACGAATTAAGAATGTTGGTTTAAGTTGTGGACTATTTGGTGAATGATAAGAAAATTATATGTTTGAATGTCTTTTTTACCTAATATGGCATGGTGTACTTAGATGAATTTGAAGAGTATGTCTTGTAATTTAAATGCTCTTGATTTTTTCAAATGAGAATTTTGTGAATTCATGGAATAGATGTTGGCTTAAAAGGGCTTTTAGAGGAGTATTGGAAGAAATATGTTTATGTTTAGACTTCTAGACCATTTTTAAGAGAACATCTTTACTTGATTTTTGAAATATTGTAAGGTGTTCAGTGATGGGTGGTATGAAAGAGATAGATGCAGACTGTGTGATATGGCTTATGGGACTAATATAGAAATTACCATTTAGACTTTGAATAAGTTTTTGTAAAGGTGTATATTTTGAAGGAACTAAAAATGGGCAATAAGAGAGTTGATGGTTAGTCGAGAAGGCACGAGTTGAAAAAATTATAGACAAAAATTGTTTTTCGTTGAGCTGGATTGATTATATCCTGAAATACGGATAATCATTGTACATTTTCTTCATGCAAAGTATACCAAACCTAGACACTCCAATCCTTGCAGAAAACTTAGATTGGGGGCTTGGATGATGAGTTTATGGTGAACTCATATATCCCATGGTTTAGTAGACATGTCGGGAATACTATCTATCTCAGAAATAATGAAATTAGAATAAACTGTCAGCATACAAATTTTATTGAAATTCTCATATTGTTCTTTGTGACTGAACTTATGTTTTATGATGAACTTTGCACAAACTTTCAATATATTTATTATAAATTTTGGTATCATGATTATTATTTTTTTAGCTATTATATATGCCAATATATCCCAAGTATTAACTGTCATCGGACGGCCACATTGTCTCATAAAGTAGGTTCTTGGGCTTAATGTAATACCCTATATTTTTTAGATAGAACCTGAATGGTCATTCCTACGTATATAGACCTGAACCCAATGATTTCAATTTATATATAAGTGTGAATATTAATCCTTTAGTGTGTGAACATATTTTGAGATGAAAATAAGTCATAAAAATCTCGTAACTCAAAATTGAGTTGAGAACTTTCCTACCAATTGAGTTTTAGTAGACGTTCAAAATTAGTCCAACTTCTAACACCATTAATCCTAGAATACATCAAGTTATGTGGCCTACTATATATCAAATTATATTTCTTTAAGTCATTTTTCCAACACTACTGACTGTTCGTCAATTTGAGTTCAGAGTAAAAGATTATGGGTATTTTAGTAAAGCACTGTCCAGGATGCGTGATAGGTTGCGTAAGGCAAGGCTTATGGCATGTGATTGGGGTCGTGAGTAATAGCTAGAGCTGTACGATTGGGCCTGAGGCACGACCCTCACTTCCCAGACAATAAAATGTCTTTTCCTTACTAAATCAAGAGAAAATGGTCCTTTCACCCCTATAACTCCCCAATTCATTTTTTATACCTTAAAGTCATCCTAAACTAGTAGAATCTCCAAAATTCCTCATCCTCTTACTTCTAAGTATATAAAGAAGGATTTCCCAATTCTAAGGTTCGTAGGTCCAATCTCAAGGGTCTTCTTCAATTTCCCTCCATCAAATGGTATGTAGAACCATCCTAACACTCATAGGTGTAAGTATGATACTTTAATAAACCCTATGTCATATATGTTTAAGTTAAAGGCTTGAAATTGATTAAAAACCTTGAATTACAAAACCTCTTTTTTGATGAACTTATATATTTACTATGGGGCATTCTATAAACTTGAGATTTTAGTTATATGCATACATTATACGTTTTGAAGTGTTTGAACTATGAATCCTACTTTATGATAAGAATTATATATTTAAAAATTGTTGTTTGTTCTCAAATAAATATAAAAATATTGATGTTCGAATGCTTCTTTTATCAAATTATGGACCATTTATCTAAACAATTTTCAAAGAGTATCCTTTGCGTTTCAACATACTCTTTTTTTCTCGTAAAGCTTGTATGAATTATGAAAGGGATAACCACCTAAGAGTTACGTCTTATAAACGGAATTTGTTTTGCCTAAACTTGTATGTCCATTTCAAAGAAGAACTCTCTTGTGATATTTGAATTATCTTGGTAGAAAATAATAAGTTTTTGAATAAAAGGGATATAGATACAATATAATATGATATTAAAAGATATGATACGACTTGCAAGTTCAAGTATGGTGATACCTTGTTATGAAACTCCCTTAACAGAATAAGTGATGAACTTTTATAAGTATGGAGTATGATTTTTAAATGCTAAACATGGTCTCTAAGATAGTTAGATGGTTACCTAAAGAAGACATGAATGGAAACCTTATTGCTCGAAATCATGTTTTGCCTATACGAGAGTGATTTTGTCCTAAAATATGGATTATCACTTTATACTTGCTATATGTAGTTGTATACTAGTCTAGATACTCCAACCATTGCAGCAAACTCAAATTAGGGGTTTGGAAGACGAGTTAATAGCGGACCCATATAGCCCATGGTGTAATAGAATTGTTGGGCGTACCATCTATCTCAGAACTAAAGCAAAGAGTTAAGTCTATGTTTTGTGAGATTGATTGGAGTTTTTATTATGCCCATGTGTTTTGATATCTATTATGTTAAATTGTTTTTACAATGCTCTTGATTATTTTATATGAATTATTTGTTATTTTTAGATTGTTCTGCATACCAATATATTTCAGGTACTAACCGTCCTCGGATGGCTACATTATGTCATAATGTAGGTTTTGAGGCTCAGTCCTATGGTCCATCGCAGCAGTAGAACCTTCATAAACATCAAAGTTGATAAGACATTCATCTTTTGAAAGGAATTTTATTCATATGTTTATTTTTTTAAGTTTATGGTCCAGTCGGGGACCTTGTCCCAGCCTAGAGAATTATTCTTCAGTGGAGGTTTTGTAGACTAGATTTTGTTATTACTTTATTAAAATATTATTGACATAGTTTTCTTATAAGATTCCTTAAACTTCATTATATCCTCCATATTTTGTATGAATTATGCTTATGATGGTACGCTAAGGGGTCTTTCAAGCCTTCATCATTCGGGATGTGCACTGCAGCCAGGGCCTTAGCTCGGGTCATGAAAATCTTGATATCAGAGCACGGTTCAGGGTCCCAGGTGTCTATGAAGTCATTTCTAGTAAAGTCTTGCTTATGGGTGTGTTGTGCACCACACTTAAAATAAGAAAGCTACCTAGATTTTTGGAGATATTTCCCTTTCTTCCATACTCTAGATCATGCAATAGTATTGTCCATATGAAAGTTATCCAAATTCCTTCCTTGCTCTAATTTTATTGTCTATGTCTCATTGTAGAGGGGATACAAGTGCAAAGATCTTAGATTCCTAATGAGGTGGTCCTTTTCAATTAAATTATGAAAAAGTTATGAAGCAGTACATAGACTTGAGAGGAGTCCATTAGTGCGTCAAAGATTATACCCCTAATTATATCAATCATGCATTTGAGCCTGAGTTAAGAAAGGTATTCAGTTCTTTTCACAAGCTTTGTTGCAGATGTCATGCTTAAGGGTAAAGACATGTACCTGAATATTGGGATAGTATTTTTACCCGAGAGGTAGTATAAGTTGAAGTGTTATAACCTATGAGTAGTAAGATGATCCCAAAGTTAGTGATATGAAGTCATAAGTTTAGAAGTTAGAGTGAAGGTAACTTTTAAGTAAAGAAATAAGTTTTAGTCATATAACCTTTAAGTGAAGGGTGGTATGCCCCTATGGTAATTGGCTAAGGTTGTAGCAACAATTGTAGATTTTATGATAGTTGGAAGAGGATGTGACTGGTTATGATGATTTAGAATTTATTTAAAATAGGTAAGGAGTTGATGATAGATAGTTGTTGTAATAAAATCATTTATAGGTTGTGAATGGAAGGATAGAGTAGCTAGTAATTTATAATTTGGACTTCTTTGGGGAAATCTTAGAAAAAAGGGTTCAATGGTGTTTATAGAATTTTGAAAGTAGTTTAAATGTATGCATGGGTAATTATTTGTAATGTCAGGAAGGAGAATATACTAATAAATCATAATGAATTATATTATAAAGATTTAGATTGACTATCCTTATTATGTGACTTTACCCCCTTGATTTTCTTTTTCTCTAGTAATTGTAAACTAGTATATTATGTGAGAATATCTTTGGTAAATTTTAAGTTATAGTAGTAATATTGTGAAGAACACGTGCTTGTAGCTCGTAGTTAAGTGAAGGAATTTAGATTGATTTCCCAAATTGATGGACTAGTATACTATGCGGGATGTTTCATCGGTAGTACATGATTGATGCAATACACTAAGTTTAAACTTTAGATGTTGATTATGGTGAATAACTCAAGAATAGTGCTACAAGATTCGAGAGAGTGAATTAGTAGGCTTGATATAATGTATGAAAGAGCTTAGGTTGACAATTTATGAAATATTAGAGCGGGTAATTGTGATATATACATGAGGTCTAGTGTTGAAAAAAAAAATTATGGGTAAGTCATTATGTGAGTAGCAGCCTTAAGTTTGTAAGTATGAATTATACCTAAGTTAGTATGTTGTAGGTGAAGTTTTAAGTAATAAGTGCCATGTGTAATTAATTAGTACTCCCAATTTATTTCGTATGGAGGAAGCTAGGTATTTATTATTAAATGTTCTTTAGAATTGGATTGATGGACCTATAGATTTCGATAGACAATGTTGAGTCCCTTGATGTAGATTTAACTTTATTTGAAATGGCAAGATATGAATTAGAGGGATGATGCTACTAGATAATAAAGAAGATACTAGATTGTTAAGTGTTAGAGAAAGTGATTACAAATGCCCATGAAAATGTTAGTTATAAGAAGATGACTTTGGAGGCTAGAGTAAATTAAGAGTATTACCCCCTTAAAAGAATGTATTATCAAGAAGTTAGTACTTTTTATATATAGTTTATCAGGGCAAATGTAGTGTTCTTATAGATTTAATGAGAGGATATGTTCACAAATCGAGGATTGTGACCTTTGATAAATCGAGGATTGTGACCTTTGATCTAAGGGGGAGATGATGAACTAAGGTAGCTCTTGAATTTTCTCATGTGGTGACTTTTAGGGAAGAGTTATGGTAAATCTATTCGTATTCTAGCAAATTCCAACTACTTCAGGTTAAGAGGACATTCTACCAATATCTTATACATTCAAATTGACAATGCCTAAGGTCTGAGTTCTCTATACAACTTATGTCCATGCTTCGACCCCTGAACTATAGCAATAATATCTCTTAGAAATCCAGCTTCCAAGTATTCAAAGTTCTATATTATGACGCTCGTGATCCAAAAACCTATGTCTCACATCATGCTTAGCTCTAAGAAACTATACATTATATATATCTCCAATTCATTTTATGTCATGTCTAGATTAAAGCAACAGTATCTATGCAAACTCATAGCCATTCTCAGTTCTTAAATGAGAAGCAATAGCTTCAAGAAGTAATCCCTATCTCATCCCTTGAATGTATGAATCCCGACTTTATGTTATACAACACATGATATATCCACTCATGTTTTTCACTATTCCCAGTCCTAAGAACTTCTGTTTTGTTGTGTTTATGCCTGAACAATCCTCTATTTGTGATCTAGGAATTTAATATATGAAGCACTTCGTACCTATTGTATCATAGCTTACATCACAAGCCCTACTAGAAGTAGTACAGCATATAGAAGTTATAATTGACTACTATCACTCCCATTTCTGATGCTTTTACTCTAGTCCCTCAATGACCCTTCTATGTTATGATGGTAGTGTTTATAAAAGCATAGTAATGTTTTAGATTAGAGAGTAGATTTTCTTTATTGTGAAAATTTTAGTGTGACTACTTGAGCTAAGGTTATAGATGAAGAGGTAAGAGAGATGGACTCTCATTATGTGAAATAGTTAGGAAGGGGATATGTGGAAAAAATCCTTGTGGAAGTGATTGAAGTTGATGATTTTTTATGGGGAGATCCATAAAGTGGGTATCGTAAAGATAGGATTGAATGTTTTGATTGATAGATACACAAACCATTGTGTTATGTGGCTAGTACTCCTTGATTAAGACCTAAGGTTGTTTGATTTTAGTGATAAGGTGGATTAGTATTCTTAAAAAGATGTATAGTATAGGGTCTTATAGCTTAAAATAGCACCCTTCAACTCCAAGTAAAGCTTCAATATAGAAGTACTATATAGTGGGACTTAGACTCTTGTAGTTAGTGTGTTGTAGGGGAATTGAAAGTTAGAAATAATGAAGTATGTTGTTCGTAGTAGAATTCACAGTTGAGAAGTGTCATTGAATTTAAAGTCTACTTATCGTATCATTTAAGATAGAGAATACTTCTATTCTTCTATCTTGTAAAATGTTATTTCATGTCAAGTATTAAAACAAACCAGAACCTATGATCACCAAACAAATTTACGCCTCATGTTGTTATAACCATGTTCTATAGAACTCATGTCCAAGGTCATCTCTATGACAAGTCTCATTATCTCATGCTTCGGGCTTACACGATTCACTTGTGTTGTCATGAAGCTCTTTCTTTGATGCTTGTGTATGTTTTGTTAAGGGCTAATTCCTAATCTGAAGTTATATCATTTATTGCACACTTCTAGTTCTTCAACAAGTTCCTATCTATCATTCAAGGATGAATGATCCCAAGGAGGTGATAATGTACCATCCCACATTTTTGGGCTAGAACATAAATTCTTTCCTACATATGTGGACCTGAACCTAATGATTTCTATTTATATAGGAGTGTTAATATAAATTCTTTAGTGTGGGGACATCTTTAGAGATGAATATAAGTCCTAAAAATCTCCTAACTCAAAGTTGAGTTAAGAACTTTCTTACCCATTGTATTTAGTAGACGTTCTTACTTGAGCCAACTTCCAACAAATATTAATCCTAGAATATAAGAAGTTATGTGTCCTACTATATATCAAATTAAATTCCTTTGAGTCTTCTTTCAAACATAACTGATCATTCATCAATCTGAGTTTGAATAAAAAGTTATAGGTGTTTTAGTGAAGCACTGTTGTTATACCCTGTATTTCCTTAGCTTAAGATTAACTCTTAGTTCATGAGTTATCCAATATAAAATTTTGAAACACTCTATGTTTTTCAGTTTAAAGCCTTCCATTGCGTAGGAAATTAAATTAGCTTTCCAATGATATAAAATTTGCCTAAATCCGATAATCGGGTGAGAAATTATGGGTATTTTAAGTTTAAATCGTTAAGCACCGTTATTTAGGCCAGTAGCACATCACGGAGTATGTAAAAATTGCAATTGTCAGTTTCCAGTGAGGTACCATGACACCGATGTGTTGCGCCACCAGCTAATTTCCCAATTGCCAAAATCCTATGTTGCTCCATGATATTGGTGCGTTGCGCCAAGGACCCAATCCACAATTGTCAACTTCTAGTAAAGCAACGTGATTCTACTGCATCGCGCTGAGATTCCAGGTCCTATACAGTATTGTAACATGATTTCACCGCATCATGCCACTAGCCACATTCCCAGTTATCATTTTCCAGCGGCTTGGCGCTATGGTGGCGCATCGCGCCAGGTACCCAAATCGGGAATTTTTCAGTAACGATTTTAAATTATACCCAGAGGTAATTGGGAATTTTTCCATGACCCAAGTCAGCCTTTAACACGTAAATTACCCTAAATTAACCCAGTTACATCATTATTATTCAATTTTCCCCAAAATCAAAGCATTCTCTCTCAAGAAAACAAACCCTAGCTTCAAAAATCAAGGTCAAAATTCAAGAATTTCTTCAAGCTCCTTCAAGGACTAATAACCCAAGGTATGTTAGGTGTTCATCTATGGGTCCCTTTCACCCATAGAGTCCAAGAATCCATTTTTAAAAACAACAAGATTTATGATTTATGATTTCCATGCTTGGAATTGAATGTATTCGTGTTCATGATAGTAATTGGGATCCAATGCATATTTAATTATAAGTTCCCATGAAATTAAGATAGTTATGTGGTGAATTATATGAATTGCATGCTTAACCCTAGAATTTGAAATTGAATGTTGTATTCATGGTTATATGTGTTGACCATCATCATGTGAAATACTCCATGCTCCCCAAGTGTTTTCTAAAATGCCTATGTGAAGTAGATAGTGGAATCTTGACATGTCATTATGTGGTCCCAATCATTTACAAGCTTATTCCTTACATGTGTTTGATGAAATGCATTTATGAATGAATTATGGACAAGTGTACATTATTGTGTATCTCAAGATCATGTTATGCTTTATTTTTCATACTATCGAGTCCTGGGGGTATTTAATACCTGAAAATTTAGTTGTTTACCTAGAGCCAGTGTCAGTTATAGAATAGTCTCAGTCCTATCATGATCTGTAGTACTCTCAATCAGTTATAGAACTCAGTAGAAATCAGTCAGTTACAGAACTCAAGAAAATTTAGTAAACTCAGTATCAGTTCGGTATACTTAGTTCAGTGTCTTTCAGTTGGGAGTAGGATTCAGCACCGAGTAAACCCAAGGATGGGGGCTCACCTGCCAGTAAAGGGTGTGATCCTTAGAAGAAATCCTTGCATTCCACAACTACGTAGTCAACGTAGGTTGAGACATCAAACTTGCCAGTTAAGGATTGATGAGGTATTTTAACCTGTCAGATGAGGGTTCCACCATTCTCATTAGAGTACCTTCCATATAAGTGTAATCTTCAGTGTCTTTACCCGTGATATGGTACTGACACCCTTCCAACTGGGATCACAAGTTGGACCCCAACTCAGTTATCTTATTTGGGGCATGCCGATTAGATGATTACCTCCCACAATATCAGTTTTAGTCTTCAGAATAGAACTCAGTTCAGTTCTATAGAATCAGGACTGTCAGATATAATCAACCAGTATCAGTAACTTCAGATATCAGTTACTCAGTATCAGAACTCAGGACTTAGCTTTAGATAAGCTTAGTCATAGTATTTATTTATATGCACAGTAATGCATACTTAGTATTTACAGTAGTATCAGTTATCTATGTACTCTCATATTCAGTTACTCTATATTATACAGCTAGTTATTATTCATGTATATAAACCATTGCATTCACCCTTACCCCATCTAGCATACCAGTACATTCCACATACTGATGCATACTTTTTCTTTGCGCTATGATGCCTTATTTCATAGGTTCGGACGCTCAGGTTCCTGACTGTGCATAGATAGATCTAGATTCAGCAAGTAGTAGATTTAGCAGTGAGTCCTCACCTATCGAGGATATTTTTTCATTTCATTATTACAGTAGATTTAGTATTTTAGTAGATGGAGTTAGTTAGGGGATTATCCCAACAACTCCACATTAAGTCAGTTTAGTTTAGAGGCTTTTCAAAGTAGACTTTCAGACAGTATTTAATTTTACAGATTGTTATTTCAGTTGATACACTTAATCAGTATTTACAAATTTTGAACCTTATGGCATTTGAGCCTATTTTTTTTGTATTCAATACAGTATCATGTTTCAGTGCTCATAAAAGATATCAGTCATGGGTTAGCTTGTGCTCCTTCGGGGTCGTAAGCACCGTATAGCATTTGGGGTACAGACTCAGGGCGTTAAAAACTTGGTATCAGAGCTTAAGGTTCAATAGAGTCCTAGAAGTTTAGAAGCCGCATCAAGTAGAGTCTTATGAATGGGTGTGTAGCGCACCATACTTATGGACAGGAGGCTATGAGATGTTTTAGGAGATAGTTTTCCTTCTTTTAGTATTCATGTCGTACAAGTGGGCATGAGCTCAAGTTAAAACTCCCAGTGTAGTCCATTTCTTCCTTTCATTTACAGAACATGCCTCCCAAAAATACTAATGAAAGAAGAACCAAAAATCAATCAGTACCTCATCACGTTCAGGCAGATCCTTGGATGAGCATGTCTCCCCTGCAGAGTTAGGAGCTACATTCACTACTCTAACCTATTCAGTAGAAGCCTAAAATGAATGGCCAGCTATTATTCCATCTAATATGGTGGCCAATACTACTGTAGTCAGGATTCAAGACATCACCTGATTGAATCCTCCCCTATTCTCAGGATCTAAGTCAGAAAATGATCCACATGAGTTCCTCAATCAGGTTTAGAAAGTCACAAAATTATGGGGGTGACTTTCATTGAGAGTGTTGAGTTAGCCCTCTATCAGCTATAAGATGTAGCTCATATGTGGTTTAAGCAGTGGAAGGTAAACAGGGGCACAGATGCAGAGCCCATTAAGTGGGAAGAGTTTACAACTGCTTTTCTAGAGAGATTCTTTCCCTTAGATCTGAGAGAAGCCAAGGTGTTAGAGTTCATCAATCTCAGGCAGGGCAGTATGAGTGTGAAAGAATATTCCCTAAAGTTTACTCAGTTAGCTAGGTATGCTCCCCATGTAGTAGCAGATGGTAGGTCCAAAATGATCAAGTTCGTATTTGGGGTGTCAGATAGTGTGGTTAAGGAGTGCATAACAGCGATGTTTATTAAGGAGATGGACATATCCAAGCTCAAGGTCCATACTCAGCAGATGAAGAGGCTAAGATCAGAGAGAAAAAGAGGTAGAACAAGAGATCTAGAATACGTAGCTTTAATTTTAATCAGTCTAAGTTAGAGGGTGGTAACCGTTCCTAGTTTTGCCCAAAATCTTCAGTTCTAGCTCTTTCCACATCCAGTGCTAATAAATATAGAGCACCAGGCTCTTTGTCAGACTTGTGGCAAGAACCATCAGGGTCTCTACAGAGCTGGCAGTGATGTTTGTTTTGGGTGTGGCAAGTCAGGCCACAGAGTCAGAGATTGTCCTCAGTCAGGTTCTCAGGGTCAGTATAATTGTCCTTCAGCTTAGTCAAGTTACCCAAATTAGCAGGGTGCCGTTTCCAATGCCACCAGTGGGCAACGCCCAAACAGGCTCTATGTACTTCAGTCTAGCCAAGATCAGGAAAGTTCTCTAGATGTGGTCAATGGTACGTTACAGGTCTTCCATTTACATGTTTATGCCTTATTAGATCCAGGAGCTTCTCTGTCTTTTGAACTCCTTACATAGCATTCAACTTTAAAGTCCAACCAAAAATCTTAACAAAACCATTCTCAGTCTCTACCCCAGTGAGTCAGTCTATCATAACCCGATGGGTATACAGGAACTGTTCGATTATGATATTTCAGAAAGTCACTTTAGCAGACTTAATAGAATTAGAGATAATAGATTTTGACGTCATTCTTGGCATAGATTAGCTATACCTTAGTTTATTGTAGAAACAGAATAGTTCATTTTCAGTTTCTAAATGAACTAGTCCTTGAATGGAGGGGTAGTACCACAACGCTTAAGGGTCAATTGATTTCATACCTTAGAGTGAGAAAAATAATATCCAAGGGATGTGTCTATTATCTTTTGTGAGTCAAGGACTCTAATGCAAAAACTCTCAGTTTTGAGTCAGTCAGTTCTAGTAGTAAGCAAATTCTCATATGTGTTTCCCGAAGATCTTCCTGGAGTTCCTTCCGTTAGGGAAATAGACTTCGAAATAGACCTTCTTCTAGATACTCAGCCCATATCTATTCTACCATATATAATGGCTCCAATAGGACTCAGAGAGTTAAAGAAATAGTTAAAGAATCTCCTAGATAAGGTATTCATCAGACCTAGTGTTTCCCCATGGGGTACACCAGTTCTATTCGCGCGAAAGAATGATGATTTTCTCAAATATGTATAGACTACCGTCAGTTGAACAAAGTCACATTCAAGAACAAATACCCACTTCCTAGAATTGATGACTTGTTTGACCAACTTCAGGGTGCCAGTTACTTTTCTAAGATAGACCTCAGATCAGGCTATCATCAACTCAGGATCAGAGAATGTGATATTCCAAAAATAGCTTTCCAAACCGGTATGGTCACTTTGAGTTTCCAGTCATGTCCTTTGGTCTTACTAATGGCCCAGCAGCTTTAATGGACTTAATAAACCACGTGTTCAAGCAATACTTGGACATGTTCATTATAGTCTTCATCGATGACATTCTTGTCTATTCCCGTAGTGAGAATGATCACGTAGACCACCTTAAAACTTTACTTCAGACTCTCAGAACTCATCAGTTGTTTGCCAAATTCAGTAAGTGTGAATTTTGTCTAAGATCAGTAGCGTTCCTTGGTCATATTACTTCCGATGGTGGCATTAGAATTGATCCTCAAAAGATTAAAATAGTGAGAAACTGGCCTACACCTATCTCTCCATTAGATATCAAGAGTTTTTTAGGTTTATCTGGCTATTACCGTCAGTTTGTTGAAGGGTTTTTATCTATTGCATCCCCCATGTCTAGATTAACTCAGAAGAAAGTCCAGTTTTAGTGGTCAGATTCCTACGAGAAGAGTTTTCAAGAGCTGAAGACTCAACTCACCTCATCCTCAGTTTTGACTCTACCAAATGATTCAGATGGGTTTGTTGTGTATTGTGATGCATCTAGAGTAGGTTTGGGTTATTTTCTCGTGCAGAGAGGTAAGGTCATAGCCTACAATTCTAGACAGCTTAAGCCCCATGAGAAGAATTATCTGACTCATGATATTGAGCTAGCAGTTGTAGTATTTGCCTTACAGATTTGGAAGCACTATTTGTATGGGGTGCATGTATATGTGTTCACAGATCACAAGAGATTGTAGGTTGTCTTTTCTCAAAAAGATGTAAATATGTGTCAGAGAGGTGGTTAGAAATATTAAAAGATTGTGACATAAATGTTCTTTATCATCTGGGCAAGTCCATTGTAGTAGTTGATGCTCTCAGTAGACTTTCTATAGGTAGTGTTGCTCATTTTGAGGTCAGTAAGAAGAAGTTCGCTCAGGAAGTCCATCAGCTTGCTTGACTAGGTGTCCACTTAGTCGATTCAGCAGAAGGTAGTGTATGGATGCAGAACATTTCCAAATCCTCTCTAGTTTCTAAGGTAAAGAAAAACAAGATAGAGATCCCAGTCTTGTTGAGCTGAAAGAGTAAGTCAAAGATCAGAAAGTAGAGGTTTTATCCCAAGGGGGAGATAGTGTTTTGCATTTCCAGGGTCCGTTATGTGTGCCAGGAGTAGACGACTTGAGGCAACAAATTCTTGCAGAAGTATATAGTGTGCATTACTCTATTCATCCAGGGGCCACTAAGATGTACCGTGATTTGCAAAAGATTTATTCGTGGAGTAGGATGAAAAAGGGTATTGTAGAATTTATAGCTAAATGCTCTACATATCAGCAAGTTAAGATTGAGAACCAGAAGCCTAGTGGGTCCATGCAAAAGTTCAGTATTCCCATATGGAAATGGGAAGAAGTGAACATGGACTTTGTGATGGGTTTACCTCGTACTCATTATCAACATGATTATATTTGGGTTATAATAGACATGATGACCAAATCAGCTCATTTCTTGCCAGTTCATACCTCCTATTTAGCCGAGGACTACTCCAAACTCTATATCAAAGAGTTGGTTAGGTTACACGGAGTTTCAGTATCCATTATCTCAGAAAGAGATACCTAGTTTATCTCTCATTTCTGGAAAGCATTCTAAAAGGGTCTTGGTACCCAAGTTCACCATAGTACAACCTTCCACCCTCAGATAGATGGTTAAGCAAAAAGGACCATTCAAACTCTAGAAGATATGCTAAGAGCATACGTTGTTGATTTTAAGAGTAGTTGGAATGACCACTTTTCATTGATCGAGTTTGCATACAATAACAACTATCATTCCAGTATTTATATGGCTTCATTTGAAGCTCTTTATGGTAGGAGATGCAGATATCTAATTGGTTGGTTTGAGGTAGGTGAGCTACAATAGTAGGGCATGACTTAGTATTCAATACCTTAGAGAAGGTTCATTTAATTAGATAAAGGCTTAGGGATGCCCAGATCTGACAAAAATCTTATGCAGATGTGGGAAAAAAGGATCTCAAGTTTGAGATCAGTGATTTTGTGTTCGTATAAATCTTTCCCATGAAAGGAGTAAAGAGGTTCGGCAAAAATGGAAAGCTCAGTCCCCGATATGTCTGTCCTTACAGAATTAACAACCATTTTGGAAAGGTAGCTTATAAGCTTGAGTTGCCTTCAGATCTAGCCTCAGTGTATCCAGTATTCCACGTCTCCTTGCTAAGGAAATTCATTGGTGACCCAGCAGTCATAGTTCCTTTAGAGGATGTAAATATTTAGAATGATCTCTCTTTCGAAGAGGTTCCAGTCCAGATCCTCGATCATTAGATTTGTAGACTGAGGAACAAAGAAGTCCTCTTAGTCAAAGTTATTTGGCGAAATCAGTCCATTGAGAAAGATACTTGGGAAGCAAAAGCAGATATGCGGCCAAGTATCCTCAACTCTTCTCTGCAAACTCAGATCTAGCTTAAGGTAACAGTCTTCCTTAATTTTACTCAGTTCCATGTTTAGCTATAATTATAACTTGGTATCCATTTCCATTGCATATTTCATCATGAATTCATGAATTAGTTCAGTCATGTACTTATGTATCATATATGCATGTTCAGTAAGAAAACCCAACTCATCAATAGCTTCAGTCATGTATTCCATGTATCAGATATGTATGTTCAGTGTAAGAGCTTAGTTTGTCAGTAGTTCAGTCATGTAGTCATGCATTAGATAAGCATGTTCAGTGTGTAAACTCAGTCTATCAATGTCTTATCTTAATCAGCCTCATTCGAGGACGAATGTTCCCAAGGGGGAGATATTGTAATACCCCATATTTCTTTAGCTTAAGATTAACTATCAATTCATGAGTTATCTAATATAAAATTTTTGAAACACTCATTATTTTTTAGTTTAGAGCCTTCCATTATGTAGAAAATTGAATTAGCTTTCTTATGATATAAAATTTACCAAAATTTGATAATCGGGTGAGAAGTTATGGCGATTTTAAGTTTTTGTCGTTAAACACTGTTATTTAGGCCAGTAGAGTGTCGCGGAGTATGTCAAAATGGCAATTGTCAGTTTTCAGTGAGGTACCGCTATATTGGCGTGTCGCACCACCAGCTAATTTCCCTATTGTCAAAATCCAGTATTGCTCTGCGATATTGGTGCATCACGCTAAGGACCCAATCCACAATTGTCAATTTCCAGTAAAGCAACGTGACTGTACTGCATCGCGCCAAGCTTCCAGGTCCCATCCAGTATTGCAACACAATTCCACCGCGTCTCGCCACCATTGACATTTCCAGTTGTCATTTTTCAGTGGCTTGGCATGATAGTGGTGCGATAGTGGCACGTCACGCCAGGTACCCAAATCGGGAATTTTTCAGTAACAATTTTAAATAATTCCCAGGGGTAATTGGGTATTTTTTTATGATCCAATTCAGACTTTAACACGTAAATTAACCCAAATTAACCTAGTTACATCATTATTATTCAATTTTTCCAAAATCAAAGCATTCTCTCTCAAGAAAACAAACCCTTGCTTCAAAAATAAAGGTCAAAACTCAAGAATTTCTTCAAGCACCTTTAAGAACTAATAACCCAAGGTATGTCAGGTGTTCATCTATGGTCCCTTTCGTCCATAGAGTCCAAGAATCCATTTTTAAAAACAACAAGATTTATGATTTATGATTTCCATGCTTGGAATTGAATGTATTCATGTTCATGATAGTAATTGGGATCCAATGCGTGTTTAATTATAAGTTCCCATGAAATTAAGATAGTTATGTGATGAATTATATGAATTGCATGCTTAACCCTAGAATTTGAAATTGAATGTTGTATTCATGATTACATATGTTGACCATCATCATGTGAAATACTCTATGCTCCTCAAGTATTTTCTAAAATGCCTATGTAGAGTAGATAGTGGAATCTTGACATGTCATTATGTGGTCGCAATCATTTACAAGCTTATGCCTTACAAGTGTTTGATGAAATGCCTTTATGAATGAATTATGGACAAGTATACAGTGTTGTATATCTTAAGATCATGCGATGCTTTATTTTTCATGCTATCGAGTCCGAAGGGTATTTAATACCCGACAATTTAGTTGTTTACCTAGAGCCAGTGTCAATTACAGAATAGTCTCATTCCTGTCATAATCAGTTGTACTCTCAGTCAGTTATAGAACTTAGTAGAACTCAGTCAGTTACAAAACTCAGGAAAATTTAGTAAACTTAGTATCAGCTTAGTATACTCAGTTCAAAGTCTTTCAGTTGGGAGTAGAATTCAGCACCGAGTGAACCCAAGGATGAGGGCTCACCTGCCAGTAGAGGGTATGATCCTTAGAAGCAATTCTTGCATTCCAAAACTATGTATCCAGCATAGGTTAAGATATCAAACCTGCCAGTTGAAGGTTGATGAGGTATTTTAACCTGATAGATGAGGGTTCTATCATTCTCATTAGAGTACCTACCAGATGAGTGTAACTCTTCAGTGTCTTTACCCATGGCACAGTACTGACACCCTTTCAACTGGGGTCTAACTCAGTTATCTTATTTGGGGCATGTTGATTAGATGATCACCCCCCACAATATTAGTTTCAGTCTTCAAAATAGAGCTCATTTTAGTTCTACAGAATCAAAATTGCCAGATATAGTTAACCAGTACAGTAACTTCAAATATTAGTTACTCAGTATCAGAACTCAGGACTTAGCTTCAGATAAGCTTAGTCATAGTATTTATTTATATGCACAGTAGTGCATACTCATTATTTACAGTAGTATCAGTTTTCCATGTACTCTCATGTTCAGTTACTCTATATCATACAGCTAGTTATTGTTCATGCATATAAACCATTGTATTCAGTCTTACCCCATCAAGCATACCAGTACATTCCACGTACTGATACATATTTTTTCTTTGTGCTATGATGTCTTATATCATAGGTTTGGATGCTCAGGTTCCTAACCGCGCATAGATAGATCCAGATTCAGCCAGCAGTAGATTTAGCAGTGAGTCCTCATTTATCGAGGATATTTTTTCATTTCATTATTACAGTAGATTCAGTATTTCAGTAGATGGAGTTAGTTAGGGGATTATCCCATCAACTCCACATTCAGTAAGTTCAGTTTAGAGTCTTTTCAGACTAGACTTTCAAACAGTATTCAATTTTACAGATTGTTATTTCAGTTGATACACTTTATCAGTATTTATAAATTTTGAATCTTATGGCATTTCAGCCTATTTTTCTGGCATTCAGTATAGTATCATATTTCAGTGCTCACAGCAGATATCAGTCATGGGTTGGCTTATGGTCCTTTGAGGTCATAAGCATCGTGTAGCATTTGGGGCACAGACTCAGGGTGTTACAATTGTCCAGGGTACGCGATGGGCCATGTGAGGCAAGGCTCATGCCTCATGATTGGGGTCGCCATGCGATTGGGCCTGCGGTGGGACCCTTTCTTCCCAAATATTAAAATATGTTTTTTCCTTACTAAATCAATGGAAAAATGGTATGTTCACCCCTATAACTCCTCCAATTTGTTTTTAAACCCTAAAGTAGTCCTAAAATAGACGAATCTCCCAAATTGCTCATCCTTTTCCTCCCAAGAACATAAATAAGGATTTACCAATTCCAAGATTCATAAGTTCCAATCTCATGGGTCTTCTTCAATTTTCCTCCATCAAAAAGTATGTAGAACTATCCTAACACTCAGGGATGTAAATATGATATTTTAATAAACCCTATGTCGTATTTGTATGAGTTAAAGGCTTGAAATTGGTTGAAAAGCATGAATTACGAAACCTTTTTTTTATGAACTTATTATGTATTTACTATACGTCTTTCTATAAACTTGAGATTTTAGTAATGTGCATACGTTATCGGTTTTGAATTGTTTGAAGTGTTTGAACAATGAACCACATTTTATGATAAGAATTATGTATTTAACAATTGTTATGGGTTCCCAAAAAAATATGAAAATATTAATGTTCGAATGTTTCTTTTATCAAATTATGGACTATTTATCTAAACGATTTTCAAAGAGTATCCTTTGTGTTTTGACATACTCTTGTTTTCTTATGAAGCTTGCTTCAATTATAAAAGGAATGAGTACCTAATAGTTATATCTTGAAAAGGAAATTTGTTTTGCCTAAACTTATATGTCCATTTCGAAGAGAACTCTCTTGTGATATTTGAATCATCTTGGTGGTGACTAATAAGCGTTTGAATAAAAGAACTACGAATATGATATGATATGATATGATATGATAAGATACGACTTGCAAGTTCAGGTTTGACAATACCTTGTTATAAAATACCCTTAAGAGAATAAGTGATAAGCTTTTATAAGTATGGAGTATGATTTTTAAGAGGCTAAAAATGGGTTTAGCCTCTACGAAAGTAGGATGGTTATACGAAGAAGGCATAGGTAGAAAGATTATTGCCCGAACTATATTTTACCGATGCAGGAGTTATTTTTCTTGGAAATATAGATTATCATCGTATACTTGCTACATGCAGTTGTATACTAGACTAGACACTCCAATCCTTGCATCAAACTCGAATTGGGGCTTGGTCAATAAGTTAATAGTGGGCCCATATAGCCCATGGTATAATAGACTTGCAAGGCGTACCATCAGCTCAAAATTAAAGCAAAGAGTTGATTCTATGTTTATAAGATTGATTGAAGTTTTTCTATTATGCCCATGTGTTTTGTTCTCTATTATGTTAAATTATTTTCACAATGCTCTTGATTCTTTTATATAAAATATATGTTGTTTTTAAGATTGTTCTGCATATCAATACATTTCAAGCATTAACCATCTTCGCGCGGCTACATTGTCTCATAATGTAGGTTCTAAGGCTTAGTCCTGTGGTTCATCACAGCAGTAGAACCTTCATAAATATCAAAGTTGGTGAGCCATCCAACTTCTGGAAGGTATTTTATTCATATGTTCATTTCTTTCATTTTATGGTCTAGCCGAGGGCCTTATCCCAGCCTAGACAATTATTCTTTAGTATTGGTTTTATAGACTAGATTTGATTAGTTTTGTTATAACATTATTGGCATAGTTTGCTAAGATTCCTTGAACTTCATTATATCTTCCGCATTTCATATGAATTATGCTTATGATGGTACGCTAAGGGGTTTATTGGGCCTTTTTAGTTCGGGATGCCCGTCACAGCCAGGGTCTCAGTTCGGTTTGTGACACTAAGTCTTGTGGCCCAACACAACAGTAGAATCTCCCAAAACATCAAAGTTGGTGATCCATCCATCTTTCGAAAGGCATTTCATTTAAACTTCCTTCAGGTTTATGGTATTGCAGGGGCCTTGTCCCGGCCTAAACAATTTAACCATTTGTAGAGACTTCACAGACTGGATTAGACAGTTGTTTTGTTATAATGCTGAGTTTAAAGCTTGTTATTAAGACTTCCTTGAGTTTCCTTACATTTTTCGCATTTTATTCAAATTATGCTTTTGATAGAATGCTAAGGGTCCTCTCGTGCCTTCATGGTTCGGGATGCCCGATGCGGCCAGGGCCTCAGCTCGGGTCATGACAGTTTATTATTTTCCTTGGATTAGTTAGTACAAATGCCACTTGGTTAAGAAACTGTTAAAAAGTCATTTGTGACTGTTTTGAAAGTTAGTTACATAACCAACTTTCTCTCTAATTTCTGGGGAGTTAATATTGGAATGTAAAGCTCAGTTTAGTATTTTTTGATCAGTTGTTGAAGTAAATAAAACTTCCTGTCTTTCTTTTCTATAATCTTCTCTAAGATCTCTATCCATGAATTGTGATTCCTTAGGAATACTCTTTTTTTTCCTCGTTCATTTCTTAGTACATATCAATCAGATTCTAATATTAGTACTATAAGCAGCAACAATGAAATGTCTAATACTGCTACTCAAACTCTCTCACATATGGTTTTTTATTTGTGTTATTGTTGCTATTCATTATGTAAATGTGGAATAAGCATACTCTGCCAAAATCAAAGGGGACGGAAACACTAAAGAGAAGAATGTTTTTGGAAGAATTTTCTGTACCTTTATTTTCACAATATGACCTCCTTATATTCAAGTGATCTATTATGGACAATGATAAATGAGTTGTTCCAGAGGGTTTCTATAACACCCCACAAAAAAAATCATCCATGCGTTAGCTCGTGGTAATATGCTCTTAGAGTTAAATCACTAGAATAGTGTCAAAGAGACTTAGTCTCATTTTTGGCTTGCAAAATGAGTAAAGTTTAAACCATATATAATTTTTCCTAATTTCAGCTTTTATCATGTTAAAAATTAAATGAGCTTTCCGTCAATATAAGATTCGCCCAAATCGGATACCCGAACAAGAAGTTATGGCTAATTTAAGTCCTAATCATAAAACACCGTCATTTTGATGCTTGGCACGTCGCGGAGTAGTTCTATTTAGCAATTTTCAAATTCCAGTGGCCTAGCACAATTTTGGCGTATCGCAATAAATTCTTAGGTCCCAACCAATGGGATAACGCGATGGCTCTGCGTTGCGAACACCTTAAGAATCCCATTCGTCAATTTCCAGTGAGCTATCGCGATTGTGGTGCATCGCGGTGGCCCATAAAATCGGGCTCTCAGTTATATTTTATTCCGTCTCATTAAGGGCATATTAGGTATTTTTTACCTCCCCTTATCAGCTTAAACACAAGATTATACTCCCAAGTAGGGGTGGCAATTTCAGTCCATATTTGTAAAAAGAGTCCATTTAACCCATATTTAGTGAATTGGATCACTCATATTTCAAATGAGTAAATATGGACTTCAACTCATTTTAAAAGTTCATACAAATATGGACAAAATGGGTAAAATATGCGTACCATTTAAACACAGAGATCACCCACATATGCTTAAAGTTTCATTTTTTTTGTTTTCTAGTTTCTTTTCTTCTTCTTTTTTTCTTTCTTTTTTCCTTTATTTTACTTTTTTTATTTTTCATTTTTTTATTTTTTTATTTTTTTACTCATTCCTTATAATTTCTTTTTTCTTTCTCATTTTTTC
>NC_061116.1:167895240-167901744 GCF_002878395.1 Capsicum annuum | reverse complement strand
TTAATAAATATAAGCTTCTAATTATCCCATTTAGCCTATATAATTCATAACATCTCTTATCAATTAAATATAATCCATAGTCTCACTTCTTTATTATTATTTTTTTCTATCTTTTGTTTCTCTTTTTTTCTTTTGTTTTTTCTTTCTTTTTTCCTTTAATTTACTATTTTTTTCTTTATTTTTTCCTTTAATTTACTTTTTTTTTACTTTTCATTTTTTCACTTATTTTTTACTCGTTTCTTGCATTTTTTTCTTTCTTCTTTTTCATCATTTTTTCTTTTTCAATTTTATTTCTTTGCATTCTTGTTTTTTGTATTTCCGTTTCCCCTTTTTTCATTCTTGGTTCGTCATTTTTATTATTTTTCTTATTTTTTTATTTTTTTCCTCATCTTTTTTTGTCATTGCATTTTATATTTTTTTACTTTAAATTTATTTGTATCATACTATATATTTCAAATAAATTTATTATTTGTATTTGAATAGTTTAGTTGTCAATATGTACAATTTATCATTTGAATTTATATACAAATAAGTATATGAATTAAAATCAACATGGGTTGTGGTGCAGTGGATGGGGCTGCTCCACCCTTAACTAGAGGTCGAGAGTACGACCCTGGTTATGGAGAAAACTTTGTTGGGAGGGCTACTACCTTAATGGGCCCTGCAATGGCCGATCCAAATTAGTCGGGGCTCCAATGCAGGCACCGAACACCAGATGAAAAACCAAAAACAAGTATATAAATTAATTGTATTTTCTTGAGACTAAAATATATATGGCTGAGGATCCACATAGCCTTCGAATTATAAATGTTGGGCGAATATAAATCAATATGCACTTATGGTATTTTCGTTATCATAAAAAAAAAACAAATATAGAAAAAAAAAAAAGTAGAAAGAGAGGTAGAAGTTAGAGACTGAAGAGAGAAAAAAGAGTAAAGAAAGAATTGAAGAAAAAAATACAAAAAAATTAAAAGAAAAAATAATGAAAAAGGAGAAAGGGAAAAAGAAAAGGATGATGGTGAAAACAAATATACTGAGTGATTACGATATTTTAGTCATCATCCATAATTTGTACTTGAATTAACCTATTCTATGAAAAAAAAATATAAAACATAAATTACAACCAAAAAGAAAAAAAGTGAGAAAGAAGTAAAAACAAAAAAAACAGAAAATAGAAAAAAAGGAGACTAAAAAGGAAAAGGAAAAAAAGAAAAAAGAAAGAGAAACAAAGGGCAGAGGGTAGAGATAGAAGAGAGGGAGAAAGAAATGACAAAAAAATGAAAAAAAAAAAAACTAGAGGCTACATATAGAAGAGAGACAAAAAAAACTAAAAAGAAAAAACTAAAAAAAATGGAAAAAAAGTCAAGTTGATATGATATACAAGTTTTAAGGTTTTGACTTAGGAGTTAAAGTGGGTTGAAACTATTTTTACCCAATCCATATTTACCCATATTTATATGGGTGGATTGCAATCCAAACTATATTTGCTCGATTAATATTTAACCCGTCCAAATCTAATCCAATCCGCCCATTTGCCACCCTTACTCCCAAGTGCCCACATTATTAATATTTTTTTCAGAAATTCACAAGAATCCCAAATAACTCAAGATTCAACCGTGGATTTCAAAAGATAATTAGAGAGTTGGAATCCCCACGTCGTAGGCTTCACGAATCATCTATTATTTTCTGAGATTGAGGTACGCGGAGTTTTCCTAAAAGCTCATGGGCATAGAAATCATGTTTTTAAGAAAAAAGTTTCAGATTTATGAATATATTCATGTTTTAGAAGCGTTGATGATATTGTTTTGGCCTTTAGGCCTTCCCCCAAATTGATTTGAAATTTTATATATATGTAAGCATCTGTTTTAAGGTTGATGATTAAATTGAGAGCATGATTCATGAAAAAAACCCTCTCTTGTGATGATTTTCATTTAGTTATGATATACTATGAAATCGTTTTAATGCATCTTGAAAAGCATGTTATGAAATGTCTTGAATAATGTTATATTTGGATTATGATTTTAATTCCAAAAGAGAGAAGGTTGTTTATGTTAATGAATGTTGAACATAATCATATAATGAAAAGAGTTGCATGGTTTGTTAAAGATTACATGACCACCACTTGTTTATTGAAAGGAAGAGAACTTTTGCATAGCTTTGACTTATGTTTTCGGAACATGAAATCTCTTATGCGAATTGCATGTTTGGGAGTTCTGAACTATGTTTTAATGAAAAGATCATGCTTATTGAATTATGGCTCAGAAAACATGACTTGTAAGGTATTGGTATGACGATACCAAAATAGACAATGCCATAATAGACCCAAACAAACATAGAAATCAGATTATTCATGACTTAAGATTTCAAAATGATACATGTTTAGAAATGGATAAAATTGGGCATAAAGAGATGTTAGGTGGTCCACTGAAGAAGGCACAAGTTCAGACAACTCATTGCCCAAAACCGTGATTTGTCGATTCGGGTATATTATATTACGCTGTCTTAGTGCTCTGTGGCGTATTAGACTCAGACACTCTAACCTTTGCAGCACACTTGGATTGGAGGCTTCCCCGCCGAGTCAATGGCGGACTCCATATAGCCGTGGGGTTTTAGACTTGTAAATATGTACCACCTAACTTAGAAGTAATACGAAGGTCAGAAATTGCACTGACAAAAAGGTTTTTATGGTTATCAAAATGCCCATGTGTTTTGAAATTTATATTGTATGTGATGTCTTATGACTAGCTCTCAACTATTTTATTTATATTAAAAGTTTTATTTTGGATTGCTCAGCGTACCAGTACATCTATATTGACCCCCCTTACCTTCCAGGTTCTGAGGCACAATCTAGGGGTCCTGATAAGCAGTAGATTTCTTCAGACAGAAGTGCAGGGTCTAGTCGGTGAGCCTTCTATGTGTCAGAAGGCCTAGTTATTTTCAGACATTTATTATCAGTTATGGTTTTGGTCTACTGGGGGCTTTGTCCCATCTTTTCAGACAGTTATCTTTAGATCATGTAGTAGAGATTTCGCAGACTGTTCCAGAAGTTGTTTAGTTGTTTTCGGATTTCATTCCGTATTGTTAAACTGAAATCCAGAGTATGACCATGTTTCCGTATTAGATCATAATTCCGCATTTCCTTTTTACTATATGAATGTTGTACATGATTACCAGATCAGATAGAGTAGGACGTCTGGGCTTTCATGGTTCGGAATGTCCGTCATGGTCAGGCCCTAGTTTGGGTTGTGACAGTTTCCTCAAGGGAAAGCCTTATGAAAAGACTGCAGCATACATGATAGAAACTCTTGCAGCCTGGATGGCCACATATGGAGATTGGAGAAGCTCTTTATAAAGCTCTAAAATGCAAAGAGGGGCTCTCTCTCTCTCTGTGATGCAGGTCCTCTTTGAAGTTTCCCCATGCTTTAGATTTGGACATATGGCAGCAATCCTAGATGCTTTTAATGATGATAAAAGAGTTCATATAAAATTGATTTTGACTTTAACCGAGAATGTAAATATTCACTTTGTAGCAGACACTGGCGCCCGGCTAGTCTGCCTGGTAAAGCTACCATGGACGAGATTAACGGGGGTTGTGACCCTGAATCAGTTCAACATGCCACTAGGGGCCTGAATATCATTGGTTTGAGGTTTGAGAAACTGGCAGAAGCTCTTCAGCTCCTGTTTGGGTTCCAAGCAGTTCTTTCAAGAACTGCATTATTCTCCCTGTCAATGCTAAACATCCAGCTATTGTGTGAACTTTGTCTTCCAGCTTCATACATGCCCGATGAAAGTGTATCAACAGTAACGCAAAGAGATCAGCTTCTCAGGATGGTTAAGAGCTTAAATCCTAAAGTGGTAACCGTTGTTGAGCAGGATGTGAATGATAACACTGCCCCATTTCCACAAAGGATTGCAAAGTCTATAACCACTACTTTGCTGTATTTGAGTCCCGTGAGAGTATTTACGTGGAGCATCAATGCCCGGCACGTGATATTGTTACATAGTTGCATGTGAAGAGAGAAGAGAATAGAGAGCGTTGTGAGGTTGCAGAAAAATGGAGAGGTAGGATGATGATGGATGGTTTCACTCCATTAATCCCCAATTAGCCAAAATGTCAATGAATCAATTAGGGAACTTATCAAGCAATACGGTGAAAGGTACAAAGTGAAGGAGGAAGCTGGTGCACGACACTACGGATGGGACGATAAAATGTTGATGGTTGCTTCAGCTTGGAGATAGTAACTTTGAAAAACGACGATCAGCTTGTTGATCCAAATTACTCCGTAATTATACATTTATCTTTGTTTCTACTGCATGATACTATGTAATTTGATGTTGTTGAAGATTAAGATAATTTACCCTTGGTGTGTTTTCATGTGTAATTTCAGCTTTAGTTGGCAATTCATACAAATTTTATTCTTCAATAATCTCTTATGAAAGCTATCCTATCATCAATTAAAACTGCAATGCCAACTATCCTATCATCATAATTCACATTCACCAGAATGGTTTTTCAAAATCTGGTAATAGTGATGGATTTGGGATTTTTAACTCTGGAGTTTCGAAAAATAAAAACAAAAATGTGCGAGTAAGAAGTAAAATACAATGCAGTCAGTGAGAATTGAACCTTGGATGGCTGGGATGCATTTTGAACGCCCAGGACCTGAGTAAACCTTTTCTCATCTTGTTTAGGAGATTCAAAACTTATATATGTACATAAACACAAAAATCTACCCTATATAATCAGTATAATCTTTTTGCTGAGGAGGTTTGGGTGAACATCCTACCGCCTCCCTGCATTCACCCTGACTGGTAAGACTAATAACCAGGAAAGCACAACTTCACTTTAATAGTTTCAAAATGTTTTCTCAATAAAAAGTTTAAAAGATTGTTTCAAAAGGTTTTTGTGCTGATTGATTGGAGTTCATAAAGATCCTTCATGATATATGAATCTGGTAAAAGGGTCTCCGATTTTA
The DNA here is from genome assembly GCF_002878395.1 of Capsicum annuum. Taxonomy (NCBI): domain Eukaryota; kingdom Viridiplantae; phylum Streptophyta; class Magnoliopsida; order Solanales; family Solanaceae; genus Capsicum; species Capsicum annuum. The sequence continues at coordinate 167,896,768 of NC_061116.1, read as the reverse complement.
ATTTTGATTTCGTGTAGAACCAGTAAGATTTGGGGAAACAGAAAATTGGGGTATTTGCTATATTTTTCCTCTGTGTCCTTAGAGTAATGGATTTCGTGTCATGTCAATTTATTGTAAATTTCTTTTGTATACACCCTGAAAACGTGAGCTCGAGGTGGTGGAAAAGGACTTGCTGAGGGTGAGTAGTAGCTGGTTCAGCAAGAGCAATTTATTCTTTATTGGCGTGCTTATTCAACTCCGTACTTATTATTATTCGTCTTTAAAAGATGGACAAACTGTGGTCCAATTCCCAGAGTAGAATGATTGCATTCTGGCTGTTGGTTTCCTCTTCAACTTCTTATTTTTTAAAAAAAATAATGCTGAACCCAAATCTCTTAATAGTTAAATATATCAGAAAGAAAGGATAGTATGTACTCGTTCGATCACATTTTCGTTTTAATATTCGCATCAAGCAATGCTTTTTTCCACGAACACAAATGTAAATGTTACATAATAGTCCTTCAAAAACATTACACCATAGGAAACTGGTATATGATTTCTTCTAATCTTTGCTAGAGATTCTACTTGTCCTTCCATCCGTACAAGTGAATATACAAAAATAGCAATAAATAAAGATGGTGATCAGCATCCATTGAATATATAATCTGTATGATGATATATAATGATGAATTAAATGGTGAAGCCAAAATATAAAAATCTAGTAACAAGGAGAAGAATTAGTCACTTTGAGCAATCAATTTTAGGGTCAAAACGGATTAAAGCAAGTTTGGGTAGGGAGCTTTGCTGCTTTGTCATGACTAATAGGTAAAGTTTGTGCAGCCTTCTTCAGGCAGTTGGCGAACCGGCTTTCCAGGCACTGTGTATGTTTTGCCAAGAGATTGTGCTGCAGTGCAACAAGCAACACTAGGCGACGCGTCTCCATCCATTAAGAATCCTTGGCATGGCATCAAAAGCATCATCACATATACACATTCAACATCTGCATTTGCTAAATTTACCAAACAAAGAGACATAACAAAGAATGCTGGTGGTGAAGAGTAATTAATGGGAATATGTTCAAGCCTTGGAAATAATCTCTGACAGAAATGCAAGGTAAGGCTGCGTACAATATGTTATTTTATGTAGTTTCAGGTACAAGAATCTGTATAATTGCAACACCAACTTCAACAATAGTTCATGTATAAACAAGAACACCTTTGAAGTTCTTTAACACCTTTAACACAAGATTACTCAATAATTTGTCCAAGAAGTGTGTTAGATTTTAGAAAATAGATGAAACAGAATTTAAGATCAAGTCCCCCGACTTTACGGAGTGTCCTTAAGGAATAATTTCTCTCACTGTACCCGAGGTTATGGAATCTTCCTCCCAAGATGAAATGGTATTCCCTCACTGTACCCGAGGTTATGGAATCTTCCTCCCAAGATGAAATGGCCTACAATCCGAACAATTGCGGTACCTCAAATTGTCGGATTCTACGAACTCACTCAACAGTTTGATTGATCACACAGAATGTTTTTAAGACAAGAA
>NC_061116.1:167890888-167895140 GCF_002878395.1 Capsicum annuum | reverse complement strand
ATCTTTTCTGAACAGGCAAACCATTTCATGAATCAGTGTGTCATTTCGTTGAAGGATTGCATCATTCTGAAGCATCAGTTCAAAACAGTGCATCTCTCAGAAGCACCAGTTCGAAATGGTGTCATGCATGCATATAATTGAAGGATCAAAACACAGAAAAATTTACTGCATTTTTACTTTTCCTTTGGATTAAATTTCTGTCAAATAAATTTTGTCCAAAAATATAAATCTCATCGATCATTTGACAAATTCAAATTCGAAGCCGAGCCGAGCGAGCGAGCGACGGCGCGAGGCATCTCTTATTTTTTGTCTCACTTACCATATGGAGTAAGTGTTCCTTATTTTAAACACTCACAAGTTCTCTTCTTCCACCAATGTGGGAGAAAGAGTGAACTTTCCAATTTGGGAGTACACTTTCTAAATTGGTGTCTCCCTTCTCCACCATTTTTCCTCTATTTTTTCATTCACACTTTTTATATACTTTGAACCCAACAATCCCCCATATGAATGAAAAAATAGAGGAAAGCTCCCATGAAACTGGGACGTGTTCATGGTTGAAAAAAATAAAACTGTGAGAACCATAAACGGTAAAAGGCTGGTTATGTAACATATATTGTCTAGGTGTACACTAAAGCTCGACGGTTCAAAGATATCGGTAGATTTGATATCTTTGAACCGTCGAGCTTTAGTGTACACCTAGACAATATATGTTACATAACCAGCCTTTTACCGTTTATGGTTCTCACAGTTTTATTTTTTTCAACCATGAACACGTCCCAGTTTCATGGGAGCTTAGAGAATAGGCCTTTACTAACATTCTCCTTAAAGCAGCTTCCACTTTGCCCTCACATATATGATTTTTATACGTTCAATCCTATAGATTAAACTATTTGGTCAAATCTGTCAAATTTAGATAATTATTAAAGGACTTTTCACCTTAAGTTTTATCCTTGTTTACTAAACATTGTCTACATCATGAGAATGGGTTGGGTAATTGACAATGTTGAAACTGTCAGATACAACTTTGTTTGATCTCCTTGAACCTAGCTCTTGGGATCTCCAGTCTGCTAGGTAGAGCTACCGCTGTGCTGACTTGTCCTAGGACTTAAACCCATTCCCTTGGATGTCCTTTCCACTCTTTCTCGAGAGAGGCCTTTTGTAAGTGGATCCGACACATTATCCTTTGACTTAACATATTCAACTGTGATAATTCCACTAGAGAGAAGTTCCCTAATGGTATTATGTCTCCATCGTATGTGACGAGATTTATCGTTGTACATCATGTTCCCTGCCCTACCTATTGTCTCTTGGCTATCACAGTGTGTACATACTGGTGCCACTGGTTTAGGCCAATAAGGAATATCTTCCAAGAAATTCCGGAGACATTCTACTTCTTCACCGGCTTTACCAATGCAATAAATTCAGATTCTATTGTAGAACAAGCAATACAAGTTTGTTTGGATGATATCCAAGAGACTGTTTCTCCATTGATAATAAATACATATTCACTTGTGGATTTTACTTTGTTTTATCCGGTGATCCAATTTACATCACTATATCCTTTGAGTACCGTGGGATATTTATTATAATGCAAGGCATAGTCTTAAGTGTATTTAAGATACCCCAAAACTCTTTTCATTGCCATCCAATGAGTTTGTTGGGATTACTCGTGTACCGACTCAATTTACTAATAGCGCATGCTATATCTGGTCGTGTACAATTCATTATATACATTAAACATCCCAATACTCTTGTGCACTCCAATTGTGAGTCACTTTCACCTTTATTCTTTCGAAGTGCAAAGCTCATATCCAATGGAGTCTTAGCAATACCAAATTTCATATACTTGAATTTGTCAAGTACCTTTTCGATATAATGAGACTGTGACAATACCAACCCTTGTGGAGTTCTATGAATTCTTATACCTAAGATCACATCCGCAACTCCAAGGTCTTTCATATTGAACTTGCTCTCGAGCATTCGTTTCGTTGCATTTATGTCAGAAATGTCTCTACTAATGATCAACATATCATCTACATATAAACACACAATGACTTGGTGATTTGGAGTGTCTTTAATATACACATTTATCACGTTCATTTATTTTGAACCCGTTTGACAACATGGTTTGGTCAAACTTCGCATGCCATTGTTTAGGTGCTTGCTTTAGTCCATACAATGACTTAATAAGTTTATACACCTTATTCTTCTTTCCTGGAACCACAAAACCCTCAGGTTGTTCCATGTAAATTCTTCCTCCAATTCCTCATTTAAGAATGTGGATTTTCACATCCATTTGATGGATTTCAAGATCATATACCTCAGCCAAGGCAATTAACATTCGAATCGATGTTATCCTTGTTACTAGAGAGTATGTATCAAAGTAATCAAGGCCTTCTTTTTGCTTGAAGCCTTTTACTACAAGTCTTGCTTTGTATTTGTCAATAGTACCATCCGTTTTTATTTTCCTTTTGAAGATCCATTTAGAACCTAAAGATTTATTTCCTGGAGGAAGATCAACCAATTCCAATGTATGGTTGCTTAAGATTGAATCAATCTCACTATTGACTGCCTCTTTCCAAAAGGATGAGTCTAACGACGACATCGCTTCTTTAAATGTTTGAGGCTCATTTTCAAAGAGAAATGTTACAAAATCTAATCCAAACGTAGTAGAAGTTCTTTGACGTGTACTACGTCTTGGATTCTCTTCATTAAGTACATTCTCACTTGGTTCATCTCGAGGTCATTTAGATCCTCCACTAAACTGTTCATGTCTAGTTTTATACAAGTAAATGTTTTCAAAGAATTCAACATTATCTGATTCAATTACCGTATTTTCATTTATATCCGGATGGTCGAATTTATGAACTAAAAACCGACATGCTTTACTACTTTTAGCATATCCTATGAACATACAGTCCACCGTCTTAGGTCCTATCTTAACCCTTTTAGGCATAGGAACTTGGACCTTTGCTAGACACCTCCACACTTCGAAATATTTCAAGTTGGGTTTCCTTCCTTTCTATTTTGTCATAAGGAATAGATTATGTCTTACTATGAAAAACTCTATTAAGTATACGATTGGCTGTAAGGATATCCCCACCCCCCATAAGTTTTATGGTAAACCGAAACTTATAAGTAAGGCATTCATTATTTCCTTCAAAGTTTGGTCTTTCCTTTCCGATATTCCGTTAGATTGAGTTGAATACGGGGCCGTAGTTTGATGGACAATTCCATTCTCTACACGTAATTCGTTGAAGGGAGATTCATATTCTCCGCCCCTATCACTTCTTATCATTTTTATCTTTTTCTCTAACTGATTTTCTACTTCAGTTTTGTATTGCCTAAATGCATCTATTACTTTATCCTTACTATTTAGCAAGTAGATGTAACGGTATCTAGTGCAATAGTCAATAAAAGTTATCAAATACTTTTTTCCACTACGTAATGGTGTTGACTTCTTATAATAAATGTCAGTGTGTATTAAGTCTAAGGAATTGTAATTCCTTTCAAAGGACTTATAAGGATTCTTTGCATACTTTGATTCCACACACGTTTGACACTTTGATTTATTGCACTCAAAGTTTGAAAAAACCTCTAAGTTAATCAGTTTTCATAACGTTTTGTAATTAACATGGCCTAAATGTTCATGCCACAAATTATAAGACGCAAGAAAGTAAGAAGAATTTGAATTTTTATTGATTTCAACATTCATTACATTCATCTTATAAAGGCCCTCGGTGAGATAGCATTTTCTTACATACACTTCTCCTTTGCTAATTATAAATTTTCTAGAAACGGTTACACATTTGAATCCGTTCTTATCTAGAAGTGAAACAGAAATCAAGTTCCTACATAATTCTGGAACGTACAAGATATTGTTAAGTGTCAAGACCTTTCCTGAAGTCATTTTCAGCCCATTTTTCCTGTTCTTTCTACCTTAGCCGTAGCGGAGTTAGCCATGTAGATCATTTCTTCTACTTGAGCCGGAGCGAATGACGAAAACAACTCTTTGTTGGCACAAACATGGCGGGTGGCACTAGAATCCATCCACTATTCGCGATGATTCCCCACCAAGTTGCATTCTAAAAATATAGCACACAGATCATCACATTCTTTGTTGAACTTAATCATATTTGTTTTGTCCTTTTTCTAACCTTTCTTAGGGGCACGACAATCCATGGACTTATGGTCAATCTTTTCAAAGTTGAAGCACTTTCCCTTGAATTTCTTCTTGGGTTGATTTCTTCCT
>NC_061116.1:167882550-167887888 GCF_002878395.1 Capsicum annuum | reverse complement strand
GACCACAAGATTAAAGGGCATTTTGGTATATTTAACATAACTTTAATTTAAGACCACAAGATTCAAAAGTCTTCTTTATTTTCTTAAACTTTGTGTCAAGTCAAAGTAGGTCATTCTTTTTAAACGAAGGGAGTATTAATACACACCTCTTTATACAATAGAGTATATAACTAATGTTTGCATTAGTTATCAATAGGCTAAAAAATGTACCTAACAAGGTACTTGTAATACACATTAACTAATGCATTCATTATTTTTTTCAATACATTCTACCAAACGATCCCTAAAGCTCTTGGTATATGCAGGTTCGGAGAAAGGTGGGTCTAAGCCAATTTAAATACAAAAATTATTTCTTAATTGTTGCTAACATTTTAAGTTGTTTGTTTTATTTTTTTCTTTTTAATTTGTTTTGAAAAGAATGTTTTTTTCCTTTTTCGACGATGATATTTTTGTACATTCTACATATTTCTAATCTAAGAGCACTCGTTTTGAGAATCTTCTTTACTTTCTTAAGCTTCAATTCAAGTTAAAATCATATTAAAGCGGGGGTAATATCAGGGCTGATTCAAGGATAAGACTAGTAAAGAGTTTGTTTTAGACCCCAAAAATTCAATATGAATATTATTATTTTAGTTTTACTTAAAATAATATTAAACATTGTAAAATATAAAAGACACAAAATTTAAATTTAAAAAAAAAAAAAGGAAGAACTATCTACTTTTTATTAAAAATATTTTAGAACTTTTTATCAAATCTCATATTAATAAATAAAGCTTTCACAATAATATCCAAGGTAATGCCAACAAATAACTAACGTCTTATTAATTAAAATTAGCCGTTACTTTTATAAATAATAATAATATTACTATGTGAAATTAAATGTTTAATGTCTTCTAAGAATACTACATTAAAACAAATAGTACGTACGAATCAAAAAATAACTCTAAATTATTGATAATATTTTTGTTATATGCATATATTTAAAACTTCATATTAAAATTTAGTTTTAAACCACTAATTTTATTGAAACGACCTTGAATAGTATATCATTAGTAGCTATTTTATGAAAAAAAAAAAAAAGAAAGATACGTTAGTACTATTCATAATAACAAGTCTAAATGATAACCAAAGACTTTCAATCTAGTGACTATTCACACATATTTTGCTGGTCTAAACAAAAAATAAACAATTGAATCTATAGTATTTCTCTTCCCCGACTTTGACAAGACTATTTTTTTTTAGACAAAATCTCTTTCATCCGCAAAGTATTACTACCTCTGATAAATACAAAATTAATCCCAAGTACGACATTTAGTGAACAGGCAAAATATAGTCAATCAAATTAATAAATTTGATTTGTCCAGGATCAATATCAAAATATTCAACCTTTAACTTTTCTAGGAGTGTTTCAACTTTATAATAGATTTATATGGCAGTAAAAAAGTAGAAAGTTTTAATATTATTAAATTATTTTCATTTGGTATAATGATCACATTTATACACGTTTATATATCTTTTATGCAAAATCGATAAATATTCATACATTATTTATACAATAGCAATATACATTATACTGCCTCCATTTAAAAAAGAATAATCTATTTTGACTTGGCACAAAGTTCAAAAAAATAAGGAAGACTTTTGAATCGTGTGGCCTTAAATTAAAGTTGTATTAAATGTACCAAAATGTCCTTTAATCTTGTGGTCCAAAATATGTCACGTGGACAGTTGAAATTAAAATATTGATAAAAAAGGAAATGGGTCATTTTATTTTTAAACGAACTAAAAAGAAAAGTAGATCATTCTTTTTTAAACGGAGGGAGTATACATTTATACTATATTGATACATTACATATATTGCTACATAACTATTTATACGATAATGATATATCACAAAGAAACGACATAATTATTTATACATCATATATACATATTCATATACCATTTATACAATATCAATACATGTTTATACACCATGTATATAATATCGATACATTACATATCATGATCAATACAAAATCTATGACCAAAGATATACAACTGGACATGAAGCAAATCAACGTTGTGCTTGTATATATAAGTGTGCATAATCATGGTCGAGTTGTGCCTGGATTATTTGACCATATTGACCAAGACAGTATTACTGACCAAAATGGCTTCGTTGCCGGCATTGCTGGTGACAATACAAATTGGAACCTGCTCTCCGAATTGGCAATGAAAACGGGCATGTATTTGGTCGTTCATGTGCCATATCGACAGATATTCGCTGCACTAATTATGTGCCCTATTACTTTTTTTATAAAAATAAATATTAGACCTACCATTTCATGTCACGCTCTATATTTTTTCAAATTTTCCTATATTTCATTTTTGGGGGAACGAACCAAATTATATATATTGTTGTCCTAAAACATTGCAATCACACCGTTGCTTCTGCTTTAACAAACTTAATACTTGCAGTTGTTTTCTCCTTGTCATCACTGGACATGAGAGAGTTGAATTTATAAGGATAGAGGTAGCCAAAGTGCTAGTACTCTGATGATCATTGGAGGTGAGATAAGATATCTAATCAAACTAGTTTAGGTACGTGTACCAAGCATTAATTAAGAATAAATGTGTATAAAAAATAACTTATTGTGTGTACTTTATTTTATTAAGTGCAAAAATTTTTAAACATATAACATATAATTTTGAAGATAAAAAAGTGTAGTTACTTAAAGAAGAACATGATAAATTACTATCGCACTAATAATTAAGGAGAAAACTAGATGTAGCCATAAATATATTCTCCGTTTAAATTTATTCTATGTAATCTCTTCTATAAGTTGAGATATTTCGAATTAATGACAACCAGAGTTATATATTTTAAATAGTATTCAATCATTATACTTATTTCCTAAATTTAAAAGTATAAATAACATAAACACTATAAATAACATAAATACCAACTCTTTCGGAAGTAATTACACTCTCTCCCACTTTTTTAATTACTTTCCTCCCTCTCTCCCTATTAATATACATAACATAGACAACATATACATAGCATTCTGTGTATATGTTAGAATTTTTGTAATATATTTAGGGAGTTGGGATTTTTGATAATATTGGAAACATAAATTGTGTATTTGTGTAATTTTTAGAATTTAAAAACACTTGGTTTTTAACAGAAAGTTATTTTTATTTTCAAATTGTACATTTCAAAATTTAGGGCATATTATGCATTATTATTAATAAAAATGTATAAAAATATGACTTGCATGTATTTTAATTTTCCCTTCTGCTATAAAATAAAATATTAGAACTCATTTTTTGTTCATAAGACTCAGAATACGAAGTCAAATAATTATTATTTACTAATTTATGTTTGAAAAAAATCAAACATAGTAAATTAACATAAAATACTAACATGAACCAAAATTAACAAACGGATAAGAAAAGACAACATACAAAAATAAAAATTTAAGACTCCTTTAGAAATACAAATATAGATACTTTTTTGGTCTATTTCTATCTCTCGAGAGACGCTCGTCACTGTCAACCACTCATACCTCCTAACCGGGGCATTTGTGCTTCTTCTCACTGTGCCCAAATCATCTTAGTCTTATTTTCTTCATCCTGCCCAGCACAAAGTCACTCCTACCTTATTCGCATCTCATCATTCTTAATCTTATCATTTCTAGTATGAATAAACATCCACCTCAACATTCGCGTTTCAACAACTTTCATCACAGGCCAGTGCTCGTCCTAATACAACATAGTCAGTCTCACAACCATAATTTTTTTAAAATATTAAATTAATATAATCTAATTTATCTTTGAAAATTAGGTAAATTGACTCTCAAAAAATAAAACATAACAACCAAAAAAGAAACGAAGGAATAGAAGCAAGTATCTCCAAAGGTAGATTATTTCTTTTAAGTCTTACATTTTTATTTGCGTGAAGAACTTTGTCTGAGGCTTGAAGTATTTTTTGACATAAATATAAAATTAAAATTTTTTAAATAAAACTCATTTTGCAATATTGGATATATATTCAACAACCCATTTTTTTCAGTATTGGTTCGAGTGTACTTCATCAATATGTAGATTTATAAGTTCTTTCTTTCCTGATTCACTCCTTTCTTTCTCAAGAACGAAAATCCAGTCTCTTTTCTCGTAATTGAGAAACGAGAATTGAGAGACGTTAATCTCTTTTCAATTCGTTTTAAATTTTTAATTTCACAGATGTTGTTATTGTTATTGTATCAAACTCTCTTTTCATAGGCGATAACATAGGCGGCGCCTATGTAAACATAGGAGGCGCCTATGTAAAGGTTTCAAGTGACTTAAACACTCCATTTTTGGGGAAAAATGGTCCTTTTCCCATCCTTATTTAGCCATAAACACGAAATTCAGTTTCCAAAGACTCCAAAATATACCTTCATTCATCAAAATTGTTCAAGAACTCTCTCTGGTGTTTCAAAATAAAAACCCAAGTAGTTCAAGATTCAACCATGGGTTTTCAAAACAAATTGAAGATTTGAAATCTCCGCAACGTAGGCTTCAAGATGCACCTATCATATTTGCATATAGAGGTACGTGGGGTTATCTCAAAAATCTCATGGGCTTAAAAATTCATGTTTTAAAAATGGAGGTTTTGAAATTATGAATATAAACATGTTTCAAGTATCTTTATGATATTGATTTGGTCTTTAGGCCTGATTCCAAAGTGATTTGATATATGATATATGTATATGCATGTATTCCAAAAAGATGTTAACTTGAGAGCATGAATGATATGGAATCCCTCTCTTGATATGAATTTGTTTTAAATGTTCATATGAAGTAAATTGTTTGAAAACATCTTGAAAAGCATGACATAAAATGTTTTGAGAATTGATATAATTTTGACTTGAAAACGAGAGGGCTATTTTTGTTAAAACATGTTGAATACAATGGTTGAATGATAAGAATGATGTGATATTGATGGCTTGCAAGTCGGATATGACGATACCCTACAGAATATGATATGTGATTGAATCAGATGAAATTTAAATGTATTGATTTTTCATCAGATAGGTGGATTCCCGAAGAAGGCGTTTGAGTGTAAGGGCTCATCGCTGGAAATCGTGTTTGCCAACATGGGAATTTGGTACCCTACTTTGTGATCTTGCATACCTGACTTTATGTCATTCCCAAATTGGGACTATGGTTAGGAGCCCTGCTTTGTGATCTTATGCACTACCATTGGGTCGAGACACCCTGCTGTGTGATCTTGTGTATCTTCCCCTCACTTATTCTCTAATCTCGGCGGCAACCGAGGTTTGACAGTTGGTGTAAATGGGATATGTAGGGTATT
>NC_061116.1:167856203-167879550 GCF_002878395.1 Capsicum annuum | reverse complement strand
AGGTTTGACAGTTGGTGTAAATGGGATATGTAGGGTATTCCACCTAACTCGGCTGCATTGCATTGTTGTTGAAACAATTACATTACGCCCATGTATTTTCAAATAATTTGATATGAAACTGCTTTATAATGTCTCTCAACTATATTTTATAAAAATATTATGTTTTGTTTTGATAGCTCTGTGTACCAGTACTTTTGTATTGACCTCCTTCCCTCCCAGGTTCGGAGGCACAGTCTAGGGGTCCAGAAAATCAGTAGATTTTCTGAGACAGATTTACAGAGTCACTTGGTGAGCCTTCTATATTTCGGAAGGCTTGATATCTAGCAGTTTTATTTATCATTTATTAGTTTTGGGTCTACTGGGGTCCTTATCCCAGTTTTCAGATAGGTATTTATTTCAGTTATGTTGTAGAGATTTCGCAGACATTATAAAGATGTTGTGTTGAGATTATAGGACATTATTCCCCATTATTGCTTTCGTATGATTCCTGACTATGTTTCCGTAATATTGTTTATCTTTCGTATTTTTTCTATCATATGAATAATGTACATGACTACCAGACGGATAGGGGTGTTTCGGGCCTTTATGGTTCGGGATACTCGTCATGGCCAGGGTCCCAATTCGGGTCGTGACAATTATGATCTCCAGTTCTATATGAATCAATTAGCGAATAACCATAAAATGACAAAGGTCTTTATTTCTTTAGTATATGATCATCTCCATATACAAATTAGATGTCTAAAATGTTCAGCGATAAATTATAAATGTAGCCAAGTTGTAATTCTAACTAGAACAGAATATATGTGGGGGAGCTAGTAATGAACTACTTCCTCTATTACATTCATTTCTTTCATTTTACAATATGGTGTTTGCCTAATCAAAAAAATATAAGAATAAAAATGAAAAGCTTGTGCCACAAGACAAAAAAATGTCATTAATCATCCTTCGCTTTTCTAGAGTCAATCCAAATTACATTAGATTAATGTAACATTAGAAAACTAAAATTTAGATATTCAAATTCTATATTTCGATCAAGCATTACTTCTATTAGTAAAAATCACACATATATGTATTTCCAACATAAAAGGGTATAGTGCTTGAGATATCTAACCTCAAAAATGCATCCTCATTTTAGATTGTATGCTGCAACGCGCCTACATAAAATCAAAAATACCTTCGAAAGTTTATCACTTTCAGCATATAATATTGATTAAGATCAACTGCTTATCAAAAGCTATAACTCATAGTAAAGGCATAAGATTATTTAATAACCAAGACCACAAACAAACAACATGCTTGATCATGACTCTGATCAGGGCCACCCTAACCCCCTCGTGGATCTTGGCATAGGCAGAATAGAATTACCCAATAATATCATTGGTAAAAAAGTATGTCATCAAAAATAAAATGATACTAATAAAATTAGAGTTTTTCAAGAGGATAGAAAAGATTCAATTTTGTTTTTTGATAATCATAGTGGCCGAGTCAGTTTTTTTGTACCTCAATTAATTTCATGGGATAATATCCACCTTCACTAGTATCTCTATCCACAAAATTTAAAAATCAATAATATATACAAGATAACTCTATTCACTCGGACTAGGTGAGAAAAGATTTAATCTTTTAGAATGGATATAATTAGAGAAAATGGTCTGTTACCCTCCCCCACCCCCACCCCCCAACCTTTACCTCAAATTCCAACTACACACTCAACCTTTAAAGGTGACCTATTACCCCCTGAACTATTTTAAAGTGAAATTATTATCTCCCGAAACTATTTTAAAGTGGAATTATTAAACCCTCCAAAACTGACAACCAGTCATTGCAAATATGGTGTGATGTACACGCCGCCACGTCATTTTTTATTTTTTTACTCTAAAAAAATAATAATTTAACATTATTATTTCCCAATTATTATTTTTCTTTCTTATTCTTCTTCTTCAATTCTTCTTCTTCTTCAATGGCACCCAAGAATCCATCAATGGCAATTATTATTTTTCTTTCTTCTTCTTCAATTCTTTTTCTTCATTTCTTCTTTTTCAGTTCTTCTTCTTCAATTCTTCTTCTTCAATTCTTTTTCTTCTTCTTCAATGGCATCCAAGAACCCATCAATGGCATTTCTTCATCAATGACATCCAGATTAATTTATCATCTTCATCATCTCCTCATTCAAGAATTCAAGTTCTTAAATTTTTTCAAGTTAATTCGGGTTCAATGTCATTTATTCTTCAATAGCATCCAAGAACTAATCAATGGCATTCAAGATTAATTTATCATCTTCCTCATCTCCTCATTCAAGAATTCAAGTTCTTAATTTTTTTCAAGTTTTTTGAATCGAAGTTCTTAGTTCAAGTGAGAACTCATTAATGACATTTCTTCTTCTTCTTCTTCTTCAATGACATTCAAGAATTTGAATTATGTGAGAATGTTGAATCAAAAAAGTCGAATGCCATTGATTACGTGAAGTTGAATCGAATGTTGAATCAACGTATTGAATCAAAATGTTGAATTGAATTACGTGAAATTCATCAAAAAAAAAAAGTCGACGGAATTTTGAATTTTCCGACGCCGTCACTGTTCATCAGCATTTCACCATTGAAGCTGCACCATTAAAGGCATTGAAGAAGAAGAATAGAAGAAGAAGAAGAAGAAGAAGAAGAAGAAGAAGAAGAAGAAGAAGAAGAAGAAGAATAGAAGAAGAAGAAGCCAATATTTATTAAGAAAAAATAATAATTATTAAAAATAATGATGTGGCAATAAAAAATAATGATTTTAAAGCGATAAAAAGTAAACTGACGCGCCTATGGGCGCATGTAGTCACGTCCAGTGACACGTCAACAACTAGGGGATAGTAAATTCGGTAAAAATAAGTTTAGGGGGTAATAGGTCACATTAAAAGGTTGAGTGTGTAGTTGAAATTTCAACTAAAAGTTGGGGGGTAACAAACCATTTTCTCATATAATTATAACAAAGTTTCATCAATTGCTAGACAAAAATAATACAAGACAAATTAAAACATCACAAAAACAGATACACATAACAATACAAAATCAAAGAGAGGAGAGTATATGGGTAACAAAATTCTTACGGGAAACTCGATAAATCAGCAGGCGATTCACCTTCTGAAAATCGATAAAAGAATCTCCCAAATCTCTCCCTTATGTCCTTAATAACTTTCATACACAGCTACTTGAAAATTCCCAAAATCCTGTTCTCTAACTATTACAAAATGCAGCCAGACAATCGCGATATGTGCATCATAACATATATCTTTAATCTCTATATCTAATCTCTAATTTCTAATTTCTAATCTCTATCTCTAATCTTTAATCTCTAATCTCTATTTCTATCTCTATCTATAATCTCTAATATATTAAATATTAATCTATCTATATCTATAATCTATAATCTATAATCTATATTTTATAATCTATAATCTATAATTTATAATCTATCCATCTATCCATCTATCGATCTATCCATCTATCGATCTATCCATCTATCGATCTATCCATCCATCTATCTATCTATCTATCCATCCATCCATCCATCCATCCATCTATCTATCCATCCATCCATCTATCTATCTATCTATCTATATATCTATATATATGTATATATATATATATATATATATATATATATATAAATATATAATATTAATAAATTTGAAGAGACTTATAAAAGTTATTTGAACTTTTTGTCCTTCGTTAAAAGGCTCTCCTTTAGACAAAATTATTTTTTTGCTATTTTCTTCAATTTATTATTTAATTATTTTTATTATATTAACTAGACTTCTAAAATATATGAGACTCTTAAAATATATGGAAGAAGAATCAATTATTAATATATTTTTTATACTGACCAATTAGAAAAATACTCCTAAAATAGGATCGAAAAATACTCTTAAAATATGACTTCATTAAGGAAATACCTTTATAAATATTGAGATACATGTTAAACTAGAAAAGAAACTGATTTACTTATTGGAAAAATATGATTGATGCTCATCTAACTTGATTCGATTGCATGTCTAGATTGGTGGATGCTTAATTCTTTAATCTTCAACTTCTTCACTATTTTTGTCAACATAATAAAATTCAACGTGTGTGTGTATATATATCTATAATCTATACTATAATATATTAAAAGTGTGAAGACCCTTTGAAAAGTGATTTAAACTTTTTTCCCTTCATTAAAAGAGTTCGTAATAGACAAAATTGTCTTTTTACTATTTTTTTAATTATTATTTAATTTTATTGAGTTAATGTGATTAACTTTCCTTCCATATTTTAATTAAATAGAATCCTTTTAAATATAGGTTAATGTAATTTAACTTTTATATTTTAGGGGCGGATCAAAATTCTTTTAAACATAAAATTCATTAGGCATAGAATTAGTTTAGGCATAGTAGTAAAGAGATATTCTTCATTAGTAATGTAAATTAATTTTGGCAAAAACATGTAAAAAAAAAGGCACAAAAATATTTCTACAAAACAAAAGTCCCAATCCCTTACAAAACCTAATCCCAACTTCTAAACTATATATCAAACAAAAAACGATTAGCAACACGTTAAACTCCAACCCAAAAAATTCAAATCGATTTTGCAACACATTTGGAGTTGAACCTTTAAACCCACTATGATTTTCTCTCAGTTTACATTCTTCTAGAGTTCTTTATAATTTGTGGCTTTGAATTTTTTGATTCTCGATTTTATTCCTATAGAAGATTATAATCTAGAAAATTTGTTGATGTTCGTTTCTTTAAAACGTTGTTTTGATTGTCTAACTTTGTAATTTTTTATGTGTGCTTTTGATATTTAGAAATTCTATCTTTATTACTTGTATATCTAACAAATGTCAACAGAAGAAGAAGAAGAAGAATAAGAAATTCATTGGAAAGGCCAAAGGTACACTCTTTCTTCTTGTGTCTTTGTCTGTGTTTTTACAAGCTATACTTCCTAACTCTACTCCTAACTTTATTGCAGGGAAGTACATTCTGGAGCCAGTTGAACGGACGATGATAAATAAAGGACAAAAATAGATGGAAGATTTTGGAAATGCGGATCATTCTTGACATGATTGAGATGCTTGTCGACAAAGTAAGGATCGGAGGTTAATGCGTTCCACAATTTAAAAACATATCTATGTTGGTAATTGATACTACTTTTTTCAGAAATTATAGTAGTTATCAGATCGAGAATAAATGTAGGAATCATAATTAATACAACCTAATTTTAAAAAATATTTATCAAATAAGAGAAGTGTTTTACCTGTAATTGAAATACACAAAACAATCTAAATGCAAACCCATGTAAAATTTGTTGATTGGAAGCTAAAGTGCAGTTGCCAAGCTTACATGTTAAAAAGTTATTTTCACTTCTTTTACAAAACATATAATACATAAATATGATCCTAAACTTGACACTAAATTATACTTTTGACCTTAAATTTTGACAGTGCACAAATATGACCTTTAACTATTCAAAACTTCCCAAATATGACCTCCGATCCTACATGGCAAAACGCGTGTTCAACACGTAAAACTGGGCGCGTCCAGCTTAAAATCTAAGGGCATAATACATAAATATGACCCTAAATTTGACACCAAATTATAACTTTGACCTTAAATTTTGAAAGTGCACAAATATGACCTTTAACTATTCAAAACTGCACAAATATGACCTTTAAATGACTTTTCACTATTATTTTTTTATTATTTTCGGCTCAAAGATTAAAACGACGTCTAATTTCTTTTGTCATTGTAGAAAAAGAGCAATATTGAAGATTTATTAATTAGGTGGGTCACCCTCATATGAAAAAATTATGCGGGTATGTATATATATTATAAAGAAGAGGTTGAATTTAAGTTATATAATATATCTAAATATAATTTATTTAAATATTAAATTAATGATGAAACTATACTAATAATAATCAAAATTATAGTTTTAATAAAACGTTATTAAATTAACGTTATTAAGGATAGTAGTAGTATATTAAATTAACGTTATTAAAATATTATTAAATTAATGTTATTAAAATATTATTAAATTAACGTTATTAAAACGTTATTAAATTAACGCAGGGGCGGAGCTACGTGGTTGCCATGGGGTTCACCCGAACCCCCTCGGTAAAAAAATTACGTTGTCTATAAAAGGTAGAAGATCTATATTTATGTACTTATATTAATGTTGAACCACATGAAATAAGACACTCAGATAGCCCAGTGGTGTTATTTACTCTTCTTGGGCGCTTCCTTCAACCTACAGCGCGGGTTCGATCCCTAAATAAATAAATAAAATAATAATAATAAAAACGACGCCGCTTTAACATAAAAAATAAAACTTTGACAGTGCACAAATATGACCTTTAACTATTCAAAACTACACAAATATAACCTCCCTCCAAGTCAGCCTTTTAACGACGTGGTACCGTGTGATTGAATTACCTTTCCACATAGGCGCGAGTGAAACTCACGCATGGGGGTTGCAAATCGGAGGTCATATTTGTTCAGGTTTTGAATAGTTAAAGGTCCTATTTGTGCACTATCAAAGTTTAAGGTCAAAGTTCTAATTTGGTGTCAAGTTTAGGATCATATTTATGTATTATCTCTTTATAAAAATTTCAATTGTACGCATGCACATGCGTAGTGTAAAGAACAGAATAACACACACAATAGGCTATAATTAAACCCATAAAAACACTGAAAGTAAAAACACATATGAGCACTAGCAGTAGGGTCATAGGTTCAAGCCTTGAAAATAGTCTCAGTTTATATATGTTAAGTCCGATGGATAAGTCATTTGATTTTATTTTTAATCTTTGGACAATTATTAATTACGATAACAGTCTCTTTGTTGCATTGATATATGTGGCTTTTTTTTTACATTATCGGTTCATGAAGGAGCTTCTGCTTCATCTAACAAATTGTTCTGGGAAATATAATGTCATTTATATATTAACTTCCTGCCTAGCTTGCTATATATGTTTTTGATTCATCAGGAAGTGTATTATATGACAAATTATTTATTTGATTTCCCGATCTATATATCCTATCCGTATTAGAGTCCGACTAATCTGAGTTAGCACCCCATATGAGGGTTTTTTCTTACCTAGAACTCAAATCACTATACTTCTGATTAAAGGAGGATCACCAGCCTCATCCGCTATACCATATTCTTTGATGATAACATATCACATTCTAACAAACTTTGAAGAAAACTATATTCGATATATCTTTTTCTATAATTTAATAGTCCTTTCGTCCTATCTTATGTGATACTCTTAATTTCATTGATATTTTTTAAAATAGAAACACATTTATTATATTGTATTATTATTAATGGAATAAATAGATTAAAATAGTTGAAATGATCATCATGGGCTATATCAAAGTTTTAAATTTTAAATTTTGTAAAAGTGAAAGTAGCATATATTTGAAATTGTCACATTTTGAGATGCCTCAAAATGAAAGCAATCTATATCGATAATTGATAAATGTATATAAAGGTGGAACATAGACCAAATGTTGAGACATTTTTCATCTATAAGAATAGATATTTATCTACTCGTGAGAAGAAACCCGTGCATGCACGGCCCAGTATTTGTTCACAAATTTAATTTGTTAAAATAATTTTTAATTTTTTATTGAAATATAAAATTGCATGTTATTCATTTCATTTTATTTTTAGTATATCTTTTTAGTTAATTTTATGTTATCCATAAACTTCTTTTTCATGTGTATGAATTAATCGACTCATCTTTGCTTCTATATGGATAAATTTACTTTCTTTATATTTTGACATAATCTCTGGGGAAAATATTCATTTTTTTTGTGTATGCATTAATCTTAAATTTGCTTTTGATATATTCACGAAGGCGATGGCAAATATAATCTATATCTATAATCTATTAAAAGTGTAAACCCCTTAGAAAAGTGATTTGAACTTTTTGCCTTTCATTAAAACTCTTCGTAATAGACAATATCGTCTTTTCACTAATTTCTTTCAATTATAATATTATTATATTTATAATATTGAATATTGACTATAATAAATATAGAAAAAAATAAATAAAATGATTCCTAAATATATGAGAAGACTCCTATTTATAATTACTTAATCCTGTATCTACTAAAACTTAATTGTTTCTAGGCAATAATATAACGTCGGTCAAATTTCTCTTTAAGAAATTTTTACCAAAAATTATATTTATGGACATAGTGGCAAAAGAAGCAATAATATTTTTTCAAAAAAGTCAAACAGTTATTTTTAAACTATACGTAATTTTTCCTTTTTTACAATATGTAAAAGTGTTATTATTTTATACTTCTAAATCAATTAAAATATTATCTTATATAATTATTTACTAATTTAAACGAAATAAAATCCTTAATATTTAGTACATTTCTAAATCAATTAAAATACTACGTTATATAATTTTGCTTAAGTGACTTTTTATGAAAACAGATTTTGCTTTCAATACTTTAAGGAATTTACCAAAACTTACATTTATGGACATCGTGGCAAAAGAAGCTAAAATATTTTTTCAAAAAAAAAAAAAAAACTTCATGTAATCTTCACTTTTTTAAAATATGTAAAAGTGTTACTATTTTATACTTTTAAATCAATTAAAATACTATCTTATATAGTTATTTACTTATTTAAAAGAAATAAAATTCTTAATATTTAGCACACTTCTAAATTAGACTTTTTGTGAACACAAATTTAGCTTTCAATAATTATGCATTTTTTTCCTCTTCATTTCCTTTATCATTTGGTTTTGATTCAACTTATTTTTCTTCCTTTTGCCTTCAATGTGGTCTGTTTTTGTCTTACTTTTAGTTAATAATGATAGGATGATTTGTTTACGTCAAGTGCTATATGTTATTTGAATAGGCTAAAAATTAGCAATTGATTCTCATATTTTTTGTGTTTTTTCTTTCAGTTGAAAATTTCAATCGAAAAAAAGAGAAGAATCATAATGTTGCAGTGGATTAGATGATGATAATCAATTGTTGTATGCCATAAAAATTAAAGGTTATATTTCTAATTATAATTCGTAGGAATTGTATGTGACACTCGATTGATGATATGTATGTTCTTATTTGCTTTGGACCTAAAATTCTTACTTCTTCTTCTTTCTCTGTGAATTACGAGTAAAAGAAGAAAAATCATTCTTTCTATTAAAGTAAGAGAAAAATAGAATCTATCAGTCCAATTGGTAATTAATCAAATTGTCATCCTTCCTTTCGAAGGAGTTAAAAATTACTATGATGACTTCGTTGCTTTATATGTTTCTTTTTTTTTTTTTTGAATCTGCAATTAAAAAATTTAGTGGTAAAATATATATGTGCTTAAAATATATGTTATTTTTACATTATTTTATTAAAGTATGAAGCATATTTGAGAAGTGATTTAAACTTTTTGCACTTTGTTGAAAATCTTCGCAATATACAAAATCGTCTAATTTTAAATATTCAAAAGTTACACATGCGAAGCACGTGTGATTAGACTTATACATACATACATACATACATACATCTATATCTATAATCTATATCTACAATATATTAAAAGTGTGAAGACCCTTAGAAAAGTGATTTGAACTTTTTACCCTTTATTAAAATACTATGCAATAGACCAAATCGTCTTTTTACTCTATTTAAATTATTATTTAATTATATTTATTATATTTTAAAGTAAAGAGTTCCAAAACATATGGTAAGTTTTACAAATTAAAGAGTACTAAAATATATGATAAGAATTATTAAGAAAATTAATATTTATGGATTTCTAAAATATACTATAAGAGGAGAGAAAATTAAAAAGTACTACATTTTTTCGGCTAAAAAAGAAATAAAAAAATACACTTTTTTTCTGGCTAAACAAGAAATACATGTTAATGCCTAACTTCCTATTAAAGAAAATTTAAAATTAAGAAAAGTTCAAAAAAGGAAAAAGAAAAAAAGCAAAAAAAAAAAAAAAGTAAAAAACGTATTATTATTCTAATATTGACAAATAATAAATTAAAACCAGCCAAATATGGTATTAAATTTTTTTTCTACCCGTTTTTGTAGTTTGGAAAACCTAATTAAATTATTTTCCTAATAATTAAGGGTTTGAAACCAACTAAAATAATATATTAATTTTTTCTTGCTCGAGTTATGTAATTTAGGACTTTCAAATCAATTAATATCATATATTATATTATTTTATTTAGGATTCGTTAGAGTTTTTACCCTGATTTTCATATCAAAATTAAGTTTTACTTTTTCTAAGAAGAAAAATAAAAGTAACCATAATTACTTTTATTTTTCCTAAAAGGAAAATATAATTCTTTTTCATATTTGGCTAACTTCTTTCTTCGAGGAAAGGTTTTGGACATTTATAAATAGAAAAATCCTCTTCTCATACCATAACACAATAGCATACACAATGTAGTTATTAAAGAGTGTTGGGAGATTTTTCCCAATAGATTTTATGTTTTTTCATATTAGTTTTTTATATGTAGGCCAATTGGGCAAACCATATCAATAATATAGGTTTTTAATATCGTTTTATGTTATGTCCGCTATGATTTGCAAATTATAAGTTTCCGCATGATGGCCTGTCAATTTCGAACCCAACGGGACTCTCTTATACATAGAGATAGAAAATACCAATATCGTAAAATTCTGAGGTATGCTTCTAATCCCGAACACCTTTTTTCCTTTGGTGAATACTCAATTTTCTTTTCAAGATATTTGTTTTTCTTCAAATAACATAGAAATCTAAATATTTTTTCTTTCACCATCAATGTTTGTTCTTCTACCATATTATTTTTCCTTCGTCATTGATATTGATTTTTGTAATATAATCAAACGTTACACGTGCAATTAAACTAGTATATATATATGTGTGTGTGTGTGTGTACAAGAATTATTTTCATCAAAATCGAAGCTTTGTGATCACTATTGTATTTTTATTGTACTTTACACGTGGTAGATGAATGTTGGTCGGCTTTGAGAATTTTTTTTAGGTAAAGGTTAGATTTAATTGTATTATTTTATATCTCTGTTTTTGAGATTTTCTTTTGTGTAAAGGTAAAGTTTAGTTGTATTATTTTGATATTACTATTGCCATATTATTTTGTTATAGTTCACACATGATAGATGAATGTCGATCGACTTTGAAAATTTTTTTTTGTAACAGCTAGGTTTAATTAAATAAATTCTCCAAAAGATGTTGAATTTAATTATTGCATTCGTCTTTATTATTTAAACAAATATCATATTTAGTGTAACATTTGAACTCAATAAAGTGAGGTACACGCGTGAGACGCGTGCACCTAAACTAGTTAAATATTAAAAGTGTGAAAGGTCTTGAAATATCGTTTGAACTTTTTGCTATTCATTAAAAGTTTTCATTTTAGACAAAATTGTCTTTTCACTATTTTTTTATTATTTTAATGATATTAAATATTGACTATAATAAAAAAATAAAAATCTTTTCTAATAAAAAATGGGATACCTTTTTCATGACCAAATAAAAATTGGCCAAAACCTTTCCTAACTAAAATAGGACCAACCAAAATAAATTATTGGCTCTTTATATTTAGGTTTAGATTTAATATTGGAGTTAGAATAATGTAGTGCTTTTAGTCAACAATGTAGTGCTTTTAGTCAACTGGCATGTAAAAGCTTAATCAATAAAAAAACTTAATTTTTTCTCGATAGTTGATTTTTTGCGCTGTTTAAAATTCATAAATAGCTATTTAAGACAATAATTATGCGATTCATAGCAACACTTTCATAACTACTTAAATTAGTAGCTTGTATTTTGTATTTGAACAAATTGTTGCTATAAAAATACATATACAAATTATTTTACTGTACATATTTAACTCAAATCATTTGAGTTAAATATGGTATAATTAGTCATGAATTAAATGTGGAGATTGTTTTTTCATTAAAGCCTCTTAATTAACATAATTTTCGTTCTTTGTTACCAACTGAAATCAAAATTTAAATTTCAGTTTCACATTTTCGTTTTCATCCCCAAAGAAATCAAAATTAAATTCAACTGAAACTTCTTCTGTTCAATATCTTTGAAAATTCAAATTAAACCATTACTTTTGTTGATGGTATTTAATCGTAATATTTTTTTTTATATGAATTTCATCAGTTGTTTGAAATCGATCAAAATTTTTTGTTCTGAATTTTTTTTTCAACCATTACTGTTATTTCGTTCAAATTTTTTTGAGTCATTAGTGATGTGTTGTTTTAAATATAATGATCAAAATTATTTTTTTGTTAAATTATTTTTGAATATTTTGAGCCATTAACGATTTTTCGTTAGAGTGATCAAAATCAATTTTTCGTTACGTTGTACAATTTAACAATGTATTTTGTTAAATATTTTTTGAATATTTTGTAAACGAATTTTGAAAAAAAAGTAATGCAACAGTAAATTGAACTGACCGAACAATATAGTGATCAAAATCGATTTTTCAAGCTTCTCAAACTCAATTTTTTTCCTTTTCACTTCTCTTTTTTTTTATTTTTTTATTTTATTTTTATTTTTTTTACTGTGTTATCTCTAACTTTTATTTTGAAAATACAAATATGTATATCACATACACATATTTAAAAAATATATAAAATACATAACCATACAGATCTGGATATGTATTTACAGTACCAAACATACATATATATCTGCATATCTATTTACAAAAATACATATCTCACTCATATATATATATAAACATACAAGACACAAAATCTCTATAACAAAAAGGACAACTATATATATATACACATAAGTAACCAAAAAATGCATGATACATATACTATATGTTTATATATACATGTGAGTCAGATCTGTATTTATGTAAATACATATGCAGAATATACATATGTTTTTTTTTATCGTAAATACATATGCAGATCTGTATGTCTATTTATTTTGTATATTTTTTGAAGTACATGTGATATAGATATTTGTCTTTTAAAAATAAAAAATATAAATAGAAGAGTAAGAAAATAAAAAAAAATAAAAAGAAAACACAAAAACGAAAAATAAAAATCTGAAGAAAAAAAAGAAGTGAAAAAGGAAAAAAAAAAAGAAGAAAGAGAAATAGAAACTAGAAATATAAGTGTAAAAGCAAAAGCACAAAGAAAACAAAAAAAAAAAGGAGAAAAGAAAAAATAAAATGGAAAGAAAAAATAAAATAAAAAATAAAAATAAAAAAATAGAACGATTAAAAATAAAAAAACTAGCAAGAAAAAAGTTAAAGATATAAGAGAGTGATATTTTAAAATTTTAAATATAATGTCATAATTGAGTTTGATTTAAAAAAATAATCTACTAATTTAAATAAGAGTAATTTATGGGAAAGGAAAAAAATTGAAAAAGAAATCTAAGAGATTTCAAACAATAAAATGTAAAGTAAGAATCAGTTAAAGAAAAGAGAAGGAGAAGTGACATGAAAAAGACAATCTTATACATGGTAACTTTTCAAATATAGTGGGGGACCACACTTAAATAATGTTATGTTTGCTACATAATGTAATTTCATTAATGTGTTACTATTTTTCATAATTTAAGTTTTAAATATGCTACTTCTTGTATTTTTTCTTATTTATTTTTTGGAGGAAAAGAATTGAATAGGAAAAATTTCTTATTAAGTGAGATGTTGAGACCAAAAGGAATTGAATAAGCTAAAGGAAAAGAAAATGAGGAAACTTTTTGTCATTTATTGATTGTAGATAATTTTTATTTTTTTATTATTTTAATATAATTAAATATTAATTATGATAAAAAAAATAAAAATCTTTCCTAACGAAAATGAAATACCTTTTCTATGACCAAACAAAAATTGACTAAAATCTTTTCTAACTAAAATAGGACCAGCCAAAATAAATTATCGGCTCTTTATACTTAGATTTAGGTTTAATATTGGAGTTAGAATAATGAAGCACTTTTAGCTAAATCGCATGTAAAAGCTTAATCAATAAAGAAAAGTTAGTTTTCCTCGAAGGAAAAAGACATCGTTTTCATCCCAAACTATACTCGAAAAGTCGAAGCATACTTAAATTATACTAATGACCTATTACACACCTAAACTATAAAAAACTAAAACTATTTACACCCTGTCAGGCTACCACCACTTGCATGTGATGTAGTGTTTTACACGCGCTGCCACGTCAGCACCACGTCAGTAAGAAGTATCACTTTTTTATAGTTAAGGTGTGTAATATGTCATTTATATAGTTTAGGTGTGAATTTGACTTTTCGACTATAGTTTGGGGTGGAAACGATGCCTTTTCCATTAATGTTTTTAGCCGTTTACTTTTGTTATTTAATAGGCTGGACGCGCCTAAAATAAGTGTAACACACACGCCTTAGAATGGAGGTCGCGGGGAGGTAATAATATCACTTTTTTATAGTTAAGGTGTGTAATAAGTCACTAGTATAGTTTAGGTGTGTCTTAAACTTTTTGAGTATAATTTAAGATAAAAACGATGCCTTTTCCCTTCCCTCCAAAGTTGATTTTTCGCGTTGTATTCTTTGCCGACCTTATGGCTTATGCAGCACTACAAGTAAAGACCAACATGAGAAATAATATTTTATTTTTTGGGGGAAAAGAATAGAGTAGGAAAAATTTCTTATTAAGTGGGATGCTGAGACAGTGAGACCAAAAGGAATTGAATTAGCTAAAGGAAAAGAGAATAAGGAAAAAATATTGTATAAAAGGAAACTGGGAAGAGCTTAAACCTGGACTGTCTATTAAGATTTTTTGTGCTCGATTATCCAATTGTTTGGTTGCACTTTTTGTTTCTTTTGATATTTTCTATTTTTTTCTACCTAATATAGATGGTAGATGAATATTTCATCGGGCTTTTAAGAATTCTTTTGTAAGGTTAGATTTAATCATATTGTTTTGATATCTTGATTATCTTATTATTCGTTGTAGATATGTTATTTTTCCACATAATACAGGTGGTAGATGAATATTTGATGAACTTTAAAAATTTTGCGTAAAAATTAAATTTAATTATATTATTTTGATATCTCAATTATCATATTATTTAATTTATTGTAATTTCTATTATATTGCTATGTGTTATTTTCCTGCTTAACAGAGTGAGCGGTTGTCAATCTGAGGAGGGTCAAACCCAACTTTCTAAGGGGAAGAAGCCGTGACAAGACGACGGTTTTATAATGACTTTCGGGGACGATTATCTAGAACGGCCGAGGATATCCGATCCACAACGACTCACTGATAATATCCCTAAATATGGACGATTGTGACTTGAAAAAAATTGTGTGCGTAAGTTGGTTCAGACATCATCGTATTAGCCAGATTGATGCTCTACACTCTACATAGTTCAACAGGGCTCAACTATATTCGTGGCCTAATGCGAAAATCAAATAGAGGCCTTAAATTCTTAAGAAAAAATAACCTTTTTCGATTTTTTCTAATTAAAATTTTGAAGTAATAATATAATCAATGCATTTAATCTTTCTTGAGACATAATACTCTAGATATATGAACTTTTTTGAATAATTTTTTTTCTTTTATATGAAAAATTTATTTTTTCTATAAATAACATTTATTCTTTTTTAAAAAATCTATAATATACTATCGGCAAAAAGATAAGACCCCTTAAATTTAGAGGCCTAAGGAGACCACCTATTTTTTTTATGAGGTTGAGCCGCCCCTGGATAGTTGCATGACTCAAGAGAGTTAAAAGTTACCTAGGGTTATGGATGTTGGTTTATAGTTACACAACAATCTAAGAAGTTCATGCATTGTCATCTTGCACCATGCATTGCAATGCTTGCACTTTATAATTTATGATTCTCATGATCAAATGGTGCATTAAATAATTGAAAATTTCACATTGCATGTGCATAATTTACGTTGAGGTCTTTTGTAGGAAAAGTTCAAATGTCTAACCTAAGAGAGATTGAAGAAATCTTATTTAATGACTTTTGCCAAAAATAAAAAACTTTGTAGTCCACTAAAGTTTTCAATATACAGTCCCCAAGTAGTGTAGAAATTAATTTAGGAAAATAATTTTAGCTGACTAACTTTCTCTTGATTTCTTTATAGGCTGCGTATTCTTTAAATGAGTTATGACACTTAAGTAAAGTGTTAATGACGTATAAATACACTTAGATTTTGTCTTTTATTTTATGGGCCAATCTTTTGAATGTGAGTCGTTTTATAGGATTTCGCTTACACTTTAATCAAGCGAATAAAGGGCCATTTGGCAACATTTTTTTTTTTTTTAAATTATGTCTTCAAAAAAATTTTAAGTTGTTAATTATTGATATTTTATAGTACTTTTAGATAGATTTAAACTACATAAATTTATTTAAAAATTAAAACTCAAACCTCCTATATTTGAATTCACCATAAAAGTTCAAATTTTTAATAGTGAAATTTAAATCATAAACATTAACGAAGAGTTTAGTTTGTTTGTTTTGACTTGACATGCAGTTTAATAAAATAAAAATGACTTTTAAATCTTGTTGCGTTAAGCTAAAGATATGTACAATGTATTACAATGTAATTTAATTTTATGATCTTAAACATGCATGTAACAATTTAAACTAGAGAATTATCAAATGAGAAAAGTAGAAATTCTTTTGGAACGAACTAGAAATAAATGTAAGACTAATAAATGAAAAATGGAGTAGTATATTTTTGGCCTTTTGGTCATTTCGAAAGAAAAAAATGATTTTGAGAAGTGAATTAGTGAATTGAAAATGTTTAAGTGTAGTTACTTGAAAGGTGAACTTGTGTTTTAAATTTAGTTAAGTGTGGTCACTTGAGAAGTGAATTAGTGACTTGAAAATGGTTTAGTGTAATTACTTGAAATATGAACTTGTGTTTTCAATATAGTTAAGTGTGGTCACTTGAAAATGTGAATTACAAATTTGAAAATGGTTTAGTGTAGTCGTTTGAAATGTGAATTTGTGTTTGGAATATAGTTAAGTGTGGTCACTTGAGAAGTGAATTAGTGACTTGAAAATGTTTAAGGGTATGGACTTGAATTATGAATTAGTGACTTGTGTTTTGAATTTAGAATCTTGAAATGTGAACTTGTGTTTTGAATTTAGTTAAGTGTGGTCACTTGAGAAGTGAATTAGTGACTCGGAAATGTTTAAGTGTAGTTATTTGAAAGGTGAATTTGTGTTTTAAATTTAGCCAAGTCTGGCCTCTTGATAAGTGAATTAATGACTTGAAAATGGTTTAGGGTAGATACTTGAAAGTAGAACTTGTGTTTTGAATATTGTGAACTATGGTCACTTGAAAATGTGAATTAGTGATTTGAATATAGTGTAGTCACTTGAAATGTAAACTTGTGTTTTGAATATAGTTGAGTGATCACTTAAGAAGTGAATTAGTGACTTGAAAATGTTTAAGTGCATGGACTTGAATTATGAATTAGTGACTTGTGCTTTGAATTTAGGTACTTGAATCGCAAACTTGTGTTTTGAATTTAGTTAAGTGTGGTCACTTGAGAAGTGAATTAGTGACTTGAAAATATTTTAGTTACTTGAAAGGTGAACTTGTATTTTGAATTTAGCTAAGTGTGGTCACTTGAAAATGTGAATTAGTTATTTGAAAATGGTTAAGTGTAGTCACTTGAAATATGAATTTGTGACATGAACTAATTTCTTGAATGTGATTGATTGTATAGATGGAAACTGATTATTAGGAATAAAAAACAGACCAAAAGTGACCCGTTATTCAAAAATTTACCAGGAAAACCGATCATTTGTGGTCGGTAATCTGAGAATTCTTAGAAAAGTAACCACATGTGGTTGTTTTTTTTTTTTAAATTTTACTAGAAAAAACTATCACATGTGGTAGCTTTTCTGGAAAAATTTTAGAAAAGCGATCAGATGCAGTCGCTTTTCCGGAATTTTTTTAAAAAGCAGCCACATGTGGTCGTTTTTTTAATTAAATAATTAATTTTTTTATAACAATTAATTATTTAAATATTTTTAAATAAAAAAGCGACCACATGTGGTTGCTTTTGTATATAATTTAATTAATTAATTTAAACAAAATCGACCAAATATGATCGCTTTTGTATATATTTATATATAAATTAATTAATTCATTTAAATAAAAGAGATCACATGTGGTCGCTTTTGTATATTAATTAATTAGTAGTTAATTTAAACAAAACCAATCACATGTGGTCGCTTTTGTATATATAAATTAATTAATTTTTGTTTAAATTAATTAATTAATTAATTTACATATACAAAAGCGACCACATGTAGTCGCTTTTGTTTAAATTAATAAATTAAATATATAAAAAGAATTACCACTTGTGTTTGTTTTTCTTCGAAAATTTATTTTATTAAATTTATAAAAGCGACCACTAGTGGTTGCTTCTATGAATTAAAAAAATTGATAATCTTTTTTTTTAATAATTAATATTGAATTATAATTTTTTTTTTAAAAAGCGACCACATGTGGTCGCTTTTGAAAAAACAGCCACTGTTTTTTAGACTACACCTTGTGATCGCTTTTTTAGTCGCAAAAATAAGTTGTGGTCGCTTTTCCTATTTTTTCCTAGTAGTGTTTATTAGTAAACACATGATATTCTATTACTATTGTTTTAGTGAACTTCGAGATAAAGCTAAGTTAGGGTTGAGTTCGAATTGATGATTGATGATATCGTATGAAATAACTTGAGATTTTGTTTTGATAATTTCTTTTGGGTCTTACTAGGAGTGAATACATGAGTATGATGCTCTATTTTATGCTAATTCTCTTGATTAAATAATAACATCACAATTGTTAGATGACGAAATTTAATAAATCTATTAATTAATTTATAAATTAGGGAATAGTCAGTATTAATATTATCCTGCTCTTGGTTTGAAAAGAATTATATACCTTACATTTAAGTCTTTTTCTTTTCCTCTTGACAATGCAATTCAAATTTTAAAGGAATTGTTTTTTTTCATAGGTGTTTGAATAGAAAAAAATGTGGTGCACGTATATGTTAGAGTACGTGCCCTATTGATTATCTTATTTTAGTCAAGCTGTTGCCTGTGGATGGAATGGGTTACCTAACGTGTTCCAGTAAAAGCAGTAAAGATAGTAAGTAATAAACATGATAGTTTTACGTGGAAAACACCCGACTCACAATAGGTGTAAAAAATCACGACATGTACCTCTAAAGGATTTATCTCCAACTTCACTAAACACAATGAGCCTCTCAACTAAAGATAACAAACTCAGTAACCTAAGGAATTATAAACTCTAATTCTTAATGTTCAACAATCTCCTCAGACTGTTGAAACTCACTTCAAGTTTCCCAACTTGATAATCAAATTACAAAACTCCAGCAAACCTAGGAACTAACTCTAATTCCTAATGACACACAAACCTCCCAAGGTTTATGTTCCCAAGTCTTTGAGTTATCCAAACTCAAAGACTAAACTCCTAAACTAGTTTATAACACACTGACACTATGAAATTATGAAAATTACAACTCAATAAACTTTCTAATACATATAACTAGAATAGAAGACTATTTAACGCATAGATGAAGCAGGTTCTTCAATCTGTATTTGGTTGCACTTCGATAGTTAGGCAAGACTCTCTCAAATATTGCTCTTACTTATTTGCTCGTGTTCTCCCTTTTTTCTCTCAGTATTTGTGCATCAATTTCATTTTAATAGTCCTTGGATATTTATAACTTCTATTGGTCTTCACAATCAAGTAGACTTTCAACTCCAGAAGGACTCCCATACTTCTTGGACTCTCTTCTTGAGTGTTGTAGTCAAACATCAACTCTTTTTTTAGTACATGATGATCTCCTAATGTTTATCTGATGTAACAAACTTTCTTTCTTTTATTTTTGCTTATATGACTTTATCCATAAAAAGACCTCTTGCAAGTTGAACTTTTTTGAAGCAGATTTTCATGAACCAGCTATTCTTACTTGTTCCATGACTTTTTGTCAATCATCAAAACTTTACAAGTCCGAACAAATTCTCCCATTTTGATGATGAAAAACTCAGGACTTTGTGCATTCCATATTGATATCAACAGCTCAACAAGGAGGAAAAGGATGAGAGAATATGGATGATAAGTAATGATATGTGTTGTGCCATGGCAATAAATTAGGTGCTGCTTGGGAGAAAACCCAAGTTAAGATAGTTATTTTTAATTGTTAAAATTTTTCTTTAGTATCACTATTGGTTTTATTTTTATTTTGTGTTGACAGATGACTATTATAGCATGGAATACTTGAATGAAAACTCATGCTCTTGTGCATTTTATTTCAACACAAACATATTGACCTGTGAAAGCTAAAGCATGGAACAATTGAATGAGCCAGGTTAGTTAACAAGATTATAAAATCTGCAACAACCCTTGTCTTCCCCTTTTTGGCATCATAGAAAACTATTTCAACCATATGGATGACAAAGAATTATAAATTCTGCAAAATGAAACAGGCAATACAAACACGTTTTGTACCTGATTTATCACCTAGTCAATCATCAAAATCTATAAATCCATCAAAACTCTTACTTGATAAGGACTCTCATCTTTTTAGATTCTTGAGCCTACATATTTGTTGACTCCTTATGAGGATATGGTTTGTCCAAGTCGGTATGAATTCTTGCATGCAAAAGACTCTCATCTTGCGTGGATGCTTGAGTCTGTACATTTTGAATTCCTGTATTGAATATGCTTTGTACAGACTTCATAGCCTTTTCTTCTTGAGATTTCTTTATTTTAAAAAGTCCTTATACAAGTTAGACTCTGGATGCAGGATCATGTCGATCAACCTGTCTCATGTACGTGTTTCACTGCTTTATCAATCATCAAAATATACACAAGCTCAGTAATTTCTCCCTTTTTGATGATGACAAACTAATGCACCTTGTGTACTGTACTCAACCTATTTTAGTCAGTTCAGAGTCTAAATAAAGTATCAAAAGACACACGTTAAATAAATAAAGTCAGAATCATGGCTAAGCAATATCAAAAGACACATGTTAAATGAACCAGATCAGAATCATGGGTTATAAATATTACATAGTATACACACTTCCCCCTTTTGGCATCATAAAAAACCTGCATCAATTATGCAAACCAAGTCTCCCAAGTTAGAAATTGTAAGCCCATGGCCACTGAGGCTATCATCTATACAAACACTTAAAAGCCAAAAACTCACTTATATATAACAAAGTATTTTCAAAGACAAGGAAATAGCCAGAAACAAGAGACTAAAACAAAATATTTTTAATTGATCATTTATAAGATGCGCCAAAACTTTTTAACAAAATTAAAAATAATATTAAATCACTTGTGATGAGAGTAGAAAAGGTTTGGAAGAGTCTAAGGATAGGAGGAGTGGGCTATTGATAAAGTTAGAGCATGAGATATGAAGGAAGATCTTTCTTGAGTCAGTCAAAGACTTGTATACTGCAGCGTTTGTAGCCTTTTTCTTTGGTTCATCCATTAGAAATGAATTTTCTTCTCTAATAGATGAGATCACACCTGTTTTGAAATTAATGAGTAAACAATGGTGCCCTTGCCATCAACTTTGTTCGTTAGTACAAAAAGAACCATGTGCCTCAACCTGTTTCATATGTGCAGATATTTCATATCCAATTCTCAATTATTCATCCTTGTCCATTAATCCTAAATCCCTTTTTATAATGAACCTAACAGGAGAATTAGGTTCTACTAAGGGGTTCCCAAATATTTTTTCCTAAATAGATGCATCAATAAAATTAAACCCATTAGATGAATCTTGTTCAACTAAGAGATCACCCAAATATTCTCCCTCATAAGATTCATGATTCTTAACTCCTTCAACAATATTAATAGTCTTATAGACATATTTCTCTTGATTCACAGTCCAAATGGTTCCCCAACACGTGGTGCCTCAACTTTCTCTTAACCATACACAACAAGAGAACTTTTATCAAAATAATTTTAATTTAGCTACTCTGTCAGAATTACAATTCACATGACCAACTTCTAAATCATCAATCAATTTAGACTTTAAGGAGAGGTGTGATGAGATGGAACTGAATTTTTTTTATCATTATCTTAGATTTTTTTTTTTTGAAAAGTGATGGCTATGGAGTTTTTTTAGGAGTCAGTCTCTTTTGGGCATTTTGAATGAAAGGGGTACAAGTGTTTTATAATTATTTTTAATATTTGAAAATCACTTTGGTACACATAGCTCGATCAATATTTCTATAGTTGATCTTGTTTTCAATTTTCAAGTTATTTTTCTGTGACATAGGCAAATATAATGTTATATTTGCATGAATTACTTGAACTTGAAAATGGTATAGAGACGTACAACTAAATGTACAAGACTGAGCCTAAAATTAAACTTAATATGTATTTTATATAGTGTTCTTTAACCCATCATTGAGGAATACTCATGTAATCTTACTCATCTCCAATTAGATTCCTGCAATAGACTAGGTTCATTCGCATGTTTCATCTATAGTTCCCCTTATCATAAATTTTCAATCTTCTCAATGCCCTTTTTGTGAAGTACTGGGTTACTCTCGTAAACAGGCGATGATGTGCTTGGTGACCCTGCTTATTGATTTGATGTTTCCCCTATCAATGAGTTTTTCTCTTGTTTATCTGATGAAATAAGTGACACAACCTGTTCCAGCTTACTCATCTTAGTGGCAACATCTTCATCCTGCAATCTCCTTCACATGCTATCTTTTTCACTTTTTTTTTTTCAGTAAGTGAGAGAAACTTTTATTTATCTCCAGCCATCTGTCTTGAAAAAGCGCTATCTTTGTACCAATTCTGCTTGCTTTCTCTCACTTTTTCCTGCAACAAAATCAAAGGTTAGTTTTACATACCCAGACAATCGAGAAAAATACCTTATTTGAAGAAACTAAACTTGGGGTAGTGGAGAATTGTGTACTGTATGTAATTGCAGGTTAGAGAAATGTTATGTTCTAGTTAAATAAAAAGTTGTTTGCTCTATGAATTTTATTCATAAATAATTCTTTTAAAATTAAGTACTTCCTCCGTTTAAAAAAGAATGACTCAATTTTTCTTTTTAGTCCGTTTCAAAAAGAATGATTCCTTTCTTTTTTTGGAAATATTTACATTCAACTTTCTGCATGACATATTTAGGACCACAAGATTAAAGGGCATTTTGGTACATTTGACACAACTTTAATATAAGGTCACAAGATTCAAAAGTCTTCTTTATTTTCTTAAACTTTGTGTCTAGTCAAAGTAGGTCATTCTTTTTGAAACAGAGGGAGTATTCTCTAGCATTTGTAGGGGGGGTGTGCGGAATTGATAGGTATAATAGATT
>NC_061116.1:167845577-167853203 GCF_002878395.1 Capsicum annuum | reverse complement strand
TATTTTTATTTTTACTACTAGGTTTTGGGAAAACTGATAACGTAATAAGACTATATTAAATTACCACTTTACGCCGATATATACATTAGTGCCTTCACATCTACAAAATTCTATTCAAGATAGTAAGTTGTCCTGAAACATCACTGGAATAGCAACGAGCAGCAAAAATGGCATAAATAGTTTATCCTTTCGAAAGAGTAAATATTTTGTTTCCATCAACTCATGGATTTCCAATATCTTTAATGTAGGGAAAATTCAGCATAGAACAGAAAAAGTGAATAGCTAAAAAGCTATTAATATAAACTGAATTTTGAATAAGTTTTGGTTTTTTAAAGTAGAATTAAGACTCATTCCTTAATGTTCATAGTTGAAACAGGTGCCCAAAGTAATTTAATTTTATATGAGCATTTTTTTATCGGTTTAATTATTGATTTAGCATATTTACAAATAAAAAATCAATAATACCCATCTTTGCCTTTCTTCTCTCTCTTTTTCTTTCTCTTTTTGTATCTGCTCAATTGAAGCATGATACATTTGTATCTAGTCAATATATATTAGGTATTTATTTTTTTTGTTTCAATGTATCTAATCAATATGTATTAGGTATTTTGTATTATGTTTTTGGTATTTGTATTTTTGTTTGTATCTAGTCAATAAATATTAGGTCTTTTGTATTTTCTTTCAATATATATATTACATTTATATAGTTTGATACGAATTGTATTTATTGATACAAATTGAACCATCCAAATTTGAATGATACATCTGCATTTGTATATCATACAATTATATATTTCTATAAAATACAAATTGTATTTATTGACACAAATTGAACCGTCCAAATACAAATGATATATATTTGTGTCAAACTATACATTTATATTTGTATATGGTACATTTGTATTTGTATCAAACGATACAAATAATATACTTTTTTATGCACGTAATTAGCCACTATATTTATATTCTATATCGAATACAATTAGCTGCATAGTCCAACTTGCTATTACCTGTTCAATCATGCAGAGTCCAACTTGCATTAATATTCTTTGAAATAAAGTAGTCTCAAATAGGAAACATCGCAAAGTCTACAGAAAGGAATAAGAGTATACATATGATAGGAGTGTACATGTAGATAGACCAAGAGAATCTAAGAAAGAAGAGAGTTCTTATGGAGTTAGAAGTCTACTTGCATGAAAACTCATAGTCTCACAAAGAACGGACCAGAGTTAGTGTTTGGCTACAACACTCAAGAATAGAGTCCAAGAAACATAGGATTCCTTGTGGAGTTAAAAATTACTTAATTTTGAAGATCAATTGTAGTTATAAATATTCACTACTAAAAAAAAAAGAAAAATCGATCACAAAAATCGACCACAAGTGGTCAGTTTTTCCCAATTTTCAACCAAAAAATCGACCAAAATTTGTGATCGGAAAAGTAGTGGTTGCTTTTTAAAACCGACCACAAGTGGTCGATTTTTTTTAAAATATATATTTATTTTTAAAATACATTATTATTTATTTTAATTGAAAAAATATTTTTAGGGAAAAAAATCGACCACATGTGGTCAGTTTTTATTAAATTAATTTATTAATTTAATAAAAAAACCGAACACGATTTTAAATTAAATTAATAAATTAATTTTATAAAAACCGACCACATGTGGTCAGTTTTTTAAATATTTTTTAATTTTTTTTCAAAAAAACCGATTACTAGTGGACGGTTTCTGAAAAAAAATTAAAAAATATATAAAAAGTCGACCACTTGTGGACGTTTTTTTGTTTTTTTATTTTTTTTTTAAAAAGTGACTACAAGTGGTCGCTTTTATATTTAAAAAAATTATAATAATTAATTAAATAATTTTATTATTAATTATTATTTATTTTTCAAATAAAAATTAAAAAAATAATACAAAACTGACCACTTGTGGTCGGTTATTTTAATTTTTTTTTAAAGCGACCGCTTGTGGTCGCTTTTTTATTTTAAACTAGTGAGAAGAAGCCCGTGCAAAGCACGGACCCAACATCTATTCTAAATTAATATTATAATAATAATCATATCAATTAATGTGACATTTTTTGAATTTTAAAAATTAAATAGTTTTTTTAAAGTAATTTTTGCATATATTCTTAAAATATATTAAATTATCAATAATTATGATTTATTATTCAAATATGTAATTTTATTTCAAAAATTTAATTCACGATCAAAATTAAACTCTACAAATGTATATATTAATAAAGAGTCTGACAAATCAAATTCGATGGGCCTATATTACTGTTTTTCAGATAACACGGGCTCAGTATATATTATTTTTTGATCTCAAACAATGTGATCCAAATAGAATTTAGATAGTCAATCATACTTTTAATATGTTTTTAGATATTTTAAGTTGTTAACTATTGTAGTTTATAATATTTTTTTGTTTTCAAATAATATATGTTATTCTCCTTGTCCAAACTTTTATGGCGTTGATAGTCAATTATATTTTAAAAATAATTTAAGTTTTTAATTATTGTGATTTTATACTATTCTTCTATTCCAATTTAAATTCCATTGATATAATTTTGAGAGTCAATCAAATATTTCATATCTTTTAAAAAATTTCAAGTTGTTAATTATTGTGATTTATAATATTTTACGTACTTTTTGAAATATATAACACATTATATTTTCTTTTTGATATTTTAATTGTAAACTATTGTAATTTATAATACTTTTTATGTTCTTCGTAGAAATTGCCCGCTTCGCTATTAGGAACATCTTCAACATTTTCCCTAAAGTCAACCCCGTGTTGCATCCTAAAAGCATCGTGCACCATTTCTGTCATCCTAGTAACTTGATATTCATTATGCCGTGCAGACCTACTGCTTTCTCCGACAACAAAATTATTTTGCACAACATCACCATGAATACCAACTATTCTTAAAAAGTCCTCGTGAAACCCCTTTCTATAAAGATGTTCCTTTACATCTTCTTCACTTACAAGATTTATACCATCACATCTAACACAAGGACAACGAATTACCCGAAAACGTGTCCAAAGATCAAGTGTCTTGTAACAAATCTTTTGACACCCTCAACAAATTCCTCCCTAACACCCATTCTATTATCATTGTTCCGGTGATATATCCAACTATAATCATGTTCCAGCTATAATCATGTTCCATCTACGCAATCAATTAGATTCAACTAATTAGATCAAGCATTTTCAACAAATAAAGTCACCAACAACATCACCATCTAAATAAAAATTCACTTTTAAAGTCACCAATACTTAAGTTTTTTCAACTAACAAAGGCACCAACGAAACTAACTTCTAAACACTAATTCACTATTAAAGTTACCGGTACTTAAGCATTTTCAACAAATAAAGTAACCAACAACATCACCTTCTAAACAAAAGTTCACTTTTAAAGTCACCAAAACTTAAGCATTTTCAACTAATAAAGTCACCAACCACATCACCTCCTAAACACTAATTCTCTATTAAAGTCACCAAAACTTAAGCATTTTCAACAAATAAAGTCACCCACTAAACCATTTTCAAGCAACTAAGTATCAAAACAAAAACACATTCAAAACAAAAAAATACCCTTCAAAGTCCCTAGATTTAACCATTTTCGAGCAACTAAGTGACCTAACAAACCACATTCAAAACAAAAAAAATCCCCTTCAAAGTTGCTAGACTTAACCATTTTCAAGTTACTATGTCGTCAAACAAGTCACATTCAAAACACAAAATCCCCTTCAAAGTTCCTACTTTTCACCACTTTCAACCTACCGTGTCACCCTTAAAGTCCTTACACTTAATCATTTTCTACCTACCAAGTCACCAAATATAATCACATTCAAAACAGAAAAACACCTACCAAGTCCCTAAACATTCAAGATCAAGTTCACAATATAATTTTCAAGCAACAACAAAACCAACAAGATGTCAAGAATAAAGCTAGTGAATCGCATAAGGCCACACACGGCTTCACTAGACTTCAATATGAACAATCAAAGAAAGATAACAAGAATAGTGAATCGCAAAAGGCCCCACATGGCTTCACTATGTCCACATACCTTTGATAGTTTTCTTAATTTCTTGATATTTCAAAATGGCAGCTTCAATCTTCTTATAGATTCTCTCACGGGAAACTGCAATATCGAAAATAATGAGCTTAGCAAATTAAAAGATACACAACTACATTTTCAAGTTACTACATGTCTACAACATGACTGAACTTTGAGCACATTGTACAAGTTTATGTATACTCAAGGTATAGATATTCTAAAACCCTTAAGCAAGATCAACCTTATCTTTTAGAAAAGTAAAGAAACTAAATTCTAGTCTTGATGCCATAATTTAGAAAGATACATCACAAGGAATACAGACAGTATTGGAGAACTCTAAATGAAATATTAATAAAATATACTATATGACTCCTTGCATTGGAGTTTTAGCAAATAAGAAAATTGTGTAATATTGGAAATCTTTATTATTATGAAATCATAACTAAATATACTCTGCACGCTCTTAATGATCTTGAAAACGTGGAATCTTTCAAACATTGAAGACTAAAAATCTATGGGACTTATGGATCATATCTCAAAACTCTCAAAGACAAGTAAACTTACCTAGAGACCCTATCTGTTAGAACATTAGTTCAATCTATGGGATTACAGAGCTTTTCTTTAACTCTTTTGATTGGTACTTTTTATCTTATTCATGTAGATATCTGTAGATTTTACCGTAATTAATGGTATCTACAAAAATATTTTTTTTCCTTTCTCCTATGTAGTAACCCTCTAGGATCCTTTTCTTGCTATACAAACCCTCAAAGTTTGTATGTTAATCTTAACGGAGTTAACAGAGTTTACCTCTAAACAGAGGCTGCCGGCTAGCTGGTGGACGGCTGCTTCACCGACTGGTGGTGCTGCCGGTGTTGGTGGAGATTGCTATCGGTTGGAGTAGCGATAGCTGGCAGCAGCTTAATGGAGGAAGCTGGAGCAGTGACAGCTGGCGGCGCTGGGATTCCGTTGATGGCTGGTGGCTTAACATTGGTTCTGTTGTCGTTGATAGAGAGAGAAGAAGAGGAAGAAGAGAGGGAGATGAGGGTGCAACTACTTTTATGAAAAATGAATTAGGATTTGAGTTATTTTGTTTAAAAGTGTGATAAATGGTAGATTTAATCTCAACCATTGATCGGATGAGATTAATGGCTATGATTAAAATTGAGAGGAGTCAAATGAAATTGAAATTGGGAATTTTAATTTGAGGTCAAATTGGAAATAAATTTAGGCTAAAATTGACATAGACATATATAAAATGTGGCTAAAAAGTAAATAAATTGGGAAAATTGAATTGAATTAGGGTTGCTATTTTAGGAAATGTAATAAAATGTCGATATTAAAATAGATTACGTATATAAAAATTAATTTTTTAATAAATTTTATAATATTTATAACAATATCCAATTAATTTAATACACTGCATATATAAATATATATATAAATTAGATATTTAGTTATTTTATCATCACATTAACACGAGTAGTATATTTCCTCAATCGTATGATAATATCAATGAATTTTGCAAATTACGATAAATTTTTGGTTAATTAAATTTTAATTACGATATTATACCTCATAATACAACGTGTTAATAAGATAAATTATCGATTTTAATTAGATATATATATATATATATATACCTCGTAATACAACGTGTTAATCAGATAAATTATAGATTACTTGTCTTACGTTATTACAACTTCAACAATATATGCATATCTACATTCACACAAAATAGTATATCTATTTCCTCAATAGTATGATATCAGTACATTATTCAAAATATTTTGATATATAGATTCAATTATCGAGCTTTTGATTACTGCATATGTCACTATACAAGATATATGTATATGTACCTCGTAATACTTGTCTTATATTATTACAGCTTCAACAATATACGTGTCTCAATATTGTATTAACACAAAATAGTATATCTATTTCATCACTACATGAAATATACGTATATATATATTCAATTGGCTATCAGCATTCAAATACATACTATATACATTACATACCCGATTTTACTACCCCATAATAATATACAACGTAACGTAATTCACAAATACTCAGTTGAATTATCGGTTGATTTATCTTATGTCATTAATATACGTTCACTATATTATATGTATATACTATATATATATACCTATACATACACACACATATATGACATGCCTGTTTCAACTGTTTCAATCGTAATTTTACTAAATATCATCCTAATTAATTATTATAAGTCATCTAAATATTACAAAAATATATATTTAATAATAAAATAAAATAGATATAAAATGATAAGTTAACTTTTGATGTTTTAAATTAACTTCACGTCTTATATGAGACACATTTTTTTTTAAAAATCACACGTACTTTTTGTAGTAATTTTGTTATATCACTTCTTATTAGTTATTGTGAATAATTTAAGACATGTTTGTTTCTTTGCTTGAATCGTAATTTTACTAAATCACCTCTAATTAATTATTATAGTCTAAGCATTGTGCCACTTAAATTGGAATATAAGGAAAAGTTTTATAAACTACAATAATTAAAAACTTAGATTATAAAAATTATGCAATTGACTATCAATGCCACAAAATTTTGGACAAGGTGAGTAACATATATTATTTGAAAATTACATAAAAAGTATTATAAATTACGATAGTTAACAACTTAAAATATCTAAAATAAAAGATAATGTGTTATATATTTCAAAAAGTACGTAAAATATATTATAAATCACAATAATTAACAACTTGAAAATTTTTAAAAGCTATGAAATATTTGATTGACTCTCAAAATTATATCAATGGCATTTAAATTGGAATAGAAGAATAGTATAATAAATCAAAATAATTAAAAACTTAAG
Source organism: Capsicum annuum (assembly GCF_002878395.1). Classification (NCBI taxonomy): domain Eukaryota; kingdom Viridiplantae; phylum Streptophyta; class Magnoliopsida; order Solanales; family Solanaceae; genus Capsicum; species Capsicum annuum. The sequence goes on along the minus strand of NC_061116.1, from coordinate 167,846,271 downwards.
TTATTTTTAAAATATAATTGACTATCAACGCCACAAAAGTTTGGACAAGGAGAATAACATTTATTATTTGAAAACAAAAAAAATATTATAAACTACAATAGTTAACAACTTAAAATATCTAAAAACGTATTAAAAGTATGATTGATTATCTAAATTCTATTTGGATCACACTGTTTGAGATCAAAAAATAACATATACTGAGTCCGTGTTATCTGAAAAACAGTAATATAGGCCCATCGAATTTGATTTTTCAGACTCTTTATTAATTTATACATTTGTAGAGTTTAATTTTGATCGTGAATTAAATTTATAAAATAAAATTATATATTTGAATAATAAATCATAATAATTGATAATTTAATATATTTTAAGAATATATGAAAAAATTACTTAAAAAAATAAATTTATTTAATTTTTAAATTTCAAAAAATGTCTCATTAATTGATATGATTATTATTATAATATTAATTTAGAATAGATGTTGGGCCCGTGCAAACTAGTTTAAAATATAAAAGCAACCACTTGTGGTCGCTTTTAATTTTTTTTTTTTAAAAAACCGACCACAAGTGGTCGGTTTTGTATTATTTTTTTAATTTTTATTTGAAAAATAAATAATAATTAATAATAAAATTATTTAATTAATTATTATAATTTTTGAAATATAAAAGTGACCACTTGTGGTTGCTTTTTTTTT
>NC_061116.1:167811946-167842577 GCF_002878395.1 Capsicum annuum | reverse complement strand
ATCCCAAATATAGCATTACATCATACGACCACTACAACTAATCTAAACTAGAGAGGAAAGGTAATAAGGTTCAAAAGTCTTATAACTATATCATCTTACGGGTCCAAAACCCTCATCTAATACCTAAATCATCAACAAGAAAGGCTAAGTTACTTTATGCAAAATCAAGCCTAACATCTAAATTTACTCGTAATTCATGTCAAACATTATCTATGAAGAGGAGTAGATAGAGGCCTACCTCGAAGCCGAACTGCAAAACTTCACATCATGCACTATAAGCTCATCTTCACTTCACAATCCCTAAAATGCCTTCACACTAACAAACCATAACTTACTCATCAATATGACTCTAACAGTACCCATATTGCACTATTATGATTCAGGTTCAAAAATGATACCAAAATCCCCAAGTGGGTCCCACATACATAAAATGAGTTTTCGAGACTAACCCACTCTTAAAATACCATTAGGGAGTTATATCCCTCAAGAAATTGGTGCAAATCAACTATATTTGGGGCTAAAATCAAGCCTCAATCCATTTTGGGTTTTGGGTCCAAACTAGGAAATTCAAGAATGAATTCAAGGTATTCTTACCTTAAATTTAAAGATAATTGTGATACAAGATGATAATCGAGCTCCCAATTCACCCACCATGACCAATTTATGAGTAGAACACTACATTAGAGTTTTTAGGTCTCAAGAAGATGGAGAAAATGGCCAATTCTCAGTCAAAAAGCTATTTAAAGGACCCTTCCTAGGCCCTCCGGGAAGGGTGATCAAAGACACACACATCCTAGATCGAGGCAGGCCTTCGTGATCATATCATGTCCCATGCAATTGAGGTATTCGCTGCACTGAGATGCGACTAAAACTTGGAATTTAATTCCAAGTTTTGGCCAAGACCTCGGGATGTATCTGAAATCTATTTTTTTTTACAAATGAAGTAACCATACTAAATTCGACGTTTCGAACATATTGGTAGAGTAGGATTTTCAATCTGAGGCGGTTTCACTAAAGTTTTTTCCTAATGGCTATTTGGAACCAATGAAGACTTATAAATAGTGAATTGGTTCTAAGAACCAAATAAACTACCCGGTGACTGAATCGTTAGTCCCAGCAAGTTATAAACGACTTAAGGCAGCTATGGAGAAGCCTAAATAACGAAAATAAGCATACAAATGGAAAATGACCTACAGGGTCATTACAATAGCCACTACTAAAAGGACTTTTGTCCTCAAAAGTCAATGAGTAGAAAGAATCTCAAAGGTTCAAAGGGATGATTTACTGGGCCCACATGCTCTAAGCATGACTTCTTAGATAACCTCGACGAAGAGTTAACACTTTTGAGGTGTTTTTCCACAGGTATCCTTTTTTCAACCAACACTCTCATTCTACTTTCAAACAACCAAAACTTAATTTAACCACTAACTGGCCTCAAATTGAACCAAGAAGGATGAATACATACATATCTTAACCACATCATATTTGTACCATCTCTATCCCTGCATAAATCAACAAAGGCTCATCCGAGTCAAGGCCAACCCAAATCATGAATCATGCCACAAAATCTAAATCCAAATATATTCATTCCATTTACCATTTTGTATATACTATCTACTCCAGTCAAGAGGAAAAATCACTATTGTCTCATCCACGCAGTCTCATTATAGAGAACTTAAAAAACTGAAGATGATCCACTAAAAGTCCATACGAAAAACAAAAGAATAATCTCATAAGGCACTATCTGAGCACACCAATGGAGATAATCATGGGATACAATCCATGCCATGCTGCAACCAGCCCGGATGACTATCAAACAAAAATCTCGAAGTCCAAGGTTTAACTACTAATTAATGAATATTCTGCTCAAGGATGTCTTATCCACCGGGAATGAAGTCATACTGAATCCAACTCGAGAATATTACTCCCATTTAGTAAATCATCCAAAATACTCAAAGTAAATTGAAGCTCGAGGTCAAAACTAAAATAATCAGTACTGGCCCTATGGGCTTTCATCTGAACACTTATTAACTATAATCCAACCGACATTGAAAAGACCTAATAAGTAATCAAGGAGTAGGATCAACCAGCTTATAAATAAAATCTAAACAAAGGAAAGTGTAAAACAAAAGCTGCACGCAAAGTCAACAACACCAAGCTGAATCTCAATACCAAGGCTGAATTGCTCGGTCTCAAATATCTAAACCAAGATTAAAAATGGGAAGGCATTAATTCTCCAAATCTATCATACTTCCAAATTTCCAGTCCGATACGTTAAATAAAAAATAAGCCAATAAGGTTATATCAATGTCAACTATCTCAAATCGACTCTAGTATCCAAATCTGACATACCCAAGACAAATTATTCCAATCCTCAATCGAGACATATTTGAAGAATAAAATCACCACAGGGATAACCACTGACTGATAACACAAGATACAAACTCTATATCAGTTGGAGGGCATGAAATATAATCGCAAAATAGAAATCATACAAAAGGATACATCACTCGCTGAAAATGCATATAACCCACTCCATAACCATTGGAGGGCATGAACTATCCAAACATACTCAAAAACTTCCCAAAGATGAAAACCAATCAAATATTGGCAAGAACTCTTGCAATATAGAGAAATACAACTTTAGCTGACAATTAATCAATCAACACTCTATCTTAGCAAAGAATATCCACAAACACATATCATCGAGGAGAAATACTTCACTAAGACTCATTAGGTCGAACAAACTCTGAAATTAGGATTTCACAACTTTACCCACGAATTGCATCATCATAAAAGAAATATAGCAATCTAAAAACCAAGGTCAAATCCAAGACCACCACCAGAAAATCAACAACTCAAGATAAAGAATTTCTAATTTACCAACTTAAGAAGCGATCACAGCAAAGGCCACCTACCTCTAACTTTCCAACTCTAAACAAAAACATATAACAATAACAACAAAGTGTCCAACCTCTACACTAGCAACAGGGAAACCCATCCCAAGGGAACGAACCAACACACCTATGAGATGAATCCACGATATCTCAACACAATATTAAAATTGCTATCAGACAAAAAAATAGCCACAAATAAGAACGTACCTCAAACTGGTCTATTTCACAAATAGGTCATATAAGAAGAGATAGCCAAAGTGAAAACCTTCGCAACGCCGAAGGCAAGTCTAAGAATCTTGAACTCATAATAAGCAATAAAACTAAATTTCTAACTCTATTGTCATAACAGATCCATAAAAGGCCAACCTACCTTTTGATATCACAATATATCCCTACAATCTAATACAACTAACCAAGAGGGAACACACTTGACCTCACCGCGTTAGGGGATGAAGTTATCAAATCAGGCTATATCTACTTAAACCACCGAATAATATCACAAGAAAATAAAAGTATAACTAGATAACACTAGTCTATACAGTTATCTAACAAGAATTAATTACATCAAGTAACAATATCAAGTGATAATATCAAGTGATAGCAGTAACCTCACTCAGTGGTAGAAATTGCAACAGTAATATCAATATCAATCATACTAAACATGCAGTACCAAAATGAACATCAATATCATGTACCACTCAAGGGCCATAACAGGGCTAATGTGCCAAGATAAATGAGACTCAAACCCAAAACACACCTATAGGGGAACAACATTAATATTGATCTAATCCATCCACTACTAAAGAAAATAAACCTTGGAGTAGTAACATAATCATGAATTTAATAAAAAGGAACATAATAATCAATATCAATCCATCAATACATATAATCACAACTGGATATGAAAACCCCAATACATATAGTAAGAGATAAAGGAGGAAAAACACACCAATGGTATCGACATCTGCAATCACATGCCCGATGGGCATGGGAAAAAATAAATTTTAATGGGCCTAACTCGAACCGACCGACTGAATCATCAACTGAGGTACCACGCACATGTAATACCCCATACTTTTCCTAGTTTAATTTAGCATTGAGAATGCCAAGCATTAGCTTCAAGAAATAATGACTTTCCATAAATGTGAAATTTTATAGTTTTAGACCCTCCAATGCATAGGAAATTTAATTACCTTTCCAAAGATATAAGATTTTCCTAAATCTGATAATCGAGTAAGAAGTTATGATGATTTTAAGTTTTAGTCGTAAAACATTATGGTTAGGGCCCGTAGCACATCGCGGAAAAGTGAAAAATCACAATTGTCAAATTCCAGTGAGACTTCACGATCATGGCACGTCTCTAAGGAGTCCCATTTCATATTTTGTAATTTTCAGTGAGCCTACACGATATTGGCGCATTGCGTCAGTGGCCAAAATGGCAATGCAAAGGGGAACCGCGATTGTGGCGCGTCGCAGTGAACGCCCAGTTCCCACTCATCCTTTTTCCAGTGAGCCACCACGATAGTGGTACATCGCGGTGGCCTAGTAAATTAGAATTTTTTTTGGTCATTTTACAGTTTTGATTTAAAGTTTAAAAGGGGTATTTTGGTCAATCTCCAAGGCCCCAATCCGTCTTAAACAAAGAATTAAGCCTATTTCAAAGCACTTTATGCTTGTTTCATCAGTTCTCTCTCAATATAAAACCCTAAAACTCAAACTTTCTCTCTAATAAAACCCAAATTCTCCAGGGCAATTCAAGATTAAGGATTTCCAATTCAAGAACTCTAAGAATTCATCTTCAAAAGCATCAATAGAGATCCAAAATTTATGTCTTATAATCTAGTTCATTAATTGAGCTATGTGGGGTTTTCAACAAGGATAATTCTTTTATCCTTGTGCCCATAACTTATTTTAATTACAAATTTATTGAATTTTTATGTGATTTTCCATAAGATTGAAGTTAAGGTTTATACCCAAAATTGCTATTTATAAGATTATCAGATTTCAAGTGATTTAAGAGTTGAGTTGCATGTTTATGCTTATATTTTCATGCATATTGCCGAAATTTCCAGATTTTAAGCTGATTTATAAATGTTTACATTACCAAGCAAGAATATTATGATTTTTTAACATGAAATTGATGCATGGGTCATTAAGACCTAATTAAAGATTGCTATTTCAAGTTTGTTTGTGCTATGAGCACCCTATGATAAGATTATTCTTAAGTTTTTGATAAAGATTTGATACTTTGGTCCTAAGCTAAGATAAAGAATTCACATTGTTCATATGACTTGAGATTTAAAGAAAGAAAAGCATAATTGGTTTTCTTGTAAACCCTTGTGCTATTTTTGCAATGAATTTCTTAAGATCTTGAGCATAAGAATGAGAGTAGTATTTAGCACCAAGATGGGTATGTTACCTAGGTTTGATGCCCCAGAACTACGTACCACTGTAGGATTAAGATTATTCCTACTTCTACGTGGATGACTAAGATTGTGATAACTTAAGATAAGAAGTTCTATTCTAACGACAAGGGTAGAATAGCTCTCCCCAACGTGGGTAAGACGCTGTACTCCATGAATGCTTACATAGTTTATGTCGGTTAGAAGAACCTCCCAAAAGAAGTCCCCTACTCTTAAAGTAGTCTATTGGTTTACAGCCTTAAGATAAAAGCATATGTTTTGGAAGCTATGGTTTTTAAGATTCTTAAAGTTTTGAGATGAAGTATTCTCCTTATAGTTGACGAGATAATGTAGTGGTTTTTAAAAAGAACAAATTTTAGAACTGAATGTAATGGCTCACAAGATTTATATTATATGCTTTATTGTTTATGACTTATGATCTTCAGTTTTAAGATTTCTCAAGCCTATGTGAGTCATTTACATTTAGCATGCATAATTTTATAAATTGTGATGATATTGTTTACTTATTACATTCACCCCCATATGCTCAGTACATCCTCAAAGTATCGATCCACATATTTGTCTATGTGCTACATTGTCTCATAATGTAGGTTCAGGTGCTTAGTCTCAATAGTGTGGGTGATTTTTGAGCATCTCATCTATATCTCTGTAGTTAGTGAGTCCTCATAGTTCAGGGACTTAGCTATTTAGATTTCTAGTTTATTAGTAGATGATTTAGTATTCATTTCAGATAGTTGAGTCAGCTGGGGCTTGTCCCAGTGACTCTCTAGATTCAGTCAGTAAAGGCTTGTCAGACTACTAGATTCAGTTTTAGATTTTAGTTGTAGTATTAGATTTTTAGTATTTGATTTATCAGACTGATGGGATTAGTATTTTAAGATATGTTTAGATAATTCGATAGTTTTCTACATTTATTATGATTTTACATTCACATTCCCTTATTTTGAGATTCAGATTTAGTAAAAGGCAACTAAGGTTAGCTCAGGACTACTTGTAATTTAGAGTACGATGTGATGCCCCAAGAACTCAGATTTTGGGGTGTTACAAACTTGGTATCAGAGTCTAAGGTTTAGAGAGTCCTAGGGAGTCAGACCAGCTGCGTTACATAGAGTCTTGATCATCAGGGTGAAATGCACCACATCTATGAACGAGAGGCTATGGAGAATTTTAGGAAATCATCTTTTCTTTCATAATATATCATGCATTAAGTGTCTCTATCTACTTCTAACTTGTTCTTTGACATGACAGAAAATGCCTCCTCGTCGAGCTAACACATGTAGAAACGATAACTAGCCACCTCAGCCCGCAGATCCTTTGAATTAAAATGTGTCATATATAGAGTTTCAGGCTATCTTTTAGGCGCTATCCCAAGCTGTGATAGCTAATATTTAGGGAATTCGTCAGGATACAGTCCTACTTTAGGAATATGGGGACTTAGCCGTAGCCAAAATTCAAGATTTTATAAGAATGAACCAGCTGAAATTATTTGGGTTGAAAGCAGGTGAGGACCCATAGTTTTATATAGATGAGGTAAATAAGATCACCTGAGTTATACATATTTTTGAAGAGGAGAATATAGAATTGGCATCCTATAGGCTGAATGATATTTTATATCATTGGGTAGTAATGTGGAAGAAAAGTAAAGGGGAGAATGCAGCTCCCATGACTTGACAGGTGTTTTAGAATGCGTTCCTAGCAAGTTCTTACCACACAAGATGAGGGAAGCTAAGATAGAAGAGTTTTTGAACCTGAGGCAGGGCTCAATGACAGTGAAAGATTATTGCCTCAAGTTTAACCCGTTGTCCAAGTATGCCCCTAATCAGATGGCTGACCCTAGGTCAAGCATGAGTAAGTTTGTGACCGGTGTGTCTGGGTTGGTAGTTAAGGAGTGTAGGATTGCTATGCTTATTGGAGACATGGATCTTGCTAGATTGATGATGTATGCTTAGCAAATTGAGGTAGAGAAGTTGAAGGAAAGAGAGAGTAAGTAAGAAGGCTATAACAGGGCAGTTTGAGTATGGCCAGGCTAGAACTCAAGGAGGAAATCATTTGCAATTTCAAAATCATTCATCTATGCCTGTACCTTCTTCAGCCAGTGCTCCTGCACCCAAAAATAGGCAGGAATAGTAGGGTAAGTCTTCTATGTCCAGATCTCAGAATAGTGTGAGTGGTAGGCCCAACTATCCTCCATGTGCATAAGGTGGTAAGACCCATCTAGGTGAGGATTTATGGGGTCAGAAAGGTTGTTATGGTTGTGGCCAGCCAGGTCATAGAACCAAAGAGTGCCTATATGCTAGACAGGTAAACAGAGATGTTCTCTCCCAGACTCAGGCTACTAGTACACCGACTTCTTTAGGTCGCCCAACTCCACCTTAGGATGCATCATCCAGTACAAGTGGTGGTCAATGCCAGAATTGGTTTTATGCTTTACCATTCCACCAGGAGTAGAAAGATTCACCAGATATTGTTACTGGTATGCTTAGTGTCTTTTATCTTGATGTTTATGTGTTGTTAGACCCTGGGTCGAGTTTCTCTTATGTGACCCCATTAGTTGTAGTAAATTTTGAGATAAGGTTTGAAAAGATCCCTGAGACCTTCTTGTTTTCTACCCCAGTAGGTGAGTCAGTTGTTCCTAAACAAATCTATACAAAGTGTCCTATCACTATCCTTCACAAAGTTATATTAGCGGACCTAATAGAGTTAGATATGGTTGACTTTGATCTTATTCTTGGAATGGATTGGCTCCATTCTTGTTATGCATCCATAGATTGTCGCACCCTAGTGGTGATGTTTTAGTTCCTAGATGAGCCAGTCTTTGAGGGGTCAGGTAATTCAATGTCTCCCAAAAGTCATTTCATATCTTATCTTAAATCTAGAAAGTTAATTTCCAAAGGGTGTATCTATCATGTAATTTGAATTAAAGACACTAAGTTCGATAACACTCAAACTACACCTCTCTAATGAGAATGTAAGCGATCATTGTCAATATATAACCCAACTAGGTTGGGGTCGAATCCCACAGGAAATATGGTGTGAACTTAAGTCGTTTGCGAGTTAATCAACTGATAGTTGGATATTTCCTAAAATGGGGGGTTTTGAGTTTAACAAATAATTATTGGTCACTTTAGATTCAGTGTTTGTAATCAAGATTTTATGGAAAAACAAGAATTATGTTCACTAGGGGTTTTGGTACTTGATAGATGCTAATAGTGGTTCAAGATTCTCACAGTAGGTAGGACAACAGGTTATCTTTATCGAAGTTATGCCTAAATGTCTCTCGACCTAGTTAAGCATTTAATTACGTAATCCTCTCGAACTTAGGGAATTTATATTTATTAACCAGACTTCACCTCAGGTTAATCAACCTTGTTACAACATTGATTATTAAATGGAAGTTTAGTGTTTCTAAGTCCCTGTTGATAATTCACTTCCCACTATATTTGATTTCTTTCTCAAGAAAATCAAAGCAGGTGTTATCTATTATTTGCAACCAATAGATGATAATTAAAACCTCAAAATTATCAAGGAGTCCTATTACCTTTCGAATCTTTAACACTTATCACCTTATCAAGACTTAACCCTAGATCACAAAATTCAGGTTAAAGGGGTTTAGCCACTCATGATGTAATGATCGAAACAACTAGATGAATTCATAATTTGAAAGATAAACTTACCACAAGATGAAAAATAACTAGTGATTCTCAAATTAGATCCTAATAGGAATCCCAAAGTAATGATTAAAACATCTTCAAAGTAATTGTTTTTTCAAGCCAAGAAACTAGAGAGAGAAAATAACAAAAATATGTGTCTCAAAACTCAGGTTCGGAACTCTTAAGAAAACCATCAACAATGCTTTAAATAGTTTACCCTAATTATGGAAACAAAATAATAAAGTTCACCAATTCCTCAGATAGGTGACACCATCTATGACGCCCTATTAGGAGGCTGATGACTTATTACAAATGTCATCAGCTCCTCTTTGCTTTTGGTATTCGCTGCCTTAGGCTAATGATGGTTTTGACAACCTATCAGCTCCTTGGTGACTTATCACAAATGTCATCACATCTTTATCTCAACTCTCATGTTCTGCCTTAGGCTGATGCTATTTTTTATGACCTATCAGCTTCTTTACGACTTATCACAAAATGTCATCACAACTCTCAACTCAGGTCCATTCTCTATCTAAGGCTGATGATGAAGCTGATAACTTATCACAGGGCTAATGTATTATCAGGAATGTCATCAACCATATTTCTCTTCTTTTTGCTTCATATTTTAACTTTTTTGCTTCCATCCTTGTTTGTTCTCTAACATGTTAGCTTTTACTGCAAAATCAAAGATAAAATAATTAAAAATGACAAAAGTTCCTTAATACTTTGCAATTATTCTCAGTTAAAAGCCTCAAATATGTTAGCATCAGCTCACACATCAAAGTCTGAGACTCCAACAATTAAGTCTGTCCGAGTGGGCAATGAGTTTCCTGAAGTTTTTCCACAAGATCTCCCAGGGGTACCTCCCGATAGAGAGATAGAATTTGGTATTGACCTTCTTCCAGATACTCATCCCATATCCATTCCTCCTTATCGTATGGCTCTAAGCGAACTTAAAGTCTTAAAGAAGCAACTTAAAGATCTTTTAGATAAAGGTTTTATAAGGCCTAGTATTTCTCTATGGGGCATTCCCGTCTTATTCGTATGAAAGAAAGATGGTTCTTTGAGAATGTGCATTGACTATCATCAGCTAAATAAGGTTACAGTCAAGAACAAATATCCTCTTCCTAGAATTGATGACCTATTTTATCAACTCCAAGGTGCAAGTTAATTCTCCAAGATAGACGTTAGATCCGGCTATCGTCAGCTTAAAGTAAGGGAATGTGATATTCCAAAGACATCTTTCAGAAGCTATTATTATCATTTTGAGTTTCTAGTCATGTCCTTTGGGCTAACAAACGCCCCAGCATCCTTGATGGACTTGATAAACATAGTGTTTAAATAGTATCTAGACATGTTTGTCACAGTCTTTATAGATGATATCCTTGTGTACTCCTGTAGTAAGGATAACCACGTAGATTATCTTAGAATTGTGTAACAGACTCTTAGAGATCACCAGTTGTTCCCCAAGTTTAGCAAGTATAAATTTTGGCTAAGATCAGTAGCCTTTCTCGGTCATATTATTTCCATCGATTGTATTAGAGTTGATCCCCAAAAGATAGAAGCCATAAGGAATTGGCCTAAACCTATTTCCCTATCAGACATTAGGAGTTTCTTGGGTCTAGCTAGTTATTACAGATGTTTTGTTGAGGGCTTCACATCTATTTCATCCCCTATGTCTAGATTGACCCAAAAGAAATTTAAGTTTCAGTGGTCAGATTCCTGTGAGAAGAGTTTTCTGGAGTTGAAGACTCGACTCACTTCAGCCCCAATTTTAGTGTTGCCTGATGGTACATATGGATTCATTGTTTATTATGATGCCTCTAGAGTTTGTTTGGATTGTGTGTTGATACAGAGAGGTAAGGTCATAGCCTATGCCTCTAGACAACTTAATCCTCATGAAAAGAATTACCCAACCCATGACCTTGAGTTAGCTGCTATTGTGTTTCCTTTAAAAATCTGGAGATATTATCTGTAAGGGGTGCATGTTGATGTGTTCACGAATCATAAAAGCTTGCAGTATGTGTTTATTCAGAGATTTAAATCTCCGTCAGAGAAAGTGGTTAGAATTGCTGAAAAATTATGATATGAGTATGTTGTATCATCCGGGTAAGGCCAATGTAGTGGCAGACGCACTTAGTAGAATGTCTATGGGTAGTGTTGCTCATGTGGAGAATGATAAGAAAGAGTTAGCTCGAGAATTTCATCATTTGGCTAAATTAGGTGTTAGATTGGTCGATTTAGCTAAAGGGAATATTTGGGTTTAGAGTAGTTCCGAATCTTCCCTAGTTTTGGAAGTGCAGGAAAAGCAAGATAAGGATCCTAGTTTGGTCAAACTAAAGGAGTTAGTTAAAGACCTAAAGGTAGAGGTTTTCTTCCAAGGGGGAGATGGCGTGTTGAGATGCCAAAGTAGATTGTGCGTGCCATGTATTGATGAGTTAAGATAGAGAATTATGGCTGAAGTACATGGCGTGCGTTATTTCATTTATTCAGGTGCTACCAAGATATACTGCGATTTGTGGGAAATCTATTAATGGAGTGGTATGAAGAAAGATATAGCAGAGTTTGTAGTAAAGTGTGCAACTTGTCAATAGGTTAAGGTAGAGTACCAAAGACCTGGTGAAACGTTGTAAGAGTTTGGTATTCCCACTTGGAAGTGGGAAGCGGTGAATATGAATTTTGTGACTGGTTTACCCCATTCGTGTCATCATCATGATTCGACTTGGGTTATTGTAGACAGAGTGACTAAGTCAGCGCATTTCTTGCCAGTTTATACATCCTATACAGCTGAAGATTATGCTAAGATGTACATCAGAGAGTTAGTCAGACTGCATGGTGTTCCCTTGTCTATCATTTCAGATAGTGGTACTCAGTTCACTTTTCAGGTTTGAAGAGCATTTTCGAAGGGTCTTGGTACCCAAGTCTATCTTAGTTCAGCTTTCTACCCTCAGACAGATGATCAAGCAGAGAGGACCATCCAAACTCTGGAAGATATGTTGAGGGCATGTGCTCTTGATTTCAAAGGTAGTTGGGATGAGCATTTGCCATTGATTGAGTTCGCTTATAATAACAGTTGCCATTCTAGCATACAGATGGCCCCGTTTTAGGATCTATATAGAAGGAGATGTAGATCACCCATAGGTAGGTTTTAAGTGGGTGAGGCCACTTTTCTTGGGCCCGATGCAGTGTTTGAAGCTATGGAGAAAGTTAAGTTGATTAGAGAAAGATTGAAAACAGCCCAGAGTCATCAAAAATCATATGCAGATGTGAGAAGAAATGACCTCGAGTTTGAGGTTAGTGATTTAGTGTATCAGAAGATTTCATCCATGAAAGGGGTGAAGAGGTTTGGAAAAAAGGGGAAGCTTAGCCCCTGGTGTTGGCCCTTACTGAATTATGAGTCGTGTTGGAAAAGTAGCTTATGAGCTTTAGTTGCCCGTAGACTTGTTAGCTGTTCATCCTGTATTCCACATCTCTATTCTTAAGAAGTGATCAGTGACTCCACTGTGGTATTTCCTTTAGAAAGCTAAGATATTCAGAATAGCCTTTCATATAAGGAGATTCCAGTTGAGATTTTAGATCGTCAGATTCATAGACTAAGGAACAAAGAAGTTCCCTTGGTTAAAGTTCTTTGGCGGAATCAGTTTGTTGAGGGAGCCACTTGGGAAATAGAAGAAGATATGTGAGCCAAGTACCCTCACCTCTTCGCCATAAACTCAAATTTAGCCGAAGGTAATATTCTTCCTTAATTCAGTTCTTTTCTAAATCACAGATTCGGCTATATAGTTGTCCTCATGTAAGTTCAGGCACTCACAGAATTGCTCAGAAGCTCAGAATAATTTAGATTAAGTTTTACAATTTATTTCAGTTGTGCATGCTATTATAGGACTTTAGATTCCTCAATATTCTTAGTCTAACTAGTAACATACGAGGACGAATGTTTCCAAGGGGGAGATATTGCAAAACCCCATACTTTTCCTAGTTCAATTGAGAATGTCAAGCATTAGCTTCAATAAAGAATGACTTTCCATACATGTGAAATTTTATAGCTTTATACCCTCCAATGTATAAGAAATTTAATTAGCTTTCCAACGATATAAGATTCACCAAAATCTGATAACCGAGTAAGAAGTTATGGTGATTTTTAGTTTCTGTCGTAAAACACCGTGGTTTGGGCCCGTAGCCATCGTGGAGAAGTGAAAAATCACAATTGTCAAATTCCAGTGAGACTTTGAAATCATGGAACATTGCCTATATGATATTGGTACATCGCCCCAGTGGCCAAAATGGCAATCCAAAGGGGAACCGCGATTGTGGCACATCGCGGTGAACGCCCAGTTTCCACTCATCCTTTTCCAGTGAGCCACCGCGATAGTGGCGCGTCGCGGTGGCCTAGTAAATTAGGATTTTTTTGGTCGTTTTACAGTTCCAATTTAAAGTTTAATAGGGGCATTTTGGTCAACCCCCAAGGTCCTAATCCATCTTAAACAAAGAATTAAGCCTATTTCAAAGCACTTTATGCTTGTTTCATCAATTCTCTCTCAAAAGAAAACCCTAAAGCTCAAACTTTCTCACCAATAAAACCCAAATTATCCATTAATTCTCCAAGGCAATTTGAGATTAAGGATTTCCAATTCAAGAACTCTAAGAATTCATCTTCAAAACCATCAATAGAGATCTAAGATTTAAGTCTTAGCATCTAGTTCATCACCTGAGGTTGTAGGGTTTTTCAAAAAGGTTAATTCTTTCATCCTTGTGCCTAAAACTTATTTTAATTACCAATTTACTAAATTTTTATGTGATTTCCCATGAGATTGAAGTTAGGATATATACCCAATATTGTTGTTTATAAGATTATGAGATTTCAAGTGATTTAAGTGTTGAGTTGCATGTTTATGCTTATATTTTCATGCATATTGCAGAAATTTTCAGATTTTAAGTTGATTTATAAATTTTTACATTACCAAGCAAGAATATTATGATGTTTTGATTTGAAATTGATGCATGGGTCATTACGCCCTAATTAAAGATTACTATTTCAAGATTGTTTGTGCTATGAGCACCCTATAATAAGATTATTCTCAGATTTTTGATAAAGATTTGAACTTTTGGTCCTAAGATAAGATAAAGAATCCATATTGTTCATATGAATTGAGATTTAAAGAAAGAAAAGCATAATTTGATTTATTGTAAACCCTTATGCTATTTTTGAAGTGGATTTCTTAAGGTCCTGAGCATAAGAATGAGAGTAGTATTTAGCACTGACATGTGTATGTTACCAAGGTTTCATGCCCCAGAGCTATGTGCAACCATAGGATTAAGATTATTCCCACTTCTACGTGTATGACTAAGATTGTGATTACTTAAGATAAAAAGTTCTATTCCGATGGCAAGGGTAGAATACCTCTCCACAATGTGGGTAATATGTTGGACTCCATGAATGCTCACATGGTTTATGTCAGTTAGAAGAACCTCCCAAAAGAAGTCCCCTACTCTTAATACAATCTATTGGTTTAAAGCCTTAAGATAAAAGCATTTGCTTTGGAAGCTATGGTTTTTAAGATTCTTAAAGTTTTGAGATGATGTATTCTCCTTATAGTTTACAAGATAATGTAGTGGTTTTTAGAAAGAACAAATTTTAGAACTGAATGTAATGGCTCACAAGATTTATATATATGCTTTATTGTTCATGATTTATGATCTTCATTTTTCAGATTACTCAAGCCTATGTGAATCATTTACATTTAGCATGCATGATTTTATAAATTGTGATAATATTGTTTACTTATTGCATTCACCCTCATATGCTCAGTACAACCTCAAAGTACTGATCTACATATATGTCTATGTGCTACATTATCTCATAATGTAGGTTCAAGTGCTCAGTCTCAGCAACATGGGTTATTTTCGAGTATCTCATCTATATCTCTGCATTTGGTGAGTCCTCATAGTTTGGGGACTTAGCTATTTAGATTTCTAGTTTATTAGTAGATGATTCAGTATTTATTTCAGACAGTTAAGTCAGCTGGGGCCTGTCCCAGTGACTCTCTAGATTCAATCAGTAGATGCTTGTCGGACTACTAGATTTAGTTTATATTTTAGTTGCAGTACCTAGACTTTTAGTATTTTCTTTATTAGACTGATGAGATTAGCATTTTTAGATATATTCAGACAGTTTTTCGCATTTATTATGATTTTACATTCATATTCCCTTATTTTGAGATTCAGATTTAGTATAAGGCAACCAAGGTTATCTCAGGAGTACTTGTAGTTTAGAGCACCGTGTGGCGCCCCGGGAACTCAGATTTTGGGGGCATTACAGCACACTACCTCTAACTGAGGATGCCACAACATCATGAGGCTGATCCGAATGAGCTGAATGGCTGGAAATCTCATGCCAGGGACACTTTCTAGACTAGTGGTCGGTCTCTCTACATTTGAAGCAAACTTCTAAAGCACTAACATGGAGAGAGTACAATTGAGCCCAAATGTTGGCCAACTGATGACAAGAGAAATCCGCAAAAATTATAACATGCTTTTGAAATCACAGCCTGTCTCAGGAACTCTAGGCTGGCGGGGAATACGTGCAAACTCTGGCTGATCACCTATCTTATACCCAGGGGTATTATCTGAACCAGTGTCTTATCATAACTCAATCAAATCAAGATCCTAGAATACTTTGAGATACTGCCCCTCATAATCTAAAATGATCGTCATTGCCTGAAGAACCATACCATACTCCTCAAGTTTGATGTGGACTCTGCCCACTTTGATCATCATGACGAATCTAAAAACCACTCATTGTATAGATACTATTTGTGATCCTCACTCCCGAATAAAATACCAATAGCAATATACTGATGGCATGCACTTGCCACCCTTTCCATAAATCTCAATACTCAAGCTCTCTAAGGTTTTCTCATGATCAACACCCTGAAGAAAGAAAGATTCAGCTATTATCAAGTGCTTCGATGCCAAATGGAGTGATAATACTAACCCTGTAACACATACGTGCACCAAAATTCAGCTCAAAATGATATGGCATGGGAAAATGCCTGGACCACACACAAAAGAAAACCTCATACTCTGAACTGGTAAAGAACCCTGATAAACACCAATAGGCCCAACTTTGGTCTGAGAAATGCTCGATGAATCAAACATCACCCATGGCTGAGAGTGATCTATAACATGACTCAAATTTCCATTGCCAAACCTCAAAGGTTGAAGTAGTCATGAGCTCAACTGGAGCCTGTGCTGGCCAAAATCCTTTTTGATGGCCGTTAAAGATCCTCTATATCCATATCTGACTCTCTTATCCGATGTTACATCAAAACTCAAGGAACGCGTGTTGAAATCTCATCCGTATCTGTCGATAAGGTTGCATCATCCTTCAGGGATAGAATAGAGTCAAACAAAGTGTTGGAGGTTCATAGGAAATACAGACACCGGATAATGAGTCAAAAAGTGAATTTCTTAAAATATACCTATAGCCTCCTGAAGATAGGTTATGGACGTCTCTACACCGATCTGCAGGACTCTACTAACACTTAGCTCTTGTACTAATAGACCGATGAAACCTAGACTCCGATACCAATTTGTCATGACCTAATTTCTAAGGTTATGATGGCGCCTACCACAACCTACTGGTACAAAAGCCAACCCGTAGTCTGAAATGGCTAGTAACGGACTACTCAACGATATAAGAAAAAGAATGCGGAGTAAATGACATAAATATGAATACATAATAGAATTCTAAAACCTGGTGGTATTAGTACAAGAGTTTCTAAATATAATAAGAGTACAAAAGTGAACTATCGAGAGAATTACAATGATAAAACTTATCTCTACATACAATATAGATACTAGTCTAAAACATGAGAGAGAGATGAGTAATACTCCAAACGTTAGGAGCTCACTCTAAGTCTCTGAATGATAGATGCTCCGCACGAGATACACGTTAATGATGATAACCCATACTATGATCTGCAGGCTGTAGAAGTGTAGTATGAGTACTAAATGAATAGTATTCAGTAGGCAACTACCAACTGAGCTCCAAATATAAAGTAATATATACAACATATATACAAAATGGAAAGTACACCCAAGAGTTCAGATTTCATATAGCAAGTCAACGAGAATAATAAGGGATAACTATCCTATTTAGGGACAACTATCCTATTTAAGTCCAAGTGTCTACCCAATATGACAAAGGAAGTATCAGGGTGAACAATCCTATTCCAACTACATTTAATATACGTCCATACTATACCGTATATCCCAGGTCAGTATACAAACAAAGAGCGAAAGAAAGATATATGGCAATATACAAGGTCAAGAAACAAATATACCATATAAACAAATGAAGGGAGAGATATACGGTGGTGTCATAGCTTCATATTGCTATATATATATATATATATTCATCTCAGCATGAGGTCGTCTAAAAGCATAATCTAGATCAACATATCCTCATTCTAAGACCTCATAATAATACTATCAGGATTTAATGCTATCATGCTCAGGTTTCTAATTCACATGGTTAGACATGATATAATCGTGCATAATAATGCAATCCTAAGGTAAAAGAGGCAAAAAATATACCTCAAATCTAGATACCAAATCAATGGCCATTTTTTCGTAAGCTAGTTATAATAATAATAATAACAATATTAATACAACACAAATAATCGGATACTCCAGAAAAATATATACCTAATCAAGCCTATGCATACCCCCGCCGCCCAAACTCAAAAGGTTCAATCAACATTCAACAACACATGGCATATTATTTACCCATATTTATGCAACCATCCCATACTAACTGATAGACATAGGTGCATACTGGTGATAGGTGATGCACTTGTAGGAATGAATACAAGGTACACAATCAATATCATAACTCATCATAACTATCGTTATCACAGCCATCATCATTGTAATTAACCTACGGCATTGCTGGAAATCAATATCATTACAATATTATCCTGCAGCTTTGACGGGTATTAGTATCATCATAATAGTAGCCTTCCGCCTTGATGGGTATCAATATCATCACAATAGTATCCTCCAGCCTTGCCGAGTATCAGTAGCATCACAATAGTATCCTCCGACTTTGTTGGATATCAATGTCATCATAAGAGTATCCTTCGGCCTTATCAGGTATCAATATCATCCCAATAACTTTATGAAATAACATGTACTAATATACTCGTGAACATAATCCTATCATCATAAAGTATCTATATTGTCAATACTTTCCAACTACTTTTCATTAGCTCACTAACACTATCTATAATGAAACCATTAGTTTGCTAGTCATCAAATGACCTCTAGTTATTAGCCTAAACATTAACCTTATTCAAGGGATCACAACTAACCATTATTTATTAGATAGCCAACATCTAAAATCTAGCCAAGGTTCATCACTAGACCATAATCTTCATTTATCTACTATTCCTAATATCAACTAATCATCATATAACCATTAACTATTATTAGACCACACATAACCACTTATCATCTAACCATCTTTATTAACTTTTATCATTTATTAAATAACCATAGCTAACCAACTAATCCTTGTTTAACTATTCATTAATCAACCATTTAGCAACTATTCATCGTTATTAACTAGCACCTGTTATTACCCATGTCACTTATTATCTAGCCTCATTAATACACAACTCCTTATTTGACAACTAATCAACATTATAAATTTAGTCGTCAATATCACTAATCTTTGCCTATGCTAAACCCGATATCATCATTAGCCACGTATCAACCATCTCTAACTACCATATTTCAACTAAGCAAGATTCATTAACTAAAAAATTTGATTCCTAGCCACCATGTGCTATAGTCTCCAAATAGACAACCAACTACCACATAACTTAACCTTTAACTAAGCAGAACAATCAAGAAATCATATTTCATATAGAATCACATAAGTTACCAATACAATAATTATGAATATACCAAGTCTATACATTCTCTCACCAGTATCCAATCAACAAAGTCACAAGCAACATATCATATCTTCCTTCATCCCATATCGGAGAAATATGTATATAAAACATACATATGAATCCATAACCTATAATCATATCATTTACAATGATAAACACTTCTCGAATATACAATCATTATCATAACATAACCCATGGCCCAATAATATACCTGAAATAATCTCAATATCATAATCACGGCCTTAGACCCATATATGTATTTGGAACTCGTATCAATAATCGTATTTATAAGCCGTAGCGTATATGTAGTCATCTCACATATAGAAGGCATCTCACATATATGAGGCATAATATCAATAAGCATGTAATTATCTCTCATATAGGTGGCATCTGAAAAACCTAGGCATTGGACCCTTAGAAAGTTTTCAACATTTTGAGGTTCTAAGTAGAGTGCGGATTGAGCATACCATTCGTATGTTAGGGTACGACTAGTACCCTTCCCTATCGTATAGAGATTAGTTTAGGTTGTTAAAGTTCTTTCCAAGATATGGTTTAGTCTATACCAAGTCTTATGTTAGGGTATGAGTTGTATAATACCTAGTCATATGAAGTGATAGTCACGATCTAATGAACACTGACTTAGGTACGGGTTGCTTGGTACCACTCGTACCTTGGGGTATGACTTATGCATGTATGGTCATATGTTGGGTAGATTAGGGGTCCATGGTGAAGCCTAGGGTATGAGTTAGGGTACCACTCATACCCTCAGGTATAGTTTAGATATATAGTCACACCTTTCGAGGAGCTTATTTTATAGCTTATAGATGAGGATATTTTGGACATTTCCTACACCTAAACTAACACAACCCGCCTGAGGGTTTTGTCATAATGGGCATCCCAAGTCTGATCAGGATTGAAGACCACCCCCGTTACCCAACCCAACCTTCAGTCGCCTGCCTTGAGTTGATTGAATTTTAAGCATATAATAAGATAGTGTAATAACTCACAGGAAGACTCTGGGATATGATCACAACCACGACCGACCCAACTGAGTCCAACTATCCCATACTATACCAAAGGCCATAATCAAATAAGTTGCAAAATATAATATAATTAATCCCAAAATAAAATACGATGAAACAACCAACAACATCATCCAAGGGTGTAAGCCCACCGTCTTATTCCAACGTCAAAGCCTACACCAATGCCAATTCTGCCCATTCCACCCTCTAGGAATACCATAATGACTCTAACCAAAAGAGTATCATAATTCAGTTGGGACATGCTCCTAACCATGGACAAACCAATATACATAATAAAATCAAATGTTTGGAAATATCCATAACATGAAATGGAGTCTTTCGAAAAGACGGAAGCTCACCACTTTAGTCCAAATACTAATCCCTGAGTCAATCACTAAGCAAGAGGAGTAGAATAACCGATTCCTGCATATCGTGGGTATACAACCGTAGTAGATAGGGTTAGTGAGTGACCGGTATCATGATCCCAGGATAAGGAAAAAATAATGCCATTTATAAAACCAGGTAAAACCATCTATATGAATACAACCATACATATATATATAACCATGCTGGGAAAAGGGACCGAGTTTGGCATGCTATTAAAACCTTTACCTGGGCTGTATAGCTTTGCCATCCTAAACCACCCACGGGATATATGGTTTAGCTCCTCTTGGTGAAAAGCCCAGTGTGTGTAGCTTCAAAACCAGGAAAGAAAACCTGGGATGACTAGTACATCCCCCAAAATATAGTGTGACATCATGCATACGGTCACCAAGACCAACCTCACATCGACAAATATGAGTTTCCAGTTTTGGTCCACCTAGGGCCTCCACCTTCCACAGCTTTGCTACACATCCTGCCATTATTGACAAATTAAAACTGATTTCCAAATAACCAAACCATTATCCATTTATTAACCAAGGCCATTAATATTGGTATCATCATACCAATCCTTACTTGCACGTATTATCCATAGCTAACCATATATAGGTTTGAGGGGACTTTCAAGTGCCTTTCTATTTACCATGTTAACCAAAAACATAGACACCAAGGCCTTTCCAATCCATTTAAACCATTTAAAACCATTCATACTATTTAGGGTTTTATTACCAAGTTTAAACAAGAAAGAGTTCCATTAAAAGTAGTCAATGCAATGAATATATTTTTATAAGTATTTTGTCAAACACATATGGGGCATAATATGACCGAAACCAATTCCAATTACCATTAAACCATTCCCATGCAATCAAATTATCCAAAACTACCATTAATGCATATAAAACCATAATTAAGACCATCGGAAACCATAACCAACCATTTAATATCAAAACCCCCAAATCATATATGAAACCCAAAATCATACAACCATTGAAATCATAAAAACATTCACAAAACCATGCTTTTAGTTAGGATTAACAACGAGGGTAGAGAACATGCCTTAAACCAAGATGATAATGGAAATAAATCACCAAGACAAGCCCCAAATCAATCATCTAGTTAAAACCCTAGCTTCCTTTGCCCAAAAACTCTTAAGAGAATTATAGAGTGTTTTAGAAGAGTTTCTAAGTGTTAATGAATGGAATAATAGTGTAAATAACCTCCCAAGTAGGTTAGAAGTCGTGGGACCTTATTAGGATATGTGGGTAAATGTCCAAAATACCCCTACTTAAGTTGCACCAAAATCCTGTCATAGGGGTATGACTGACCCACCCGAGTCGTGCCCTTTAATATGATTGGTGTCCTCTACTTGTATCCTAGCCTCAACCTTTGGATCCAACACTGTCTAGCATGTGACTCATATAACCAAGTCATATTGACATTATATAATTCATACCCTTTATCCGTACCCCTGACAGATTTAAACCCAAGGAAGATTTAGACACTATCCACTATTTGAGTCCTTCGTACGACTCATACCCTGTATTACGGCTAATGGTGAGCACTCATTCTCATACCCAACCTAAGTAACCAAGTCAAATATTAAATTAAGGAACCAAATAATCCGTATCCATAAATATGACTCATACCCCTAAGTCTTACCCATTTTAGTAACCAAAATTTATCCCACCAACCAACACTGGTCAATATATAACTGGACCTTACCATCCATACCCCAACATATAGCTCATACCCATAATTCGTATTGATTCTAGAGACCAGCATTCTAGGAAATTTTCTAAGGGTCAAAACCTAAGGTGTTATAGTCACCCCCACTAGGAACATTCATCCCCGAATGGCAAACAAGGTAGGGGTAACCACACACACGAGTCATTTGCATTATCAAATATATTCCCAATCTTTAACAAAGTTTAAAAACAAAGATGCAAATATATAAATCTTTCCTTTAAAAAACCCTAAAAATAAAGATGTGTTGAAAACACATACCTTCCACATGAATCCCAGGAGCAGAAAACAAATGCAGATATTTGGACTTCATGTCCTTCTCCACTTCCTATGTAGCTTCTTCCACCTTATGGTTCCACCAATAAACCTTAACCGAAGCCATATCCTTGGTCTGCAACCTACGGACCTGCCTATTTAAGATCTAAATTAGGGCCTCTTCATAAAATAAAGAATCCATAAGAACCAATCCTTCTAAAGGAACAACCGAAGAAGAATCACCAATGCACTTCCTCAACATGGAAACATGAAAGACCAAATGAATCAAGCTCAAGCTAGAAGGAAACTCTGGCTTATAAGCAACATTACTAACTCTTCACCAAATCTTATAAGGACCAATATATTGGGGACTGAGATTCCCTTTCTTTCCAAACCGCATTACTCACTTCATGGGAGATACCTTAAGAAAAACCTTATCCCTAACCTCAAAATCCAAGTCCAATGCCTAACACCCGCATAGGACTTTTGGCAACTTTGGGCAGCCTTAAGCCTATCCGAAATCACTTTTACCTTCTCCATAGCTTGGTAAACTTAGTCAGGACCAAACATGTCCACCTCACTAAGATCAAACCAACCAATAGGATATCTACACCTTCTACCATACAATGCCTCAAAAGAATCCATACCAATACTAGAATGATAGCTATTGTTGTAAGCAAACTCCACCAAAGGTAGATGCTCAACCCAACATCCACCATAACCAATCGCATAAGCGCAAAGCATATCCTCCAATGTCTGAATAGTTCTCCCTACTTGCCCATCCATCTACGGATGGAAAGCAGTACTCAAACTAACTTTAGACCCTAATCCTTTCTAGAAAAACCCCCAAGTGAGATGTAAACTGCGAGCCACAATTAGAAATAATCAAAAATGGTACCCTATACAGCTTTACAATCTCCTAAAGATATAGCTTCACATAATCCTCCACTGAGAAGGTAGTCCACAATGGAAAAAAGTGCACAGACTTAGTCATCCTATCTACGATGACCCAAATCAAATTATATTAATTCTGAGACCGAGAAAGACCGATGAAGAAGTTCATATTGATCACTTCCTATTTCCACTTAGGTAAATCAATTTCTTGATAAAACCCTCCTGGCCTCATATACTCAACCTTAAGCTGTTGACACACCATGCACTTGGCCACAAAATCAACCACATATCTCTTCATGCCATTCCACCAATAGATCTTGTTAAGATCAAGATACATCTTAGTTGAGTTACGATAAATGGCATAGCATGACTCATGCACCTCATCTAAAATCCTTTGATGCAACCTGTCGATATTTGAAACACACAACCTGCCTTGATACCGTAAAGTACCATCACTACTGATCTCAAACACCACTACCTTTTTCCCACTAATGTCGCTCTTGATTTTCATCAAGACAGGCCTAGCACTTTCTTCTCCTTAATCTTTGCACCAAGAGATGATTGAACCACTTCTTGCACTATCACACCACCATACTTAGAGTTCAAGAGGAAAACCTGAAGATTATCCAAGCGATGAATATCTTTTATTAATTCCCACTTTCTTTCCTCTACATGAGCTTAAATCCTCATGGTTAACCCACTAAGTGCATCAATAACCACATTAGCCTTACCTGGGTGATAGTAATGACTCATATCATAATCTTTGAGAAGCTCAAGCCATCTCGTCTGCCTGAGATTAAGCTATTTCTGAGTGAACACATATTGTGGACTTTTATGACCAGAAAAGATATCTACGTGCACACCATACAAATAATGTCACCATATTTTCAAAGCAAACAAAATCACCAACAACACCAAATCATGAGTAGGATAATTTCTCTTAAGTACCTTCAAATGCCTGCAAGCATAGGCAATCACTTTCCCATACTGCATCAACACACAATGAAGACCTACCCGATATGCATCACAATAAATACAAACCCATTATTACCTTCTGACGAAGTCTGAATTGGAGCTGAAGTCAGCTTATCCTTCAACTTATCAAAACTCCATTCACAAGCATCCGACCAAGAAAACTTGACCTTTTTTCTGAGTCAACTTAGTCAAAGAGGCAGCTATCGATGAAAAGCTTTTCACAAGTCACCTATAATACCCAGCTAAACCCAAGAATTTCTGAATATCAGATGGAGTCATGGTCCTAGGCCACTTCTTCACCACAACAACCTTTTGTGAATCCACCATGATCCCTTCACTAGAAATAATATAACCTAGGAAAGTTACAATGTTCACCAAAACTTACATTTAGAGAACTTGACATACAACTGTTGTTCCTTTAAGGTCTGCAACACCACACAGAGGTGATTAGTATAATCCACCTCACTCTTTGAATAAACCAGAATATCATCAATAAACAAAATAATAAAGAGATCCAAATAATGACAAAAAACCCTATTCATCAGATCCATAAATGCCGCCTGAGCATTAGTCAACCCAAATAATATTACCAAAAACTCAAAATGACTATACCGAGTATGAAAAGCTATCTTAGAGATATCCACCTTCCTAATCGTTAGCTGATGGTACCCAGACTGAATATCTATCTTAGAAAAGAACTTGGCACCTTGCAACTAGTCAAACAGATTATCTATCCTTGGAAGACGATACTTGTTATTGACCGTCACCTTGTTCAATTGCCTATAGTCAATGCACAACTGAAGGTCAACATCCTTCTTGCACACAAACAACACTGGTACACCCCATGGGGATAAACTAGGATGAATAAACCCCTTATCTAGAGGATCCTTAAGTTACTCCTTGAGTTTTCTCAACTCAGTTAAAGCCATTCTATACAGAGGAATAGAAATTAGATGATGTCCAAAACTAGATAAAGACTAAACTCTATTTCCTTATCTGGAGGAACACTAGGAAGATCATCCAAAAAGACCTCTGGAAATGCATTAACCACTGGAACTAACTGGAAAAAAAAACCTTTTGAGTTAGAATCTGTAACCCAGACCAAGTGATAAAGACAAACTTTGGAGATTAACCTTTTAGCTCTAAGATAATAAATAAACCTCCCACTAGGAGCTAAAGAAACAACCACCCACTCTATAACCACTTCACCAGGGAACCTAAAGATAACCCTATGGGTTCGATAATCCAAGGCCGTGTAGCTAGAATGAAACTAATCCATACCCAGAATGACATCAAAATCTACCATATCCAACTCAAATAGATCCACCAAGTTTTGCTTGTCACCAACAGATACCATACCCCCCTATAGACTTTTTTAGCAATAACTGAGTCATCTATTGGTATAAATAAAAAAAGAATTTGAAATAAATTTTAGATCAAAACCAAAAAATATAGCCACATAAGAGGTAACATAGGAGAGAATAGACCCCAAATCAAATAAACAATATACGTCACAAGAGAAAAGCTATAATGTACCAATAACGACATTAGGTGATGCGTTAAATTTCTATAGAAATGCTAAAGCATACAACATGTTCCGACCAACACTAGGGTTTTGGATTTATTTGTTATTATCTTCATCAATGACATCTTGTCCTATTCTAAGAGTGAGGCAGATTATGTCGATCACCACCGTGTAATTTTTTAAACCTTGAAGGATTATCATTTGTAGACCAAGTTCTTAAAGTGTGAGTTTTGGTTGAACACTGTGACTTTTCTTGGTCATGTCATCTTTAGTGAAGGGATCATGGTGGATCCATAAAAGGTTTCCATGGTTAAGAAGTGGTTTATACCTATGACTCCAATCAATATACGAAACTTCTTGGGTCTAGTCGGTTACTATAGGAGATTTATGGAGAGTTTTTTGATGATAGCTACCCCATTGAATAAGTTGACCTAGAAGAAGATTAAGTTCTCATGGTGGGATGCATGTGTGTAGTTTTGAGAAGTTAAAAGATAAATTGACTTTGGTTTCAGTTTTGACCTTGGCCGAGGATAATAAGGGTTTTATAATCTATTGTGATACTTCTTATATTAGGCTTGGATGCTTGTTGATGCAACATGGTAGCATGGTAACCTATGCTTCAAGGAAATTGAAAGTTTAAGAGAAAACTACTCTACTCACAGTGTAGAGTTATTAGACATGGTCTTTGTATTGAATATTTGGTGTCACTATCTCTCTGGGGTCCATGTGGATATCTTTTCCAATCAGATGAGCCTTCAGTATGTGTTTACTTAAAAAGAGTTAAATCTCAAGCAAAGAACATGAGTTGAGTTATTGAAAGACTATGATATGAGCCTTCACTGCCATCCAAGTAAAGCTAACATTATTACTAATGCTCTTAGCAGGCTATCTATGGGGAGTTTGTTTCATGTTGATGAGGGTAAGCGGGAGTTGGTAAAAAATATTCATTGATTGGCTAGTCTTGGAGTTTGTCTCATAAACTCAAAGGATGGTGGTGTATTTGTGCATATAGTGCCACAGTCGCCTTTTATGGTTGAGATAAAGAAAAAGCAAATGTTGGATCCTGACTTGATAAGATTAAGTGTAATATGGGTCAACAAAATGTTGTTGACTTTGTGATTGGTGGTGATGGTATCTTGAAGTACTAAGGTAGGATATGTGTTCTCGATGTCGATGGATTGATGGAAAGGTTTGTGGCCGAGGCTCATGGATCTTAGTATGCTATACATCTCGGTTATACAAAGATGTATTATGATCTTAGGAAGTTTTATTGGTGGAATACAATGAAGAAAGATGTGGCTAGCTATGTCAATAAGTGTATGGTGTGTCAACAAGTGAAAGTTGATACTGGAGATTAGTAGTTTATACCAAGAGATAGTGCTACTCGAATAGAAGTAGGAAGTGATTAATATGAATTTCATCATTGGTATTCCCCGATATAGGAATCAATGTGATTCTATTTGGGTTATTATGGATAGAATGAACAAATCCATTCTTTTCTTGTCGGTAAGGACTAGGTATTTGGCAGAGGATTATGCTAAGTTGTATCTTTTTGAAATTATAAAGTTGCATGATGCTCTAATTTCTATCACCTCTGATCGTGGTACTCTATTTTCATCTCATTTTTGGAAGTTGTTTCAGAAAGGTTTGGGAACTAAGGCATGCCTTAGTACTGCTTTTCACCCACAAATAGATGGACAAGAAGAAAGGAATATCTAAACATTGGAAGATATGATGCGTGCTTATGTGATTGATTATAGTAGTAGTTGGTAGAAAGGGCAATTTAGTCATTTTCCAAGACCCAAATTGTGAATATCAACTTCCTCTCAAAGAAACCCTAGTCCTCAAATCTTAATCCCTTAGAAATCCAAATTCCACCATTTTTTTCCAAGATAACTCAAAATTAAATATTCCCAATTCAAGAATATTCAAGAATCAATCTTCAAGAGCACAAATAGGAATTCAAGTTCAAGTTTCTTCATCTAGTCATCAATTAAGGTATGCGGGGTTTTCAACAAGGATAATTCTTTCATTCTTGTGCCCAAAACTAGTTTTTAATTACAAAGTTACATGATTTTTTTATGATTACCCATGAATTTCAATTTAGGGTTTATACCCAAATATTGCTATTTGAAGATTATGAGATTTTAGTGATTTAGATGATGAATTGTATGGCTATTTTCGTATTCCCATGTGTATGATATAAATTTCTAGATTTTGAATTGACTTATCATTAATCTCATTATCAAGCATGAACTTTATGATGATTTGACAAGAATTTGATGCATGGGTTACTAAGCCCTAGTTTGTATGTTGATATCTCAAGAATGACTATGCCTTAAGCATCCCATAATTAGTTATTTTCAGATTTTTGATAAAGATTTTATCTTTTGATCTTAGCATAGACATGGAATCCACTTTACAGTCTCTGTTACAGTTTTAATTAATAGATATACAGTTGGTTTTCACTATAAAGTAGAATTCCAACAAAATGAGCCTACAGATTAAAGGGAGTAATATTTAGCATTGATTTGGGTATGTTCTCATGCCTCAGAACTACGATCCAACGTAGGTTCAAATTATTAGATTATTCCAATTTCTATATAGATGATAGATATAGATGTGATCACTTAGATTAGGTATACTCCTTGGCAAGAGTATGACACCTCTCCCTAATGTGAGGTTTTTCCATAAGGGAACTAGACGTTGGACACTATGATAGCTCACATAGTGTATATTTGTTAGAAAAACCTCCATACAGACTACAAACTACAGATTTCAGGATAGAACAATCCTAACAGAAAAGCTCTTAGAAACTAAGTGTAAAGGCTCACAACTTTATTCAAATATTATTTTACTAAAGATATTAGCTATGAGATTTCAAATTTCATATAACAGATACAGAAGTGAGTCCTTCTACACTTAGACAGCATGATTTAAAGATAAGAATACCAGTACATCTTTTGGAAACTAAATGTTATGACTCACTAGATTTATGCAGTATGCTTTGCGATCCATGAATTATGATTTATAGTTTTCAGATATTCCAGCTTATGTGAGTCATCTACATTTAGCATGTATTCTTTTACAAATTTATAGTACTATTGTCTTATTGATTTACTTGTGCATTCACCCCCATATTCTCAGTACAATCCAGAAGTACTGATCCATATATATGTCTATGTGCTACATTATCTCATACTATAGGTTCAGGTGCTCAGTTTTCATAGCGTGAGTGATTTCAAGCATATCTATCTACACCCTGATAGTTGGTGAGTTCTCATAGTTCAGGGACCCACTTATTCAGTTTTTCAGCTTATTAGTATAGATGATTCAGTATTTTCAGATAGTTTGGTCAGTTGGGGGTTTGTCTCAGTGACTCTCTAGTTATTAGTAGTAGAGGCTTGCCAGACTGCTAGATATGATTCAGATTACTAGTATTTATTGTTCTGACTCTTGAGTCTAGTATTTTCAAATATTAAATTCAAATAATTTTAGCTTAGCTCAGACAGATTTCCGCATTCTAGTTTTGATGATATATCTATATTTCTTCTATGGGTTTCAGATTTAGTAGAAGGCTTATATGGTTAGCTTAAGGATAATCATAGTATTGAGCACTGTGTGATGTCTCGGGACCTATTTTTGTAGCGTTATAATGAATTAGGATACCACTCATACCCTAGGGTATGCTTTAGACATGGAGTCGTACCTTTCTGGGAGCTTATTTTACAGCTTTTAGCTGAGGATATTTCCCATACCTAAACCCTTATAAACCTACTTATAACCATATTTTACTCTTTATTCTTCACTTATACAAGATAAAAAACATCCCAAAACACTCCCAAAAACTTCTTCATTAATATTGGAGGCTAGGGTTTCAAGAGTGTTCATCTAAAGGCTAAGGGATCAAGAATCCTTTAGTGAATTATCTTGTAAAAGTAATGCGACTCTTCCCATATTATTATTTCTCAAATATCATGTTATTTAAGAATTGTTTATGAATCATTAATAGTGATTTTTTAGTCAAATATTGAGGGTTTTGACGTAAAGTGATGGGTAATGTTTTTTCTTGTTTAAACTTGTGATTATACATGTTTTGGTGATGGTTTGAACATGTGGGTGCTTGTTGATTGTGGTTTAACAAATGGGTTAAGAGTAACCCTAATATTGATTGTTTTTACTTAGTGTTTGTTGATGATGATTTGAACCAAGGCATTGGCTTAATGAGTAATAATTGTTTGTAAATGATCTTGTAAAGGCCTTGTTGTCCATGTAATGTAAAATGGTTCCCTTGGTAGTTTGACTGTTTAAAAAGGGGTTAGAGTCCCTAACATGAAATCTAACTGTGTTTGAACTAAAGCTTGGTGTAAGAGTGCTAATGAGTGATTTGGTGAAGGTCTTGATGACCACAATTTGACTTGAATGATATTTGAAACAAATGTATTGGCTCATTAAAGTAATTGATTGATATATGATTCATGAAGACCTTGTGGTCATGTATGATGATGGAATTGAGGCCTTGATGTCCTAGAATGGTTAAATGGGTTAAAGTACCCAAATGTGAATGGTGTGATATGAATGTATGGAAAAAGGGTTAGAGTCCCAATATCGAGTTGTAATGGACGCGATGGCTTGTGGTTAGATTCCACCTGCATAATGAAAAGGATTGTTGTTAGAGTCCACTTGCATTATCAAAATGTCTTGTGGTTAGATTCCACATGCGTAATGAAATGTCTTGTGGTTAGAGTCCACTGACTAATGAAAAGGCTTGTGGTTAGAGTCCACCTGCTTAATAAGATAGATTGAGGTTAGAGTCCTTTTGCTCGATATAACCTAAGCGGTGGAAGGTTATAGTCCTCCACTTCATGGTTCGTGTTTGAGTGCTTTGAAATACATGCTAAGGC
>NC_061116.1:167807162-167808946 GCF_002878395.1 Capsicum annuum | reverse complement strand
CTTATGGATGACTGTGGACTTAGGTAGGTTGGATGTTGAATGTTGATATTAATTAATGGCTAGACTTTCTTAAGTTATGATTGTTAGTTTTGTTTTCACTATCTTATTTTATATTTGGAGTTTATCTGACACTTGTGGATTGATGTGATGGTTAGGTGGGGTTAACAGGGTGATCTCTGATACTTGTTGGGCTTGAGATGCGCATACGACAAGCACTACTAAAAAAAAGAGGAAAATCAACCCCAAAAATTGACCACAAGTGATCGGTTTTCCTCAAATTTCAACCACAAAACCGACCAAAGTGCGTGGTCGGTGAAGTAGTGGTAGCTTTTTAAAAACCGTCCACGAGTGGTCGGTTTTATAAAATATATATATATTTTTAAAATACATTATTATTTTATTAAAATAGAAAAAAATGAGTTTAAAAATTTAACAATTAAAAAATTTAAAAATTAAAAATAAATCGACCACAAGTGGTCGGTTTTATTGAAGTTAATTTATTAATTTTAAAATCACCGACCACATGTGGTCAGTTTTTTATTTGAATTAATTAATTAATTTATAAAAAACCAACTACATGTGGTCGGTTTTGTATTTAAATTAAATAATTAAATAAAATAAAATCAACCACTTGTGGTCATTTTTTTATAAATAATTATTTAATTTAAATAAAAAACCGACCACTTGTGATTAGTTTTTCTTATTTAATAATGAATTTAATAATTTATTTAATAAAATATTTTGTAATTAATATAATAAATGTGGTCGGTTTTTAAAAAGAATTACCATAAAAACCGACCACATGTGGTCGGTTTTCAGAAAATATTTTAAAAACCGACCACATGTGGTCGTTTTGTGAAATTTTTTTCAAAAGAACCTATCACATGGGGTCTATTTTTCTGATAATTTTGTAAAAAAAATATATAAAATTTTCAAAATACAAACATTAAAAATTAAATTATTTACAAATTAAAAATCATATTATTTACAATACAGTCCACCAATCATTTACAAACATTAAAAATCAAATCAAACTATTTACAATACAACCCACCAATCATTTAATATACAATCAATCAACCACCATAAGAATAGAAACATTAAATATTAAATTATTTACAAAATTTATCGAGGTTCCAAATCCAAA
Organism: Capsicum annuum; assembly: GCF_002878395.1. Lineage (NCBI taxonomy): Eukaryota > Viridiplantae > Streptophyta > Magnoliopsida > Solanales > Solanaceae > Capsicum > Capsicum annuum. The sequence goes on along the minus strand of NC_061116.1, from coordinate 167,807,799 downwards.
CTATAAAACATACAAAAGACTTAAAACTATAACTCATCATCCATATCTTCATTCCAGCCACACCCATTCTATTATCAATATTTCGTTGATATATCTAGCTATAATCAAGTTCCATCTACACAATCAATCACATTCAAATAATTAGTTCAAGTCACAAAAGTTCACATTTCAAATACCTACGACGAAATATTTTCAAGTCATTAATTCACTTCACAAGTTGCCAAACTAAACTAAATTCAAAATGAAAAGTTCACGTTTAAAGTACCCACACTTAAACATTTTGAAGTCACTAATTCACTTCTCAAGTGACCACACTTTACTAAAATCAAAATGCAAGTTCACATTTCAAGTACCTAAATTCAAAACAAAAGTCATTAATTCATAATTCAAGTAACTTCACCGAAACATTTTCAAGTCATTAATTCACTTCACAAGTTACCAATTTAAACTAAATTCAAAATAAAAAGTTCACATTTCAAGTACCTACACCTAAACATTTTCAAGTCACTAAGTCACTTCTCAAGTGACCACACTTAACTATATTCAAAACACAAGTCCACCTTTCAAGTAACTACACTTAAAACATTTTTGACTCACTAATGCACTTCTCAAGTGACCACACTTAACTAAATTCAAA
>NC_061116.1:167615113-167807062 GCF_002878395.1 Capsicum annuum | reverse complement strand
AAGTCCACATTTCAAGTACCTACACCTAAACATTTTCAAGTCACTAAGTCACTTCTCAAGTGACCACACTTAACTATATTCAAAACACAAGTCCACCTTTCAAGTAACTACACTTAAAACATTTTTGACTCACTAATGCACTTCTCAAGTGACCACACTTAACTAAATTCAAAACATAAGTCCACATTTTAAGTACCGACACTTAATATTTTCAAGCACTTATTCACTTCTTAAGTGACTACACTTAACTAAATTTAAAACACAAGTCCACTTTTCAAGTACCTACACATGCATTTTCAAGTCACTAACTCACTTCTCAAGTGACCACACTTACCTAAATTCAAAACACAAGTCCACATTTCAAGTACCTACACTTAAACATTTTCAAGTACTTATTCCCTTCTCAAGTGAATACACTTAACTAAATTCAAAATATAAGTCCACATTTCAAGTACCTACACTTATGCATTTTCAAGTCACTAACTCACTTCTTAAGTGAACACACTTAACTAAATTCAAAACACAAGTCCACATTTCAAGTACCTACACTTATGAATTTACAAGTCACTAACTCACTTCTCAAGTGACCACACTTAACTAAATTCAAAACACAAGTCTACATTTCAAGTACCTACACTTAAACATTTTCAAGTACTTATTCACTTCTCAAGTGACCACACTTAACTAAATTCAAAACACAAGTCCATATTTCAAGTACCTCTACTTATGCATTTTCAAGTCACTAACTCACTTCTCAAGTGATCACACTTAACTAAATTCAAAACACAAGTTCATAATTCAAGTAACTACACCTAAACATTTCAAGTCACTAATTCAATTCTCAAGTGAACAAACTTAACTAAGTTCAAAAAACAAGTCCATGTTTCAAGTACCTAAACTTATGCATTTTCAAGTCACTAACTCACTACTCACGTGACCAGACTTAACTAAATTCAAAACACAAGTCCACCTTTCAAGTACCTACACTTAAACATTTTCAAGTAAACATTTTCAAGTACTTATTCACTTCTCAAGTGACCACACTTAACTAAATTCAAACTACAGTCCACATTTCAAGTACCTTAAAACCAAAAAATTCCCTTTAAATTCCCTAAACTTAACCATTTACAAGTGACTAAGTCACCAACCAAACCACATTCAAAACACAAAATCCCTTTAAAGTCCCTACACTTAACCATTTTTAAGTAACTATACTTAACCATGTTCAAGCCATGTACTAGAATTTCAAGTCACTAAACTATATTCAATTAACTAATTCATATTTTTAAGTCACTATACTTAACCATTTTCAAATAACTACACTTAACCATTTTCAAGTCACTAGTACATATTTCAAGTCACTACACTAACTATTTTCAAATAACCAATTCACATTACAAATCACTATACGTATCCACTTTCAAGTAACTAAACTTAACCATTTTCAAGTCACTAGTACACATTTTGATACAAGAACGACCAACGACCAAGAACATACCAAAGCATACATCCAAAACAGTCCACAAATTCAAGAGAATCGAGGACCCTATGGATGACCACTCTCGGATTCACAAACAATAACAAGAACACAATGTAGTGAGGTGTTTAACACCTATTATCCAGCCAACAATCAAAACTAGATTATCAACACAAGATAAAAACAACACTATAACAACAACAAGACAATCACGAGTACATTAACAACAACAAGAATCTAATGAATACAATAAGATACAAGATAGATAGTTAGACCTTGGTTGGAATTATCTTAGCCCTCCATTAACACATAACCCAACTATACATAATACCCATTTAACAACAGTAAAGATTATCTAGGCTAACAGAGAGCCAACAATTAATCAAGCAGCTTTTAAAATCCAACAACAAATATGATGTATAACAAGTTATCAAAAAATATGATGTCTAACTACCTATCTCACCGGTGGCTATCATTACCAGCGTGAATAGAGGAAGCTGGCGGCGGTGGCTTGAGGGATTTTGCTGGTGAGCGTCGGTAGGTGGCTGTTCTCTCCTGTGTCAATGGAAAAGAGGTGGAAGAGAGGGAAGAGTATGGGATGCGATGGCTACATTATTGGTTGTTCGCCGGAGAAGGAAAGGACAACGGCGGTGGGTGGGTAACTGGTGGTTTTTGTTGGAGAGAGAGTTGAGGAAAGAAAGAGAAAGGGAAATGAGATAGAAATTGCGGTTGTTGTGGGAAATTAGGTTTGGTTTAAAAGAAAATAAAATAAAAATGTGATCTTGGCCGTCAGATTGATTTTAATCGACGGCTGAGATTAGAATGATTTAAAAATGGGTTAAAAATTAAAATTAGTGTCAAATTGGCTGAAATTGACATTAATTGAATACAAATTGGCAATAATTTAAATACATAAAAGAATAAATTGAAATCGGTTGCTATTGTAATAATGACGAAAGAAAAAAAATAATGAGGCATTGTTGTAAAAATTAATGTTATGTAAAATAAAAATAATAATAATAACAATAACAATAACAATAGTAATAATAATAATAATAATAATAATAATAATAATAATAATAATAATTTATTTGTAAAATGTAAGTGTGCCTATTTACGAAAACAATAATTTAATAAATGTTAAGAAAATTATGTAAATTATCGTATTTGAGTTAGTAGATTGTAAAAATAATACTAAAAGGAAATAGAATAATTTGTACATTTCTTTTAAATCATGAATGTGGCACATCGTTATTTATATGATACAAGAATAATGTGTAAAAATATTTTGTATATTTTTTAAATCATGAATATGACACGTCAATATATTTTTGATACAAGAATAATGTGTAAAAAATATTAATATTTAAAATTAATAATTTTTACAAAACAGCAACCTAAAAGGAGTATTTGGCAATCAAAATTGGCTGTCAAATACGTACTATAAACATCACATGCATATATGATTTTATGATCCCATAATAATATACAACGTATTTCACATATAATCAGATGACTTATTGTTAGATTATCTTATGTTATTAATATACCTTCACTATATAATATGTATACACCTATACATACACACGCATATACACACCATCGACTATATCAAGTTCTAAATATGTACTATATACATCACATACATACACGAATTTATGATCCAATAATATAATGCGATGTATTTCATATACATACTTTGATAAGTGATCGATTAATTTGATTAGCTTACATTAATATAACTTCAACGTATAGCATATATTCTTATTTCTGTCGTTTCAAATCAGGGTATTCAATATGTTTGGATAGATTCTAATAGGTTTTTACTATATGAACTCTTGAATGCGTACTATATACATCACATCCACAAGTATATTACCTTATAATAGAACACATTCATTATATTCTGGTGAATTATCGGTTATATATTATATTATTATGACTGCAAATACATACTATAAACATCAACTTTCAAATACGTACTATATAAACATTAGTATTTAGCTTTCAAATACGTAATATAAACATCATTTTTCAATTATCTGTCCCAACGGTGTGATATATATACACATATTCATTATACAAAGATTATGCATGTTTAACGTCATTTAATGTACATATAAAGGAAAAAATTTATTTTATATATTGAAACATAAGTAAAAGATAAAGATTACCTTTAACATAATTTGTATGTTATATTTAATATATTTTTTAGGGTAAGTTTTTTCAAAAAATCTAAGATTTATTGATTTTTATTATTATTATATTGGTTATTGACTGTGTGTAATCAATATAATTTTAAAAAATAATATATTAGATAATTTTTTTAATAAAATAAATATATTAGATTATATATCTAATCTAATATATTATTTTTAATACTAATATTAATTAGATTACATAAAGTAAATATTAGATTATATAATTATTTTTTAAAAATAATTATTTACTTTTTTTCCTTTTTTAATTCCAAAACCAACCATAAGTGGTCAACTTTTAAAAAATATATTTTTTATTTTAATGAAAAACCGACTACATGTGGTCGCCTTTTAATAATTATTTTTTATTATTTTAATTAAAAATCGACCACATGTGGTCGGTTTTTTTAAAATTAATTATTTTTTATTTTTTATTAAAAACCGACCACAAGTAGTCAGAGCATTTTTCGGTTGAGACAGGATTGCATCAGGAATCGAATCTTAGTCCGTTCCTTTTTGTGTTGGTGATGGGCGTGTTAACGCGGAGTATCCAAGGAGAGGTGCCTTGGTGTATGTTTTTTCGGATGATGTAGTGTTAATTGATGAAATGCGGGGAGGGAGGGGGGGAGAGGGGGGGCTGTGAGTGACAAATTAGAGGTTTGGAGGCAAACCCTTGAGTCTAAGGGGTTTAGGTTGAGCAGGTGCAAGATGAAGTATTTGGAATGTCATGATTCTATAAGCTTTCTAGCATATTTGTATGATGATACCAACAGTTAATGCCTTAATAAAAAGTTATTGGTTAAATGGATGGGCTATGTGCAAACTTTTAAATTGAGCTTAATGGTGGTTGTGTAGCTCACTGTGGAAGGTTGATCATTGAGGGATCGGTACTGGAAACCATGTTTCTAGCATGGGGATTTTCGTGATCATATGCATAGATCACACTTGATATATATATCTTGGATTGGCGTGGGGTCATGGATTCCCTGGCCTTTCCTTGGATTTCTCTTATTTGTGTGGCTAACATACACTAGGGCCCTTCCAGTGGGGGGAGGCAGACCTATATTGCCTATAGGTGTTTTTAGGACGGTTAGAGTTACAGAGTCCAGGTTAATGATTTTAATTCTTATGCTAAACCTTGTTCCCTATCCCAATATCTTATATATACATATATGTATATATGCATATTTGTGAACTTGTACTATGATTTTGGACTTGATTTTTAAATGAAATTATTTTAACCCTATCATTAGTTACATGCTTGCGCTCACCTTGCTAACTATCTTAGGACGCTACATTATTTCATAATACAGGGTTCGAAGATACTTTGTTTACCCCTGCGTAGTATTAAGTGATCTAAGGAGAAGATACAAGGTATTTAGGAATATTTCTCTTTCTTGTGTTCTATTTTGGTCTATAGAGTCTGGTGTCTTAAATTTCCCTAATTTTTGTTTACTCGCATTTCAGATCATGCCTCCTTGAAGATATGATGTTCTTAGAAATTTGTCAGACCCTCTGTCCTTCCTGAGAATAATTTGGATGGAAGTCGACCTACATATGGAGTGCAGACCTGGTCTAGAGTCCCTACTCCTGATTGTACTATCCCTTACAGAGTTCTACCAGTTCCCACTAGTCTTTCCCAGTCTTCCTGAGTCCTTAGTGCCTTATGGTGGCTTCTATAATGTGGAGTTTCGTTGTTCTATTCATATGTTGACTCAGTTGGTGACCTCCCAGTCTTGAAAGTTAGGTCAAGGTAGTTCTGTTGCTCCTTCTTCAGAGGTTACACGAGTTGGTCAATTCATGAGATTAAATCCCCCAACCTTTACTGGCTCTAAGATTGAATAGGATCCTCATCAGTTTATGGATGAGATGGAGAAGATATTCAGTGGAGCAAGAAAAGACTTAGGGACATTTTAGTTCATATTTGTCGGATAGTTCTCCTTATCATAAGCTGTCAGGTGATCATTTATTTTAGGCTAACAATGGTTTTAAGGCACAAGGTTCCCAATCTTAAGCTAGTGGAGGTCAGTCGGCCCCATCATATCCTCTCTGTTGATTTTATGGACAGCTTCATCATGGTTAGTATGATGAGAGGCAGAATTTCTGCTATAATTGTGGCCAGCCTGCTCATATGCAGTGACATTGTTCGACAGCTAAAGTTTCTACGGGAGCTAATAAGGTCCTGGTTGCTACTTCTTTAGCTCCCACACCAAAGGTGCTACTTCAAGTACCGATAGTTATTGGAATCATTGTTATTCTCTTGCGACTCACCAGGAATCTGAGGCCTCTACTTATGTTGTCACTGGTACATTAAAACACTTCTCTTGTGATGTGTATTATTTGCTTAATCTAGGGTATATCTTTTCTTATATGACCCCTAATATGGATGGGCATTTTGGTTTTGGACGTGAACCCATTTCTGAACCTTTCTTTGTGTCTACCCCGATAGATGATTCTATTATGGTTGGAAAGTTTTATAGGGGTTGTGTGGCGTCCCCTTTCATTGGGAGATGTTAGTGGATTTGATACTGTTTGGACATGGTAGTGGATTTGATACTGTTTGGACATGGTAGACTTTGATGTAATCTTGGGGATGTATTATGCTATGCTTTCTTCAATTGTAGGACTCAAAAGGTCAGTTTCTAATTCCCTAGGATAAATAAATGGAAGGGAAACTCCTTGGTGCCTAAAGGGAGGTTTATTTCTTGCTTTAGAGCCCAACAGTTGATTTCAAAAGGATGTGTATATCAAGTTCGGGTTAAAGATTCTGACTCTAAAAGTTCTTCATTGCAATTTGTCTCTATTATCAATGAGTTTCCTAAAGTATTTCCTGAGGATCTTCTTGACATTCCTTCTAATAGAGAAATAGACTTTGGGATTGATCTTTTATCGGATACCCATCCTGTCTCTATTCCTCCTTATAGAATGGCTTCGACTAAATTGAAAGAGCTAAAAGAGCAGTTAAAGGATCTCTTTGATAAGGCCTTCATTCATTCTAGTCTTTCTTTGTGGGGTGCTCCCGTGCTTTTTATGCGTAAGAAAGATGGGTCTCTTCAGATGTGTTAGATTATCATCAATTTAATAAGGTTACGGTGAAGAAAAGTACACTCTTTCTAGGATTGATGATCTTTTTGACAAGCTTCAGGGTGCCAGATACTTTTCTAAAATTAATATCGGTTCAAGCTATCATTAGTTGAAAAGTAGGGAGGGCAATATTTGCAAGACTTTTTTCTAAACCCGATATGGTCATTATGAGTTCCTAGTTATGTCATTTGGGTTGACTAATGCTCTGGTTGCTTTCATGGATCTTATGAATCAGGTCTTCACACAGTTTTTGAACTTGTTTGTTATTATCTTATTGATGATATTTTGGTTTATTCTAAGAGTGAGGAGAATCACGCCAATAACCTTTGATATTATGTTGCAAACTCTTAAAGATCAGAAGCTATATGCTAATTTTTCTAAGTGTGAGTTTTGGCTGAATACGGTGACTTTTCTTAGGCATGTTGTTTCTATCATGGGGATCAAGTGGATCAAAAAAAAGTTGAGGCAATTAAGAGATGGCTTATATCCATGAATCCAATCGATAAATGGAGCTTCTTGGGCTTATCTTGTTATTATAGGAGGTTTGTAAAGAGCTTTTCTTCTATTTCAACTCTATAGACGAAGTTGACTCAGGAAAAGGTAAAGTTCTTGGGGTTCGATGCTTGTAAGGGTAGATTTGAGAGGTTGAAAGATAAGTTGTCTTTTGTGCATACTGATGGATTTATGGTGTATTTTGATGCAGCATGGTAAGGTTGTGGCCTATACTTCCAGGAAACTTAAGTTTCATAAGAAGAATTATCCGACTCATGATTTAGAGTTAGCAACTGTGGTTTTTTCTTTGAAGATTTGACATCATTATCTGTATAGGTTGCATGTAGACATCAATCCAGATCATAAAAGCCTATAATATGTGTTTACCCAGATGGATTTGAATATTCGGAAGAGATGATGGCTTGATTTGCTAAATAACTATGACATGAGTCTTCACTACCATTCAGGTAAAGATAATATGGTTGTTGATGCTCTTAGCAGGTTGTAAATGGGGAGTTTATCTCATATGGATGAGGAAAAGTGAGGATTGGTGAAGTATATTCACCGACTAGCTAACTTGGGAGTTCATCTTTTTGAATCTTAGGATCGAGGGGTAATTATGCAAAAAGTGGTTAAATTATATCTTGGTGCTGAGGTGAAGGAGAAACGGGCTTTGGATCCCAATCTTATGCAGATTAAGGATGAGGTGGGACAATAATAGGTTATGACCTTTGAGATTGGTGGAGATAGTATCTTGAGGTACCAAGGTAGGTTGTGTGTTCATGATGTTGATGGGCTATGATAAAACGTAAAAGGATTGCACTACACTATGAGGGACCAGGTCCCTTAGAGTCAGTGATAGACAATCAACTAGTAAAGCAGTAGAAAACTAAAACTTTGCTGAAAACTAAAGAACACAAAGTCTTAATGTGGAAACCTCCTTGATCAAGGGAGGAAAAACAATGACTTTCCCTCACAAGAACTCAACAGTCCACTATAATCAAACTCTTGATTACAAACTCGATTTAAACCTACCTCTAGGCTCCACTAGTTTGAAATAACTCTATTACAAATCTACCTTGACAACTCTACAAAGAATACACCTCAATACTGATTAACTCTAACCAATATTGAAAACAGGTAACTCTACCTAACCGACTCGAGACTCTACTCAAGAAAACTCACGCTTTCAGTAAATACATAAATTAAGAACTTGAGCAATGTTGCAAAATTGAGTTTTTGCCTCTCTCACCTTCTATATTCTGATCTTGCAAAAACTCACCAATTGATAAGCATTTTTTTCTTTTATAGTGGAATAATGATTAGGGTAGAAATTTAATTGGACCAGGTGTCTTGAAAGGTACAAGCTCACCTGCACAGTTTGTTACACTAGAAGACAAAACTGGGTAGGATAGTGACAGTTGTACTGGTGGATGAAAACCTAGGGACCTTGTCTATTGTTGTCAGTTGATCTTCATCAAAACACAATTTAGCAATTTTCCCCCTTTTTGATGATGGAAAACGACCGAACATGACCACTAAACTTTGGAGCATCAAATTTATTCACTTTATTCAATTAGGGTGATTACTACTACTGTCAGCGAATGTTACCCCTATCATTATGCACCGTGCTTCCCCCTATCAATATGTTATGCAACTTAGGTACCTGGTCCCATCATTATGCACCGTGCTTCCCCCTATGCAACATATGAAATACACAAGCAAATGATTCATTCTTTATTATGAGAGATCAGTACCATTACATCATACTAAAATAAATATAAAAATTCTGATTCATCAAAATCCATAGTAAGAATAAGAACTAGAAAATGACACATAAGGATGACAAAATGACCTAGGGATGATAGGACTTAGGTAGAAGGGGGCTTAGGGGATAAGGATTTTTACAACAACTCCATTCTAGAACTCTCTGCAACATAGGCATTCAACAATTGCTTAGTTATGTCTTTAACTTCTGCATTTACACCTTGAACATCCTGAGTGAGTTATTCAATATTGGTCTGGAGCTTTGCACTTTCTTCTACAAGTTACTCAGCAGCACCTAGTCCCTCTGAGGATAATTTCTGATTTTGCATCTTCAAGTGCACTATCTCAGCATCCTTAATCGATAGCTTATCCCCATTTCCTCTATTTCCTTGCTTAACTTCTCATTTATAGCCAATAGCTCTGACACTTGGGACATTGTTCCCATCTTTCCTTTAATGCATTCATCTTCAACCAATGTTGTCAGACTAAACATTTGTTTGACTATTCCTGGAGTCCCTGTACTCCCAACCGCTCCAAAGTTATCAAACACCTTGTTTAAGAAGTACCCATAAGGCATCCCATATTTGACTTCGTTCTCATAAATGACCTTATGCATGTGCTCTAACATTGGATCAAGCAGACTTATCAGCTCAAATTTGGTCAAATACTCAATCAGGAACAAATTAATAATAGAGGCAATGGTCTTTTTCTCTAATCTGGGCAAAAGGACCATGCTCACAAATTCAAACACTAACTGAAACTAACTTGTGAGAAATTTCATTCTCACACTAGTTATTGATGTTTCCTCTACCTTAGAATCATTTATTGTGAACTCAATTGAGGGTTTTTGCTTTATAACAGTCCTCACCCCTATAGCAGGCACATCCAGGATTTTTCTTAAAGACTCTTCATCCAGTCTAATTTGTTTTCCTTGCACTTGGGCAGTCAAGCTTAATCCATCATTTGACAAATCCATTGTATAATAGAATTATCTTACTTGCTCATGAAAAGCCATGGGATATAGTTCCTTAAGGAGGTGTAGCCATCCTTGGTGTTTGATATATTCCACCAACTTAACCATGCCAGGTTTCTCATAAATCCTAGGATCAAACACGCTTCTAGACAATACTTTCCAAGTTTTCAAAATTTCATTCCTTTGCTCTCTACACCCATCCTTCTTTTCTTCCTACTTTCTTCTCATTTTGGAGTCACTACTACTTTTCTCTTCTTAGGACAAGGTCCCCTAGTGATTTTTTCTTTTTCACAACAATGTTTTTCTTTTTACTTTCTATAGGGCTATCAGATATTGAACTGGAGAACTTAGTCCCTCCTATAACATAAATTTCTTTTCTAATTTTCTTCATTGTCACAACAACATTAGGATCAACGTTCTCATCCTCTCTAACCTCTACAACTTTAATATTCTTCTCCTCCACTATAACAACTTTCTTAAGTATTCTTCTCTTAGTGGTCAAAGACTTTCTTGCCTTAATTGCATCCACTAATAGCTTCTTTTTAGATCCCCTAGTAGAATAGGATCTAGCAACTTTTACACCAAAATCAATCACTTTCTCCTTTCCTTTACCGCCTCTTTATTTTTCACCGGCCACTTCAAAGGTGGTTTATCCTCATCCTCCTCATTTAGAGGTAGCACAATTTCTCCATTCTTTGTCACATTATCCTTTTCACCTTTTGTTTGATATTCTGCACTAACAAAGCTTTACTTGGGATCATATGCAAGCAGAAGCAAATTTTCAGGCACCCATTCTATACTGATGGAAAGATTAGACCTTTTTACAGGTATTTATTCATCACACAATTAAGAAAAATAGGGTTTGAGTCTGAGGGAGTAGGTGAACCAGGTTTTTGTATAGTTTCTATGACTTTAGACTTTTTTTGTTCTTAAAAAAAAATAGGGACTTGAGAATCTCCAGGTAATTTTGATTCTTCTGAGAAAAGAGAAACTTTGGAGTGAGACACTTCTTGTTTAATAGGTGAATCAAAACCCTTATTTAAATCTACCTCCATGGATAACTCAAATAGTTTTTCAATGAAAGCTGATGTTTCGACAGGAATAGGTTCACTTAGGGGTTCTTGAATTTTTGGAGAGGATTCAATTGGTAGAGTTAACAAAGGTTTTTGTTGAGGACTTAAGGTGGATTCTTCTATGGTTTGGATGTTAAAGGAGTAGAGTGTTTGATTTGGGATTGTTCTAATTGGTTTTCTGGAGCTTTGTCGACTTAAATATCTTTAACGGGGGTTAAGGAAGAAGGAGTGTCTGCCATTTCAAGATTTTGTGAGAAAAAAGAGAAAGGGCCTAGTTTAATTCAAAGACGAAAGACGATTTGAAAAGATAATTTGAGTTAATTTTTGGAGTAATAAAAGGAGATAAATTTGGTTTAGTGATTTATGTGAGGTGACCGTTGTCATTAAAAATGTGCCTTTTTGAAATGACACATCTAACTTTAATAGGTGCGACTCTTCACATTGTTTATGAAATGATAGTTTTTGCTTAGATAATAAAAGACCCATGGCTTTTTAGATAGAATTTTATGATTATTAAAGAATATTGTTTTGGTACTAACCTTGAGAGATGGAACTAGGTTCCTCTCTTTCTTGTGAGAATCCTTAATTTTGTGCAAGTCACATCTGTCCTCTTTCAAAGTTGTTCCCATAAGTGTATACCTGCAAAGGTATGGTACTGAGTTAGACCAATATTTACTTACCTTACAATGGATACTTGTCTCCTGATCATAGCCAAATTTAGGATGATAAACTGAGTTATTTAGTAGGTCAAGTTAATTTGATAAATCACATCCTCAACTTATTTATTTCATTGTACCACTTTATTCTAGAAATTGTTCTGAAAGTGGGTCTGGGGACCAGGTCCCGGACTTAACTTTTTCAAGTTGCTAAATCTCCTCTTTCATTTCTTTAATCTAGTCAGCATTTTCTAAGCTTCTTTCACATTTTTTGGGCTTAGTTTGAGATAGAAAAGCTGAGAATGTCATGAACTTTTTGGTTTGAGCTCTTGTTTGAAATCTAGTCTCTAGAGGTGAAGTTAGATTTTCAAGGGGGTGAGAAGATCTGCATTTCCAGTTTGACCTTTTGAGATGAGTTTTGCAGGGACAAGGTCCTCAAAAAACTCATCTGAACTCTTCTCAGTATTCTTTCAGCTTGAGAAGAAGTTTTTCAGTGAGATCACCATTACCTTCAACATTTTCATATATTTTCTTTAATATACAGAGTTCTTTAGTTGGAAACTTTGTATGCTTTACTTGTTGAGGAATAGCCTACGAGTGTTGCTTCATTATTTTTGCAGTCAAACTTTCCTAGTTCATTCTTCTCACTATTTAGCATAAAGACCTTACACCAAAGGATCTGAACGAGTTAAGCAAAGGCCTTATATTGAACATAGGCTCATTTAGGTTCTTATTTTGGATAGATTTAATCAAACACCCATTTTTTCATCTTAAAGGAAGACTTGTTTTGTTTGCCCTTAACACAAGCATTACAAAGCTTGTTGTTTGGAAATTTTATCTTTGGCATGCCACAAACCATATCCTTTGAAACCAACTTGTTCAACAAAGAGGAATTACATGTCCCAAACTTCTATGACATAAATCAACATCTTTACTTTGAACATTTAAGCAAACTAATTCTCGATTAGCCACAGACTCCAAATTAGCCACATACATATTTTTGATCTTCTTGGCTTTAAGAATAACTTTCCAAGACTTCAAGCTTGATATAGTTCTTCTATCAGATGAGAATTTAACCTTTTTACCTTTTTCAAATAAACACCTCCATATTTAAGTATCTTGAAATAGAGAATACAATCAGACCTTTAAGTCATATGCGTTGAACATTTACTATCAATAAACCAGTTCTGACTATAATCTATTTCTCTTACCTGCAAACAAAGTTATTTGTTAGATTTTAGAGCCCACTTGAGTTAGATTTCCTTATAGGAAGATAACAACGTGATCAAATCTTTCTTGGACCATATAGGTAGTTAGAGCTTCTTCATATTTTAAAGAGGATTGGGACCCTTAGGATAGGTATTCCTTGCTGGATATATCTAACACTGGTCATTCTAACTCTAATTTAGCTTTGACAGTTTTTCTTTACGTGACCATGTCTTCCACAATGAGTGTATAGAGGTTTTCAAATCCTATTTCTAATATCATGAATATCTTTCCCTTGATACCCAAATGATTGGGTTTGATACTGATATCCAATCCCTTTACCATTATTGACACTCTGACCATAGTTAAATTAGAAAGGATTTAAGAGTATGTAATCCATTGTAGAGATATGTTGAGTTCTTCTCTTACACGGACCAGGTCCATTTCTAACACTTTATTTATATGGGGTGTAGTCATAAGATGATTTTGAGAATCCTTCAACTTTTCTTCAAGCTCAATTTGAAGCCTTGAGGATTTTTTCTTCCCTTTACCATCAAAATCATTTATTTTCTCTAGTTGACTCACTAAACATAGATTTTTAGTTTTTTTTTAACTCAAGCCCCTAATATCATGACCCAAGTTGAGATCCTGGCCACGACGGACATCTTGAGCCATCAAGGACCAAGATATCTCTATAATAGCCCAACCCACTAGTGATATTATCTTCTTTGAGCCCTGGGTTGTACGTCTTTAACATGTGTCACTAGGGAGTAAGGCTTGCTTACTTATATACCCATCATTTCTCCTGTGTTTTGCCGATGTGGGACTCCTTATCCTAAGTTGTTGTGTCATATATACCCCTCTTATGGACTCAGTGTCCTCACTGAGGTTTGCCCCACCAAATGGGATTTACCTAAACTCAAGACTGAGGTTTGCCCCGCCTTTTCGGTATTTTTCTAAACTTAATTTGAACTCTGGCCCATATTGATAGGGATGAAATAGGTGCAGCTCTAATACCATTCTTGTCACAACCCAAGCCAAGGCCTTGGCCGCGATGGTCATCCCAAACCATCAAGACCCGGGATACCCTAGTAATGACCCAACCTACTAGTGATATTTTTTGCCTTAGGACCAGTCCCGCATAGCTTTAAAATGCATCACTAGGGAGTAAGGCTTGCTTATTTATATACCAGCATCCCTCCTGTGTTTTGCTAATTTGGGACTACTTATTTTAAGTTGGGGTGTTACACCTGATTCTCTACTTTCTCTTCTAGAGCATTTTTATTAGTAATCAGTTCACACATAGAATTAATCAACATATTTTCTAGCTTTATTATCTTTCTAGCAGAGTAGTTATCTAAGTTTACCTTAATGTTAGAAAGAGTTACCTTATTTTCTTCTTCATCTTCAATATTTTCCATAAGAGTAAACAAGGAATCATAAGTAACTTCACACTCCTCCACAACTAGCATAGACACATCTTCAGCCTTCTCAACTTTATCAGAATCACTGGAAGAATCTCCCCATACTACTAGGGCCTGCTTCACTGCATAATCAATTGAAATTTTTCTTCTTGATTTTAACGGGACCTCCTGGTCCTTATTCTTTCCTTTGTCGCCTCCAATCTTGAGATATTATTGGTAATCCATTTTGTGCATTGGACAGTCCTTAATGAAATGCTCAGGACATCCATATTTATGACACATTTCAATATTACCTCCCTTCTCGCTGCTGCTTCCTCTTCTTTGAAATTGACCATTTTTCTTTATTGCTCTAACAATTCTTTTTTACAAAATAGGTAACATCAGTGTCTTCTTCACTTGAATTTGTCTTAGAAGCCTTTAATTTCAGAGATTTTTCTCTTTTTAATTCCTTCTTCTCTTGACTTTTCTGCTTCTTGAGTCCATGTGTCTTTAGATTACCAATAAGTTCATCCAAAGTGAGATTTTTCAGGTTCCTTGCCTCAGTAGTAGCATCCACTTTGCTTTCTCAGGATTTAGGATAAACCCCCTAAAATTTTTTCACCTATTTGTACAAAAAATGACTTTTCCTAAGCAGTGGAAATCATTAGTGATTGAAGTAAATATGGTATTCATCACTTGGACAGTCTCTCTTTCTTTCATGGTGAAGGTTTCATATTGAGTAGTCAGCATATCAACTTTTGAATCCTTCATATTAGTGGTTCCTTCATGAGCAGTCTTTAAACAATCCAGATTTCCTTAGCATTTTTATAAGAAAAAATCCTAGTGTATTCATCAGGCCCTATTTTACAAACTAGCAGTTTCTTGGCCGTTTAATTCTTCTCAGCTTTACTTCTATCTTTATTATCATACTCTCTCCTGATTTAACAACTATTCTAGTTATGTCTCTTTCTTTGACCTCTCTAACTAGATCATGAGAACCATTAAGTATTATATCCAATCAGCACACTTTCCTCAGCCATAATGAAGTCATATATCCTTGTTTTCCACCACCCATAGAACTACCTATTAAATCTAGGAGATCTAGAGGTAGATTTCCCTTTTTTAAGATTAGGTGTAGCTTTTATGATAACCTAATCACTCTAGGTGAGAACCTTTTAGAGTACTCCTGCTTGATACCAATTGATGAAACGTAAAGGGGTTACACCACACTATGAGGGACTAGGTCCCTTAGAGTCATTCACAGACAATCAACCAGTAAAGCAGTAGGAAACTAAAACTTTGCTAAAATCTCAAAAACACAAAAATTTAATGTGCTAACCTCCTTGTTAAAGGGAGGAAAAACGATGGCTTTCCCCCATAAGCTCTCAACAGTCTCTTATAATCAAATTCTTGATTACAGACTCGATTTGAACCTAACTCTAGGATCTACCAGTTTTCAATAATTCTATTACAAACCCACCTTGAAAACTCTTGCAAAAACATACCTCAATACTGATTAACCCTAACCAATATTGAACTCAGGTCACTCTACCTAAGAAAATCTTAAGAACCCAAGAAAAAGTATTACTCTTATAACATAAGTAATTCAATTACAGACTCAATAATCTACTTAAGAAAATTCACTCTTTCAGTAAATTCATAAATCAAGAACTTGAGCAATTTTACAAAATTGAGTTTTCGCATTTGTCTCCTTTTTATATTCTAATCATGCAAAAACTCACCAATTAAGAAATATTCTTTTCCTTTTATAGTGGAATAATAATTAGGCTACAAATCTGATTGGTCCAGGTGTCCTTAAAGGTAAAAGCTCACCTATGTAGTTTGTGACACTAGAAGACAAAACTATGTAGGATAGTAACAACTGTACAGATACATGAAAACCTAGGGACCTGGTCCCTTTTTGTCAGGTGATCATCATTAAAACATGATTACGTATACTGTAAAAGAGGGTTTTTACTGAGGCTCAGGGGTCGAGGTATATAGTTCACCCAGGTTAGAAAAAGATATATCATGATTTAAAGGAAATTCATTGGTAGAACAATATAAAGAGAGATGTGGCTAACTTTGTGGCTAAGTATATGTTGTGTTAGCATGTGATAGTTGAGTACTTAAGGCCTGGCGACATGCCTCAAGATATTGAGTTTCCCATATTTAAGTGAGAGATGATCAATATGGATTTTGTTATAGGTCTTTCGTGGTCCTGCAATAAGTATGATTCAATTTAAGCCATTGTGGATAAGATTACTAAGTCTGCTTACTTTTTGCCTGTGAGGACTAACTACTCTAGTGAGGACTATTCCAAGTTATTTATTCATGAAATCATCAATTTTCATGGAGAGCTGGTGTCTATCATTTAGGATTGAGGTACGCAATTCTCTTCTTATTTTTGGCATTTATTTCAGAAAGATTTAGGGACAAAGGTAAACATTAGCACCGATTTCCACCCTCAGGTGGTACGACAAGCAGAATAGACTACTTTGACTTTGAAAGATATGCTAAGGGCTTGTGTAATTAATTTTAAGGGTATTTGGGTTGATCACTTGCCTCTTAATGAGTTTTTGTATAAAAATAATTATCACTAGAGTATTCAAATAGCTTATTTCAAGGCTTTGTATTATAGGAGGTGTAGGTATCCTATTGGGTAGTTGAGTTTGGTGAAACTCAATAGTTTGATCCTAACTTGTTTCACCAAGCCATGGAAATAGTGAAGGTGATTGGGGATGGGCTTAAGACCACTCAGAGTCACCAAAGGTCCTATGAGGATGTGAGGCGAAGGGAGTTAAAGTGTGTGGCTAATGATTGGGTATTCTTAAAAGTATCTTCTATGAAAGGAGTGATTAGGTTTGGGAAGAAGCGGAAGTTCAACCCAAATTATGTTGGTCCATATTAGATTTTGAGGAGAACTGGGAGTGTTGCCTATGAATTGGAGTTTCTTGTGAGCTTGGGTTCTATTCATTAAGTTTCTCATGTGTAAATGTTCAAGAAGTGTGTGGGTTACCCTTCTTTGATTGTGCCTATTGAGGATGTTGGTATTTTAAATTCATTATCTTATGAGGAAGTCCTGATTGTAATTTTGGATAGTGAAGTTCGTAGATTGAGGACTAAGGATGTGGTTTTGATAAAAGTCCTTTGGAGGAATCAAAAGGCAGAGGAAGATACTTTGGAAGATGAATAGGAATTGAAGTCCAAATATCCATTCTTTTTCCCCGTATTGGATGAAGGTAATTGAGGTACGAGTTCTTTTTTTTGCTCTTATCACTTTTCAAACTTTGTTCTTGGTTTTATTGTTGCATTCATTCTTGTTATCGTGCTAATGGTGCCTTGACTTCTCATTTGAAGATAAATAATCCTAAGAGGAGGGGAGTATTGTAATACCCTAGGTTTTTGGACTTTAAAAATTCCATATATGTTAAGCTCACTGTCTAGGATATGACTAAGACCCCATGACTTATAGTCAATCTATATGAGTCGTGCAGTGCCTGTTGTAGTCAACCAGTGAAGATTACCTATATTTCTGTCTTAAGTACGACTAGGACCCCCATGAGTCATAAGGTCTATTCATGAGTCGCAGGGTGGGACTCGTGACCAAAATGGTGAGATGGCTCTGAGTAACTACCCAAAATACAAGTCGGGGTGATGACTCATGGATATTGACCATAAGTCATTACAAAACCTGTAGCGACTTGGAGTTATTTTCCTGCACGTTATTCATTAAGGGTAAATTGGTCTTTTCCCTTTCTTTAAACTTTTCTCATGACTTAAAAACCATTCCCTTAGCCCCATTTCCACCCACTTAACATAATCATAAACTACTCTTCTCTCTCAAAATCCCTAATTAAGAGCAAGGCTAAGGTTTCTAGGGATTGGTCATATGGGGCTCAAGGTGTGGTTTCTTCTCTAAATTTTTGGTATATTCAGTATTGTATATCTTCTCCTTAACTTTGTATTTTATTTTGGCATGAAATCGTTTGTTATTCCTATAGTTTTAATGTTTGGTTTTGCAATTTAGGTTGAGGGTTTTGAATGATTATTGTTTTAACAGTATTCCTATGGTTTACATGCATTAGTTTATGCTTTATTGATGGATTTAGAACTCATTGGGTGCATAGGTACAAATAATGGAATGGGGGTCATGGATTCTCTTAAATTTATGAGTAACGGAATGGGGGCCGTGGATTCTCTTACATTTATGAGTAACGCAATGGGGGTCATGAATTTACCTGAATTGTATGGATTTTTGTTATTGGAATAGGTAATAACCTTAACCCACCTTTATGAAATTGGCTTTTAAACTATTGCATTTCATAAAAGGTTAATGGAATATAAATGGTTTTGAAATGCCTTAGTGGCCATGATTTGGTTTTAAATTGGAGCTTGGGGGTCGTCGGTTCCCCCCAAGTTGGTAGACAATTAGAATGGCGTGATTCTATAAGCTTGCTAGCATATTGATATGACGATACCAATGGTGAATGCCTTAATAAATAGTTATTAGTTAAATAGATGGTTTATGTGCAAACATTTTAATTAGGATTAATGGGGGTTGTGTAGCTCACTATGGAAGGTGGAGGTCCCGGGGGGACTAATGCTGGAAACTATTTGTCAGTATTGGGGTCTTCATGACTATGTACATAGCTATATTATATATATACATATGTATATATATATATGTGTGTGTGTATTTCTTGGATTGACATAGGGTCATGGATACCCTAGCCTTTTCTTGGAATTCTCTAGTTTGCCAGCTTACACACACTGAGGCCCTTCTGGTGGAGGGAGCCAGACCCACATAGCCCATGAGTGTTTTTAGGATGGTTAGATCTACACATTCCAAGTTAATGATTTTAAATCTCATTCTAAACCTTATTCCATATTCTAGCAGCCTATATATATGTATGCATGTATGTGAACATGTACATTGAGTTTGAACTTGATTTTGAATTGGCATTATTTTATCCCTATTCTAAATTATATACTAGCACTCAACCCTCTAACAACCCTAGGATGCTATATTATTTCAAAATATAGGGACCAAATAAACTTTTTTTTTACCTCTGTGTAGCGTTAGGTGATCTGGTTCGTTAGTTGGTTTGTAGAGAAGTAGTGAGCTTCTATCTTTAGAAAAGCTTGGTCATTCCATCAGTTTCTTTTCATACTTTAGAATTGAATAATTCACGTTAACATTTTCATTGTCATTGTTATTGTCAGAGTTGGGGGCATATCCCGACATAATTTGATATTCAGAATAGTTTAGAGGCTTTTATGGACATGTGTGGGTTAGATGGTGTTGCTAACTCTTAGATCTTATTTTTAGTTACATCAATGATTTTATCTTTATTCTCTATTTGTGTTTTGCTTTGTTAATATTTGGATTGGATAGTCTATGGGGGTGGTCTCTAGCCCACGATGGGCTTGAGATACCTGTCATATCTAGGCCAGAGGTTAGGTTGTGACAGAATGTCCCTGTTATCTAGTAATTACTGATTTGCCTTAGAGTTCTAAATTACGGAGTTTTGGGGGGGATTTAGGGCTATTTTTTATTATTTTTTATGCAGTGGAGTGAATTAAGTAATAAGTTAATGGGTTATGACTATTAGTGGTTAATTTACCTCTTATATTCCATTAATTCACTAATTAATTCATGAAATCGGTAGTTTTAGGTTAATTATGATAGAAATCCCTAGAACAGGAAGGGAATAATCATTAACTTGACTTTAGGGATTTGGCGTGAGTTATAATTCCCGACATGGTTGGTTATTTTATTAATTATGTGTTTGTATGTGTGTTGTAGAACAAGAGCAAGCAAAAATTATACGAAAGGGTAACACTCTGGCTTAAAGTAGTTATGATAGCTTGGTTCAAGGTAGGTGATAGTATTGTAGTTTAATCCAATTTTTACTATATGTGCATGTTAACTTCTTTGTAGTATCGCTTGTTAGCATGTTGTTTGGCGTGGTCAATACAAGTGATTTTATGTGTTATATGATTTTGACCCACCTTATTGTTAAATGTGGAATTTTTGGATATTTGGAACATTCTCACAGGTTATTGGTGAAATAACATTGGAATGTGGATGTATTACCCATAGTGTGTATGTACAAGGGCCAGGTGAGCTTGATGGTTCCTTGAGATAATCGGGAATGTAACTATATATATACACGCTTAATAATTGTTTACTTTTCTTGACATGTCTTGATTGAATGTGACTCGGTGATATTTTGTTATTGGTTTTAATCCTAAACTAGGATTAACTTATTGTACTATATTTAAGTCAAGTGTTTATATTATCATCTTGAGTTGGCTAAATGACCCTACTAGTACACTTTTATTTCCTTGTATGTTGATACAATACAACATATATTATAGTGGCTCCTATGAGCCCTCACATGTGATTCCAGTGGATGATTTTAGATTTTAGGGTGAGTGGAATATCCGGGTTACCATGAGATCTTTCTTTTATGCCATAGTCCTTTATTTGTACATTATGCATTTTTATTTAGTTTTGGGGTTGCACTCCCTTCTTGAAAATCTTAGATGTCTTGGTAAGGACGACTTTTGGATCCTAGAGATGGCTTTTTTAAGTATAATGTTTCACACATAGTGTACTTTTGAATTTGTTTTAGATTTGGATATTTATTAATGGATTGGTTCTAGTTATCTCTTTTAAGTATTAATTATGGCTTAGTTTTTGGGGTAGTTGGTTCTCTCACAGGGTGAATAGTGTGGGTGATACTCACGATGGGCTTGGGTCATGGCAAAGTTAGATCAGAGCCTAGGTTCATCGATCTCATCATAGCAAATGGGTCCAGTAGATTCTCGTAAAATGGTACGAAGATGTTTGTTCTTTTATTTGAAAGGCTATAGGACTTTATGAAACTTGTCATTTTGTTTCTTCTTTGCTATGACTTGATTACAATTAGTGTCTGATGATCCACATCGATATCTGATTTCTTCACTTTTTTGTCCGTTCATGGTAAATACTAGGTATAATGGAATCTGAGCAGGAACTCCTGCATCAACCATTCCAACTGAGGAGCCATCCATAAAGAAAAAAAGGTGAGTGAGAGGGAGAGGCAGGAAAGAAAGGGGATGAGCCATACTCGCCAGGGGTGGAGCTTAAGCAACTGCTGGCCAGGCTCCCAATGGGACAGTATCCCTCTCCCCACCTTAGGATCATATTTAGGAAAGGGAATTGTAGTGGAGAAGCGAATAGAGCCTGGGGTGGCGGTACAAATTGGGGTTGCAGCCTTACTCCTATGTTTGTTGAGGTTGTTCAACATGTGTTAACATTTTTGAGTAGGTTTGATGGGACTGAAGCAACTTCCACTGGACTAACTTCTCAGGCTTTATTTGTTCATCTTACTATTTCCATGGTCATAGGATGGATGGGACTTTAAGAACTGATGTTTTTTCTCTCTTGATTATGGATTTTGTGATGACTTGTATTGAACATGATTTGCTGACTAACTTTCTAAAGATGAAAAAACCTATATTATAGGATACTGAGTCTGATAATTATTTTGAGTTCTTAGTACAGTTTTATGACAGATTACAAAAGATGGATATTGTTCAGCAACATGGAGTTGAGTTTGTGACATTTTTGTTGGAGAAAGTTGCTAAGCAATGGTAGAGGGCATATGTTGAACGTCCATCCTTAATTTTTCATTCATTGACTTTAAAACAATTTCATGCTTTGTTCTTAGAGAAGTATGTGCCTCGTGTTCCCTGGTATCAAAGAAGGATGACTTTTTGGTATTTAAGCAGGGTGATATGTCAGTTGCGCCTATGAGGCTAAGTTCCATGCTTTTTCTCGTTATTATAATACCCCGATCGTTTCTTAAGACGAAATTCGTCTTCTGAGTGGATATGTATGAATTCCAAAGTGGTTGATGTTTAAACCATGTTGTATTTCATTGAAATCCGACGTCGGACGAGGGAGTTATGGCCGTTTTACTGAACGGTATCGGATCACCTAGGTTTGACGGTCGACCTGGCGGACCGTCAAGTGCCCCGTCAAGCCGAGGCAGTGACTCCTTGTTCAGGCCATCGTGCGATGGCCAGGTTGGTGTACCATAAAAAAGTTGATGAACCGTCAAGGGGGTCCGTCAGGTCGAGACAGAATATCTCTTTCTGGCCCTTGAGTGGTGGACGACTTGGTGGTCCGTCAGTTTCCTGACGGACTGTCACTTTGACCGTCACGTCGAGGCAGAATGTTCCAGTTTTGGCACTCGAGTGACGGACGATCTAGTGGACCATTAGGAGACTTGACAGACCGTCAGATCGACCGTCACAGGTCCCGATCAGCGAAATTTAGCTTTTTTAAAAGGGCATTTTGGTCATTTCTACTCCTTGTTTCCTTATATATATATATATATCAAAGTAGTAAAGAGAAGATCATTTTCTCCTATTTCTGTCCAATTTCTCCAAGAATTTTCTAGAAAACTAGGGTTTTCTCTCAACCCAAAAATTAAATCTTCTTCCAAGAAATTCAAGGATCTTCCATAGATTTCTCCAAGTTGTTCAAGAATTAAGTTCCCCAAGTCAAGGTCATCAAGGATCTTAAAGTATAAGGAAGAAGTTCCAAACAAGTTTATACATCTCCAAAATTATAATCCAAGATGTGGGGCTTGAACAAGAACACTTCTTTCGTTCTTGTGCCTAAAGATGTACTTTCTATTACTAATTTACATGATTTTGCAAGTAGGTTTACACCCAAATTTCTTTATTTATGATTTATGAGATTTGAGTTGAATAGGTTTGATATTTATGATTATTTCACCATCATGTTTCTTAAATTGAGAATTTATTCCATGAGTTGTATATTATCATTACGTATTGATAATTTCTAAGCGATTTAGGGGTTCTCTCCTTAGGAGGACAAAATGTTGGACTCCATGCGGCTCACATGGTGTAGTTATGTCGGTTATTAGAAACTCCCACGTCCATAATGAGCTAAGTACCATGAGATACCGAGTCACTCTAAGTCATAAGTCAAAGAGTTTCAGTTGAGTTAAATGATTTATGAGATTTATAAAGCATATGTTATTACTGATGACTTCTGGAAATGATGTTTTGGATAATTCAAGCGAAGAGAGTTATTATTGTCTGCATGCATGATTTTCTGATACATTTATGATATTATTTAAAATGTTGCATCCACCCCCACATACTTAGTACATTCCCAAGTACTGATTCTCATACTCTTTTGTATTCTATACTTCTTCATGATATAGGTTCAGGTGCTCAGTCTCAGTAGCAACAGTGATCTTTGAGTACCTTCATCTACATTTCTGCGGTTGGTGAATCCTTATGGTTAGAGGACCCGTGTCTCTGATTTTGTCTTGTTAATAGAAGGTTGTTTACTTTCAGTTCAGTATGAGTCAGTTGGGGATCTGTCCCAATGGCTCTTCAGTCCTATGTAGTAGAGGCTTTGTCAGACTAGTATTCCAGAATGTACAGAAATTTCAGTACTTTATTTGTACAGAACCGTATTACTTCGTATCTCAGTATGTTCATGTCATGATTATTCTTGCCTACTTTATGATGATTCATGTCGTAGAGAGTTTTGAAAGTGATGACAGGCTTAGAGAGTTAGCTTGAGGCCATGTATGGCCTTGAGCACCTTGTGATATCTCGGGATAGGTTCTCGGGGAGTTACAGTCATACTACTAAGTTATTGGCTACTGAGAGAGAGGATTTGACACTATGTCAAGGTTTTGAATTATGCTGTTCGTGTTTTGTCTGTGCATATGACTTCTATAGAGAAGAGGTATAATAGAGTGTCAGATTATGTGAAGAAGTTTGATAGGGTTACGTAAATGGGCCAGCTAAGATATTAGCCAAGAAATACTAAAGTGCTTGGAATTTTAGTGGATCTTATTCTAAGGGCCACGATCAACATGCCGATTTAGTCAGCCTTTCTAACTTTTACTTTGGGTCTAGATAAGGTCTCTTTTCAACAGTAGATTATGAAGGGACAAAATGCTTTTTACTCTTCTACTATCCATCCCTCTCTTAAGTAGGGATGCTTCTATTATGGTGTTCTAAAGAAGGAGTGTCTTTAGATTTTGGCGAATACCTAAGAGCAGTACCAGACCCAAGCTATAGTTCTAGGAGGTAAAGGGAGAGAAGGTAATGGTAGGGGTTATCCATAATGGTCGATGGGGAAATCAAATAGGTAGTTAGGGTAGTCAAAGAAATAGAAGCCCTGGGGGAGGAGCACAGTTGGGAAAAAAGTTAGCTCAAATTAATGATCGAGCTCACTGTTATGCATTTTTTAGAAAGACTGATGTTGAGGCTTTTTATGCGGTGATCATATATACTATCTCTGTTTGTGACCAGATGTATTATTTTATTTGATCTAGGGTTCTACTTATTCTTATGTATCTATTCAGTTTGGGGTGGTTTTAAATCTAATTTGGGATGTACTTGATTAACCTATTTAAGTTTCTACTCCGATTGGTGAGTCTATAGTAGCAACCCATGTTTACCATCCTTTTTGGTATTATTTGTGGGTTTTTAGACTTGGTTAGACTTGATTATTTTGGATATGTTGAACTTTCATATAATTCTGGGTTTGACCTAGTTATCTCCATATCATGTTATTTTAAACTGTAATGCTAAGACAGTGACTCTAGCTATGCCACCAGTGGACAAACTAGAGTAGGAGAAAGTGTATATGGCCAAATCGGTGAAAATAATATCATTTTGCTGGGCCAGAAGGTTAGCCGGTAAAGGGTGCTCAACATATTTTGCTCATCTCTACAATGTGAGTGCGGAGTCCCCTTCTATAGAGTTAGTTTTAGTAGTTTTCAAATTTTAAGATGTGTTTCCTTCTGACCTACATGGTTTGGCACTGGATAGAGATATCAATTTATGTATTGACTTAGAGCTAGGGACTCGCCCTATATCTATTCTTCTCCATTAAATAGCTCCATCAGAGTTAAGAGAGCTCAAAACACATTTGTAGGAACTACTTGACAAGGGTTTTATTCTACCAAGTGCTTCATCTTGGGGTTCTTCGATCCTTTTTATTAAGAAGAACGATAGTAGTATATGGAGGTGCATTGATTACAGTCAGCTGAGTAAGGTCACTTTCAGAAGTAAATATACCTTGCCTCGTATAGATGGCTTGTTTGACCAGTTACAGGGTGCGACAGTGGTTAGAACTGATTTGTGATTGGTCTATCATCAGTTGAAAATTAGATCAAGGGACTTACCAAAGACAACTTTTATAAATCGATATGGTCATTAGAAGTATTTGGTAATATCTTTTGGCTAACTAATGCACTTGTAGCCTTTATGAGCTTGATGAACGGTATCTTTAAGTTGTTCTTGGATTCTTTTGCTGATACGAGCCAAATGGCCATCTATGATTTTGAAGATATCATTGGATTCCAACGCATAATGACTCAAAACTTGGTCACCTCGAGGACATAAGAACATGCATGCAGGACCCATTTTGAGCATGACATAAGGTAAACCCGTGTGTGGAAGATTTCGTAGGGGCTTAACTTTGATGCCAACCCGAGACTACAAGTGTTGAAGAATGACCCTACGGTTGTGGAGCATTGAATAAGAACCCTTCATTAAGGGTGTTTTGGGGATCACACTTTGTTAGAAAGACACTTCATGGCCACCCTTTTCATTAAGGGTATTGTGGTTATTTTTGTTATATAATAAGCTAGCCACTATATAGTTTTCTATTAAGTCATTTTCTCTTGAACTTTGGAAGGATAAATATGTGAAAGACTTCTTCTCTCTTTGAGAGTGTAACAACCTTAGTGTAGGGCTTGGATAAGCCATTAGTGTAGGGCTTGGAAAAGCCAATATTGTTCTTTGCTTGAAACGGTGGATCTTGAGGTGAGTTGATTCCCTTGGCGGTCACCGTAAGAACTTGGTACTTGGTAACTTGTTTTGTAGAGGTTTTAGAGTTTTGATACACTCTTTAGTTGCTACCTAATGGGTTCTCTTTGTGTCAAGTTAGCTATCTTTTACACTTTTTAGGTTTATGTTTGCTTTTCATATCGTGTTGTTGTCTTGTTGTTGCAGGTAAAAGCTTGTGATTATGGGTTGTTTGCAGACTGTTTTGGTGTTGTAGATACCGTTTGGTATCATATGGTATCAGATCAAGGATTGATTTTTTGCCAACAAAATCAATCTTGGGCTTGTTAGTTGAAAAATAAAAAAAAAATGTTGAAAAATCAAAAATCTCAAAAAAAAAAAAAGAAATCTGTCCCGTTTTTATGTTTAGCTGAAATTTGAGAATTAGATTTAGTAGATTCTAGTGTGTTTTGTTTGTTTCTAGTGTTAGGTTCTTGTTCCCTAACACTAAGTGAGTTTAGATCTTGAATTTGAGCTTAATCTGGGTGGTTTTGAGTTGTTCACCATTGTTGAGTTTAAGGTTAAAGAAACTAGTACGGTGAAGCTCGAAATTGGAAGGGTTGTTTTTGATATTGTGGCTTGAAAAATGCATGGTTGTGTTGTGAAGTTTAACGTGATAAAAACAAATCCGAAATCAATCAATTTGGAGTTCATTTGGTTTAGTTTTAATCTTTTAAGTGTTCTTGTTGTTCTTCTTGTTCATCATTTATTGTTGAGCAAGAACATTCAATAGGTGTGGTTTGATCTTAAAGAGTGGAGAAAAGTGTAGTCTTTTGTTAGTCTTGAAAAACATCCCAAAGAACATACAAAAGAAGAAAGGGAATAATAGAACTTTCAAAAAGACTCATTACCAAAAGGGAGTAAGGGCACATACCAAGACAAACAAAAGAGGAAAGAAGACAAAGGCTTTCAAAAGGTGTCTTGCCAAAAAGGTTCAAGGAAAGTCAAAGTCTTTTGAATTATAAAAAAGGCTATAAGTATTGTGCTTTCCCTCCTTTAGCTGATTTTTCACTCTCCCAAATTAAAAATTTGACCAATTCAAATTGCAAACTGCCATGTCACAAAAATTACCATGTCACCAAACTGCCACATCATCTAAGTTCCACGTCATTAACGTTCCAAAAAAACTTAAAGCCCAAATTTCAGACTTTAAAGTTTCTTTTCTCTATTTCGTTAGTTTCATTTCTTGATTCTAGTACTAATTAGCAACTAGTAATCACCTACTAGATTATGAATTAGTTTTTGAATCCATTTTTGTCGTGTCTTCGTTATTTGTGTGCTTTTCTCATTTTTAATTCATTGTAACTATTCATTTCAAGTTCATAAGTAGAATTATTTATTTTGCGTCTTGAGTCAATCAAACAAGAATCTATTCCGGACGCTAAGTAGAATTGACATCTTATTGACTACCGGAGTATAATCAACTTTCAATATTCGCCACTCCAATTGTGAGGATCACCAAAGTGAGTGTCTACGAGTGTTTGTGAGGATCTTTTACTACTAATCTTGTTTATTTTCTTTTGTTTGTTGTCTTTTTTTTTTGGTTAGGTACCATGGCTGCCCATAATTGTAAGGCCACGTGTAATCGCATCCATGATGATCTTGCAGATATGCAACGACACATTGAAATTATACACCAATTGTTACCCAAACTCTTCCCTCAAAATCCAATTGTCCAAATAACTTCCAATGAGAGCTTCCTGAAGAAAGTAGCTGCCCAAGCTTGTGATGGACTTTCACACCGAGGTAGAAACAAACATACTCATGAACTTCAAGGTAAAATAACTAACTCTTTCACTTTTGTACATGCGAATGATAATTGTGTTGCTAGTAACCTATTGAGTGTGAGTTGTAACTTGACTATATGTGAGTTTATTATTTCTTTGCCACTTGAGGATGATGTACTTTTTGTGAGTGTGGATACACTAGTTGATACTATTGATGACCTAATCGACCCTTTTTGTAAGATTGATTTATGTCCACCTAGTGTTGAAACCATTGTGTTGAATGAAAGTACATCATCTTGTAAAGTTTATATTGATCAACTTTTGTGTGAAAATTTCCCACCACTCGAGGATGTGTGTGATATGATTAATGAATCTCAAGTATGTGATGATGTTGAAAATGTTGATCAAAGGAGTAGGAGTGAACCCGTGAGCTTTCCCTTTGATTCTAATATTTGCTTGGCTCATAGGGATAATTATGTGCTTGAAACATCTTTAAAACTTGATAATGAACTTTTAGAGAGTGAACTTACTTGTTCCAAATATGCCCGTGGGATAGATCATGATCTCTTTAGGTATAATGTATTATTTGAAGATGGTATAATTACTCCCAATGAACCTAGTGGTGATAATGATGGTATAGCTTATCTTGAAGGCTATAGCCTATATGCTAACCCACTATGGTGTGATAACATTCCTCCTAAAGATGGAAATCTCTTTTTGCAAGATGAAATTACTCTTAAGGCTAAGGAATGTATAGTCCTTCTTGACAACCCGAGGGAAAAGGTGTCATTGATTCTTTGGGGTAATGTTTCTAAATGTGCATCCTTGCTTGACACACTTTTGCATAAATTGCATGAATCCAAACTTGTGGATGCAAATTTGTCTATTTGTTTGAATAAAAGAGAGTGTATGTGCTTAAATGCTTTGTTTTCACCCATGCATGTCTTTACACTTGATTCTTTCCTATACTACCTCTTTGCCTATGATGCCATCCATGCTAGTTTCGGGTTTGTATTAAGTAGAGGTATAGGTTTTGTTGGTTGGCCCACTTGTTTGAATGAAAAAGTTATGTGGGATTGGTGGACTTTGATACCAATAGTGGCACCACATTTATTGAGGCCACTTGAAGAGGTAATGAAACAATTGTGCTTTATGGTTCCTAAGACAAGGGTAGCCTTACTTTTTGGACTTAGTGAAACCATTACGACTTTTGTAGTTTTCTTATTTCTTACTAAACTTTTCTTGACTAATACAAAGGATTCATGGTTATATCTAAAGTATGTACCACCTTGGCATGATGATGTTATTTGTTGTACTAACCCTAACCCTTATGCCATGAGGAAATTGTGCTTGTTTGTCCTTTCTTTAGTTTTGCAAGGTATGGATTTGAGGTCAAATCCTTTTCAAGAAGGGGAAAATGATACGAGCCAAATGACCATCTATGCTTTTAAAGACGTCACTGGATTCCAACGCATACAGACTCAAGACTTGGTCACCTCGAGGACACAAGAACATGCATGCAGGACCCATTTAGAGCATGACATAAGGTAAACCCGTGTGTGGAAGATTGCGTGGGGGCTTACCTTTGATGCCAACTCGAGACTACAAGTGTTGAAGAATGACCCTACGGTTGTGGAGCATTGAAGAAGAACCCTTTATTAAGGGTGTTTTGGGGATCACACTTTGTTAGAAAGACACTTCATGGCCACCCCTTTCATTAAGGGTATTGTGGTCATATTTGTTATATAATAAGCTAGCCTCTATATAGTCTTCTATTAAGTCATTTTCTCTTGAGCTTTGGAAGGATAAATATGTGAAAGACTTCTTCTCTCTTTGAGAGTGTAATACCCTTAGTGTAGGGCTTGGATAAGCCATTAGTGTAGGGCTTAGAAAAGCCAATATTGTTCTTTGCTTGGAAACAGTGGATCTTGAGGTGATTTGATTCCCTTGGCGGTCACCGTAAGAACTTGGTACTTGTTAACTTTTTTTGTAGAGATTTTAGAGTTTTGATACACTCTTTATTTGCTACCTAATGGGTTCTCTTTGTGTCAAGTTAACTATCTTTTACACTTTTTAAGTTTATGTTTGCTTTTTGTATCGTGTTGTTGTCTTGTTGTTACGGGTAAAGGCTTGTGATTGTGGGTTGTTTGCGGACTGTTTTGGTGTTGTAGATACCGTTTGGTATCATTTTCTATTGTAGTTATTGATGATATTCCTGCTTCATTTAGTTGGACCTCATCATCTAAGGGACCATCAAAGATGCCCATGTTTCTTGCATTATCATTTATCATTCCGTTAACACTTCGATCACCTACAAAAAATTAAAAAACAAAAAATGAAATAAATTACACCACCCCGGGTATACCCAATTAAGAATCACACAAAACAAGTGAAATCTATATCCCACCCCTGGCAACTGTGCCATTTTGATAACTCTCATCTCACTTCTATGTTAGAGGGGTGAGGCGGTCGTTGTAAATAACCAAACTCGCATTCGGGTCGAATCCACAAGGATTAAAGTATAAATTTCAAATCCTATGGGTGTTCTAACTACTAAAAGGTAACCCGAATTTCTAACAAACACAACATGTAAAATAAAGTATGGGGGAAATGATTTGAAATTTGTTTGTAACAATCTTTGGTTAATAACACACTAATTTAGCACTTTTGATTTAAATGCAGGATTTGAGAAGATCTTGGGATAATGTCTACCTAAAGGTAAGAAGTGCATAGGTTGTTGAAATTTTAACATTAAACTTAGTTGTTGAGTAAGAGATAGATTAGGTATAAGGTCTTTGTGGTCACTATTTCGACAAAACCACAAGAATTTCATCCCTTGGCTCTTTCGAGCACCTAACAAGTGTGCAATTCATAATTACCCAAAATCTCAATTGGGCATCCCTTTTTCTAGGATGATTCCCTTGACATGATTCACATTCTAATCACACTTATTTCTAAGATTGCAAAAGGTATCAAACCATAGGCTTGATTGTCCACCATTGCCTTATCACCCTATATCCCTCCTTCAAGGATGATATGGGTTTTCATAACTTCACCTTTATCTCTCTTTCAAGGATAGTGAAGGGTTTCTAGAATTTGAGGTTTTCACCCATCAAACCCATTTGGAAATTTGGGGTTTTAACCCACAAATTCCAACTATTAAACTCAAGCAACGGTAGAAGACATAATCAACAACAAAAAATATGCAAACCCATCAAAACCACACACAAATACACTATAGTTTAACTTAATACCAATACTAAAGTACTCAGCTACTCATGAAGAAAGTAAGGAAATATATACTATAAGGATTATCCAAAGCATTCATTCTTCACAAAACACTAAGAACTTAGTTGTCCAAAATTAGTTACAATCTTGCTCAATTAAGGTTCTTGCTTGAAATTAAAAAATGTCTATGAGGTAAGCAATACCCAAAGAAGAAAGGGTTTTTGCCTATCTAAGGTTTGGGATTCATCCACGTGAATTTACAAAACTTCCCTGGGCAACATTCCCACTTAGCCACAATTGCATGAGGATGCCCGCGAATGCGGCCAACACGATCGTGATTGTGTTCCGCGATCACGTTCCACTGACCATATTTATGACCACGACCGTTGCATGTGGCCTACAATCGTGGTTCTAAGGATGGTGGCTGATCCAGGTCTTCAGCTGAACTTCTTTGCTTCCATATGATCCCCTTTTAGCTCCAATCCACATCTTTCCATCTCACCAACTATATACCAGCACAATGTTGATATTAGCGCATTAAATCACGATTACATCTCATTTAATTCTACAAAACATGGTAGTGCCCATAAATAGTTAGTGCGAATGAGTGATAAAATCACCACTAATCAACACCCCAACTTAAACCCTTGTTTGTCCTCAAGCAACACTACTCTTTACTATGAGACAATTTCACATGTATGCCTACATTTTATTTCCCAAAGCTCATAAGGACTCCAACTTGATTATTACCTCAAAAAGCTCTTCATTCATGGGAAAAATGATTTTCAATGACTCCCCTCCACATAAAATAGAGTAATGGAGGACGCAATAGACTATGAGAAGCAACCATGCGACAACTAATACTTACTCTAGAAATGATTCACTTTTTGACCTGAAACATAATATACCTCTTGTTATCTCATTGTGAGAAAGATCACAAAGTCACCTACCTCAACTTGTTCACATGACTCCTCACAAGAAAGAATATTTTACACACCTAGTTACCAATTATGCAACAAGGAGTTTAAGTGCAAACTCTCTCTCTCTCTTAAGAAATCTCAATGCTAACAAGTATCATGCCATAGGTTTGCCCCTATTTTCAATCACCATTATATTGACCACACTTAGTTAGAAATCACAAAGGACTTTATGAGATTATAATATAGGTTTAGGGTATGGAAGAATAGCAACTTAAGATATCTAATCTAAACCTTTCCTGAACTTTTACATCACACTCATCTCACTTTTGTTATTAGGCCACTTCTCTTTTTTCATTATTTTCTACTAAGCCTTTCTTTATTTATCCACTTTCTTTTCACCTCATTTTTTATAGCACAAGATTTCATTCATTTCTTTACTTTGATAGATATTTCTTTCTTCTAATCAATTGCTTCATTTTCTCAGGCACTTTATTATGAATTCGCAGCTCAACTATAACTCTTTCAATAACCACCACCCTCAACTTAGGATTTTAGCCTTAATTTTTATTATTAAGTTCAAGGAGGATAGGGTTCAAGAGATGAGAAATAGAAGGGTCACAACTTGTAATGTGTTTGCCAAAGAAAAGTTCAAAGGTTCAAAGAGGGTTACAAGGTCTAACTCCTATGTTCTGGTAGGCTATTTAAGCTAAAATGGGCTTCCCATGTTACAAGATGGCCTATGATCATTTTACCAACCAAGCATAGTCAAAATTTAGCCTTTAAAGACTAATGGGGCAAGTTCTAGATAGTACAAGTACACTTGAGATATATACAAATAGGCTCTCAACATGGTATGTGAATCTCCTCAAGGGGGCTTAATTGTTCCTCCCGCTCAAGAGAAAAATAGAGTGCCAACTAATTTTCCGAAGTCGATTTTCAGAGTCACAATAAGAGGAGAAGTTTTTCCACAGGGTTGCTCACGTCCATGCCCTCAAATTTTCTAAAGAAAAAATAGGACAGAGGGGGTGTTTCCTTTGCCTCCGCACCACACATAATTTTCTAATCATGACAACAACCCAAGTTATTATTTTAAATTGTAGATCTAATACAGGAGAATCACCTATATGGCTACTTAGAATTTGCCAATGGTGTATGAATGGGAAACAAAATCATCAATGCCATATGTACTCAGACTTTCCTTACATTGACTATGATGTCACGGGTACTCAGACTTCCCCTACAATCCATGGCTAAAAACCCACTTACGAGGCTTACCCCTTAAGAATGTGGTCACTCAGTTTATCATAGGGTAAATCTTGTCTAATAGAAACAAAATAAAGGAACAAGCTACGAACAAAATAACTAATTTATACAAATGCGGGCACCATTAGAGTGCCCGCATATTACAAACCCAAAAAATAAGAATCATCCAAAAGAGCAGAAAAGTATGCAAAAATATCAATAATACAGAACCAAATCAAATGAATGTGCAGACACCCCTAAATAAAAGGTAGCACTATCCCCACTACATAAATAATCAAGGATAAAAGAGATAATGGTGCTATTTGAAACCACATCGAGGGATGCTATCGCTCTCAGATTCTGTATTATTATCATTCTCCGTAAGGTCGGACTACTCTGCTGAGGCCTCGTCATCACTCTCCACCCAAGCAGAAGAAAGTTGATATCGGGGTTTTAAAACTTTATATAGGTCCTTCACCCCTTTACACATCTTGATAAAGAACTCATCCATCTTCTTTTCTCATGTGACCATCTTTTTATGTGTGCTTCAAAGGTCTTGGTGTAAATCCACCAAAGAGGAGTAGGCTTTTTCAAGCCTAGCAATGGTAGCTTCTTGCTTTTCTTAGTTCTCCATGTACTTCTCATAATCGGCCCGAGATATATATGAATAGTGAGTAGTGAAAGGCTCTCCCGATCCCTAGGGTAGGCTAGACAAAAGCTCCCTGATGGCTATAATATCAACTCTAATATCCACAAGAGTTTTGGTGGTGGGTTTCCTATGAGACAAAAGCTCCCTGATGGCTACAATATCAACTTCTAAGTCGATCTTTCTCTTGTTTTCTTTGGCAGACGCACCCTTTTCATGAATCCTCAAGGGGTAGATGGGGGCACCAAGGGGCAGTCATGTATACTAGCATACTCTTCAACCCCCACACTCCTGCAAATATCAAAAATCAAAGAGAGGTATAATAGATGCGTACCACCTTTATTCTTGAAATGGTCAATTTTATTTACCAAGAACTGACCAATATCCAAAGGGATGTCGTCTAGAATGCAAGTAACCATCTAAGCATACAGATCTGGGAATACTGTCATGTGGGTACAAGGAGAGACTCAGCTACAAATAATCTGCAACCATATCTGAGCCACAAAAGTAAATTCATTCATGGAGATGTTAATTTTAGTCTTTTACCAAGAGACTTCCTTTCTGAGACATAACCGTTGAGCCAGCCAACACCCCAGTTTACACCCTTTTGCATTGAATTCACCCATGTCTGCATGTTGGAACCCATAAACATTATTGATTTGCTTTGCCCCAACTCTCACCGATTTTCCCCGAAACTTAATAGTCTCATTAAATGGGTCTAAGAAAGACACTTCACTGATGTTGGCATAAAATTCACAAATCCATTATTCATTTGCAATGTACATATCCGGGGAAAAGCACCGCCTCCCTGTGGCTTCAAGTTTGTCATGAAATGCCGGTAGTTTGTCTGGCATATTCTCCAAGCAAATCCTTCTTTTTAGAAACAGCTTTGTCTTCAGAAGATCACAGTAGAAGTAAGGGTGGCACTCGAGTTCCATGAATCGGATATGATCAGACTTGTCCATGAGGTTGTCCTGAAAGCACTAGGCATACATGATATCAATAAATGATAATTTAACATACAAACTATGCCACATTATTCATGAAATCTTATTAGAATGGGTTTTTAGTTGTGCTTGACTAAAAATTAGAAGTGTAGTATTTTTGGCATGGCAGGACACTGGCCTCGATTACCGCAATCTCAGGCCATGGACGCATTCATGTTGTCGCAATCGTGGATCATAACTGTGGTCGCAATACCTAAGGCTGGTTTCGTACCAGCTTTTCATGACCAAAACTCTTCCAAATTTGTAGGCCACTAGCATGCTCAAAAAAATGGAGTTACATGAAGACCAATTGAGCAATGCCAATAAGTGTTCGAATTTGCCATTTCAAATGAAAAAATCATTATTGAAAGTTTATTTGGGAAATATATCAAACACTTGGTGTGCACACCTTATTTGTGTACATTTTTCACATATTTTTGGATAATCAAGATTTCCTCTCTTGTGTGCACACCTTACTCAAGCAGCCAACACCATATAAATAGCAAGTATGACAATCATGGAAGCATAACAATCAAAACCCTAGGCCTTCTCTTAATCGTGCATTCTAAGGCCTATTTTATAAAATAAAATGATGGATTCATGACACCTATTGGATTTGTAATGCAAGAGAGATGCAAGGATGTTCTTGGAGAGCTCACAAACTTGGCTAGAATTTGGTCCAATTATACAATAAAACTTGAACAAGAGTGTGGGAAATACAGGGAAATCAGTGCTTAAAAAGGCTGAAGTGACCGCGATTGCATTTAGGTTACCACAATATGGACACGTGGCAACCGCGATCGCGCCTAGTGACTGCGATCGTGGTAACTGGGAGCATTTCTGCTCCCCAGTTTTCCCCTATTCGGCGTTTTTCTCAATTTTTATAGAATTTTCTCCTGTTCAGTTTTTAATGAAAATTTGCGCACCTTCCCATTTTTAAGATCATCCAATGCACTCCATGCTACCATAAATTCATGAGTTATTCATATGCAAGAACTAACATCTATACTACAAAAACATAACAAAAAAAATACGATCCACTTTCATGGAATATGTGGGTTGCCCCCACCTAGTGCCTTAGTTATAATCATGCCACGACGTCTTCCTTCTTCTATTCTCAACATAGGTATTCTAGCCCTTCCTCATTATCCTTCTCATTCTTAGCATCTACCACAGACACAAATTAAAGTTTTTCTATTTGTTTCTTTATCTTACAAATTTTGAAAGAGACCTCATCCTCTTGTACCCTAAACTTTATTTCCCCCATCTCTAAATCGACAATGGCTCTTTAGGTGGCCAAGAAAGGACGACCAAGGATGATAGGTACATCTTGGTCCATTTCACAATACAATACCACAATGTTCGCCGAAAGTATAAACTTGTCTACTTTAACAAGGACATTAAACAAAATTCTCACCGGCCTTTTGACAGATCGGTACACCATTAAAATTCGCATATAGGGTGGTGTAGGGTCATTCAATACAAGATTCTTATAGATGACAAAAGGCATTAATTTAATTCTCGCACCAATGTCACATAGAGCTTTTACAAACTCATGCATCCCGATTGTGCAAGGACTGGTGAACGCTCTGGGTCATCTTTCTTTTTCGTATCCTTACTATCCATGATTGCACTACACCCAAGAGTAACCTCAATGGTGTCACCTTCGACAAGCTTCTTTTTGGACATTAACTTTTTTCGTTTACTTAGCATTTCCCTAGATCTCTTGGATCGCCTCAAGCAATGGGATGTTTATCGATAGATTGCTAAGTTTTGCCATAAACTTCCTCAATTTGTCACCCTTCTCTTTTTATGCAATTGTTAAGGGAATAGGGAGGAACTTGGATTATGGGCTTTGCTTTACATTGTGGATTTTGAACCTTAACCAATTCTTCATCACTTTCCTCGGTCACTTTCTCATCATTTTCTTCTAGAATTTAAGGTAACACCTCTTTTGCTTTAGTATTTGGCATTTTATCACTCAAGTATCCTTTAAAATGTTCATCAAGTGTCTTTCCACTCCTTGTGACAACTACTAGGACTTGAGCATCATTTTTTGGATTAGTAATCATGTCACTAGGGAGAACACCTCTAGGCCTAGCATTTAATTGCATGGAGGTTTGCCCAATTTGGGTCTCTAATTGCTTGATAGAGGTGGAGTGAGACACCACAGTTTGAGAGAATTGAAAGAAGTCACCTTTCAACTCACGGACCATTCTGTCTATACTTTCTACTCCATTGAAGATTTTTGTTAACACATCCTTGGTCTTGAATTTTTTGAGGTCGATTGCGCTTGACTCCTTGGTCTTAGCTCAATCTTGAGGGTGAACATAACGGTCATAATCACGCTCACTATATCTTAAATCTCTATCCTACTCGCAATCCATCCAACATTGGTTACCACCTTGCCTTTGATGAAAGGGTGGGAACCCCCCGAATAGTTAGCCAAATATCGGATTTCCTTATCCAACTTCTTTGCTTCTTCATCATCTTCATAAAATTTTGATGCTACAGCATTTACTGCTTTTGTGGGGGCACCTATAACATACTTTGTCAAGAGTTCAAGTTGGGTTATTATTTTTGCCATTTCTTTTCCTTTTCTTTATTCTGCTTTCTTTTCTCATTATCAACCACAGAAGTAGTAGAAGGGATCCTGGGAGCTTCGGTATCTCAGGTATTCCATCCCCGATTTTGATTTAACACTTCTCCTATCAATAAAAAGGCTGCATGTTGGTGCATCTTCATTATATAGCTACCCGCCGCATTATCCACCACTATTTTGTTTTATGGATAAAGGGATCGATAGAAGATCTCAAGAAGAATCTTCTCCAAAACCTCATGATTTGAGAATTGGGCTAATTTTCCATTATACCTTTCCCAAGCTTCAAACAGTGACTCTCCATTCATTTGCAAAAAATTCACAATCTTATCCCGCTTTTGAAACATTTCACATGGTAAGAAGTACATATCAAGAAACACAGTGGTAAACTCTTCCCAAGATTCAATTGAGCTTGGTGGAAGTGAGCAAAGCCATAAAACTACCTCGCCTATTAGTAAGAATGGGAAGAGGAGAAGCCAGATGGATTCTTAAGTAAAGTGTGCAATATTGAATGACACACACACTTCCATGAAATTCTTTAAATGGACATTTGGGTCCTCATATGCTTGAACCCCATACAACCTTTTTATTTGCAACATGTGAAGCACGACGCTAGTCACATGGAAAACTTTATTTCCATTGGGAGATGGAATACGGATTACACTTATTTTATCCGTTTTATTTAGTTGGCCCTCATCATCTAGGGGACATCAGAGGGGCCCATGTTACTCGCGTTATCACTCATCATTCTATTAATACTTTGATCACCTATAAAAAATTCAAAAAACAATAAATAAAGTAAATTACACCACCCCGGGTATACCCAAGTAAGAATCACACCATACAAGTGAAATCTATATTCCAGTCCCCAGCAACGACACCATTTTGATAACTCTCAACTCACTCCCATGTTAGAGAGATGAGGCAGTCATTGTCAATAACTCAACTCGTGTTGGAGTTGAATCCACAAGGAGCGAAGTATAAATTTCAAATCCTATGGGTGTTCTAACTACTAAAATGTTACCCAAAATGCTAACAAACACAATAAGTAAAATAAAGTGTGCAGGGAAATGATTTGAAATTTGTTTGTAACAATCTTTTGTTAACAACACACTAATTTAGCACTTTTGATTTAAATTTAGGGTTTGAGAAGATCTTGGGATTATGTATACCTAAAGGTAAGAAGTGTGTAGGTTGTTGAAAGTTTAACATTAAACTTAGTTGTTGAGTAAGAGATAGACTAGGTTGAAGGTCTTTGTGGTTAGTCTTCCAATAAAACCACAAGAATTTCACACATTGGCTCTTTTGAGCACCTAATAAGTATGCAATTCATAATCACCCAAAACCTTAATTAGGCCTCCTTATTTCTAGGATGATGCCCTTGACATGATTCACATTCCAATCACACTAATTTATAAGATTGCAAAAGGTAGTAAACCATAGGCTTGATTGTCCATAATTGCCTTGTCACCCTATAGCCCTCTTTCAAGGATGCTATGGGTTTCCATAACTTCATATCCATCTCTTTTTCAAGGATGATAAAGGATTTCTAGAGTTTGGAGTTATCACCCATCAAAACCCTTTGGAGATTTGGGGTTTTCACCTACAAATTCCAACTATTACACTCAAGCAATGGTAGAATCCATAATCAACGACTAAAAATCATGCAAACGAATCAACACCCACACACAAATACTCTTTAATTTAACATAATCCCAAGACTAAATTACTTAGATACTCATGAAGAAAGTAAAGTATAACACCTCGCAACCAGGTCCCCGAACGTCACACGGTGCTTAAGGCTACAAGTAGCCTCAAGCTAACCCTTTGAGCCTTTTACTTCATTTATTAGCTTACTTAAAGATAAAAAGCATGAACTCAACACTGTGACATCATAAAATGATAAATATGAATGAAATATTTGGTCTAAACAAACTACAACTCAAAGAAAATCTCAAAGTACTGATAATCTGATGACTATTATGACAAACCTCTACTACTCCAAACTAGAGAGCCATTGGGACAGGTCCCCAACTGACTCATACTCAACTGACAAGAATCAAACAGCTACTAAATAAAATTGGAAGTCTGAGAATAACTGGTCCCCGAAATATGAGGACTCACCACAACTGATATGTAGTTAGGAGTGATCAAAAGGATCACTGAGCACCTGAACCTATATTATGAGAATATATGGCACATAGACAAAATATGTGGGTCAGTACTTTGGGAATGTACTGAGCATATGGGGGAGTGTGTAATTAAAATACTCAATATCATAAGCTTTTATAGAAAACCTGCATGGTGTAAAACATACTCACATAGCTTGAAATAAATATATTCCACAAGACTCATAAATCATCATGCTTTTACTTAAAAACTCAAATTATTATGACACCTGAAATGATTAGGACCATAGCTTTCAAAAAACACTTATACTTTCAAAACTTTGTAACTTTAAGACTAAAACTCTTTGAAACTTGGAAGACTTTAGGACTTAGAGAACTTTAGGAACTTAGGGAGTTTCTCTTAACCGACATAAACCATGTGAGCTACATGGAGTCCAACGTCTTACCCATGTTGGGGAGAGCTGTTGTATCCTTGCCATCAGATATAACCTAGACTTTAGTGATCACTATCTTAACCCACTTGGAGTATATCAAGAACCTATGGGGGCATGTAGTTCTGGGGAACGAGACCTCTAAATCTAGCCCAACTCGGTGATAAATACTACTCCCTTACTTAGCTCTGAACTTTAGAAAATCCACCTTAAAATAATTCAATAATATGTATGTATATATATATATATATATATATATATATATATATATAATGGGAGCCAAAATGCATCCCCTTTACTTCAAACCTAAGAATGTGGATTTCTATCTTAACTTACAATCAAAACTCACTTCTTGATATTTTTTAAAAATCAGTAACATCTCATTCTCAAACTCATGCTTTAACCATAAGGTTCAATTCACAACAATAGGACTTGAAATTCTCAAAACATGATATAGACATTGAATTACACAACTTAAACCATAAATTGACAATTTAAAACATTACTATGCATAATAATATTACAACTCAACGCTTGGGTAAGACATAGTTTCATAAAACACACAATATAATAACATGATAGGAATTCTCCATGAATTTATGAAATACTTTACAAAAATATGTAACTTTTGGGCACAAGAACAAAAAGGTGTTTTTGTTCAAAACCACATACCTTAAACTTGGAGCTTTTGGATGACTTCAAAAATTTTGGAAGGTTATTCACGAACTATTGGGTGTCCCTCGTAGCCCTCTTAACGGGAAGTTCAAATATGCAAGAATTATTGAATTCTCACGGTTGAATCTCTAGATAATTGGGTTTTTATGTTGAAACCCTAACCTTATGGTTGAAGGTATGCAGAAAATTTTGAGATATTTAACTAAAGAGAAATAAAAGAAAATACGTTCTCTAAAGGTTATAAGTTGTGGAAAGTGCAGAAAAAAGAACAAAATACCCCTACAAAAATGTCATTAAATTACTGAAAAAATAGTTGACGACATTCATGACAAGTCATCATGAAATGTCGTCACAAAAGGGTGGATTTTATGATTTTTGGCTTAAGGTTGATGACACTTTGTGACAAGCCGTCAAACTTGTGGCAAGTCATCACAAAATGTTGGATTTTGTGACTTTCTGCTTATGGTGATGACATTTTTTGACAAGCCGTCAGGATTGTGACAAGTCGTCACAAGATGTCATCACTAAATTACAAGGCTGATACGCTGGGGTAAAATGGATATAACTCTTTGCTTCGATAATGGATTTTGACAAAATTGGTATCGTTGGAAATATAATTCAATTATCTAAATTTTAGTTGGTCATGATATCATAAATTCATAGCATAACAATAGATATACTCATTTGAAGTTGACCATACCAATATCCATCTCAAGAATTCAATCAGCAAGGAATATTTTGATTCGTCTAATAGCTAGGACACTTTTGAGGCCCTAATATTCATCAAGCTAGATCATGTAGCTACCAAATCACTAAATTTATATCTAATAAGCTTGAAATAGGGTTCTACTATTAGTTGAAATTCTCGGGGTATTACATAAAGAAAGATATACCATAAGGATTATTCAAAGCATTCATTCTTCACAAAACACTAAGAACTTAGTTGTCCGAAATTGGTTACAATCTTGTCCAATTAGGGTTCTTGCTTGAAATTCAAAAATATATATGAGGTAAGCAATACCCTAATAAAAAAGGTTTTTTCCTATCTAATATTTGGGATTTATCCATGTGAATTTATATAACTGCCCTGGGCAATATTCCCGCTTAGCCGTGATCGTTTGAGGATGCCCGTGATTGCAGCCAATGCAACCATGGTTGTGCTATATGATTGGGTTCCTCTGACCATCTTGACTGACCGCGACACGTCTTGTAGCTCGTGATCATGGTAACTGAGGCTGGTGACTACTCCAGGTTTTCAACTGCACTTCTTTGCTTCCATTTGATCTATTTTTAGCTCCAATCCACATTGTTCCATCTAGCCAAATATATACCTGTACAATATGGATATTATTGCATTAAATCACAATTATATCTCATTTAATTCTACAAAAAATGGTAGTGAACATAAATAGTTAGTGAGAATGAGTGGTAAAATCACCACTTATCAGTTATTTGGTAAATTGATAACCCAATAAGAATATACTAAATTACTACTTTACCATATATATATATATATATATATATATATATATATATATATTAGAATCTTTGTTCGCCTAATATTGTATAAAATGCAAGTACATGTGAAACCAAACTTCATGTCTTTGTAGTATTGGGAGTAATTTATACATGTATTAAGGCCTCAAGTAACTCCAAATTTATAGGCAAGATAAAATCTCTCTGATCGATTGATTTCTCAAGAAGTGTCTTGCTATTGCCAACTTCAAATGAGAATAACTTCTAGTATGTAGTGTTTTGAGATCAAGACCCACAAAATGATAAATAACTAAATTAGCTTTCCACATCCAGTTTTTCCTTAATCTGATGTCGAAATAAAAAGTTATAACTATTTTACTATAGCCATGTCAATGGTCTAATTTCCATCACTCTACCCACGATCTGTTGGTTTGACCTACAACTCATGAGTTGAGTCATGAGTAGGTCATAAAAGCTGAAAAAAAGATCTGATTCCTACAACTCTTATCACAATTTTACGGGTTCAATCCACGATTCATGGGTCAAGCCCTGGAGCTTAATTTTGAAAAAAAAAAATTGGGTAAGCTGAGGGGCATTTTAGTTATTTTTCTTAAGAGGGCCGTCTGTTATATTCTTAATATCCCTTTTGAACACTCAGTTATGATCTT
Source organism: Capsicum annuum (assembly GCF_002878395.1). Lineage (NCBI taxonomy): Eukaryota > Viridiplantae > Streptophyta > Magnoliopsida > Solanales > Solanaceae > Capsicum > Capsicum annuum. The sequence goes on along the minus strand of NC_061116.1, from coordinate 167,764,105 downwards.
TTTCAAAAAATAATACATTTAGAACCTCTTCCTCTCCACCTAAAAAAAATTCTACGAGGCAAGAATGCCTAGGGTTCAAGATTCAAGGCTTAGATTCAAGGTATGTTCATCTAAAAGGCATGTTGAACGCTCCTTACTTTAAGTTCTACTATGTTTTATCAATTTATTTGGTAATTATGTATTCTTTAATGACTGCTTGAAACTGGGGTTGAGGAGATTGTTGTGAAAAACTTCATTATTGATTTCTCTTATTATTTATGGGTTTTCTAAGCATTATTAATAGGTTTTGAGATATAATATGTTCTATGAAAATGGTGAACTTGTTAACGTGGATTCACAACCTTTAAGGATTTTGCAAGATGAAAACATAGCCCTCAACCCACTTCAAATCTTGGTATTTCTTCATGAAAATTATATTTTTTACACCATCTTTGAACTAAGGTGTGAGATGAAAGAATGAAAGGCCAAATGACTTTTTGAAAACACTTGGGGTTATGTTTATGCACTTTAAAGATGGATTTAGGAGTCTAACATGTCTTATGAAAAAGGTATGGCATAATATGAATGGCTTGCAAGTCTTGGTATAACAATACCAATATGGGAATTCCTTAATAAAAGACTCCATGGATAATAATATGTAAAATACTTTAATTAGGCCTTAAAGAATATTATGTCTTTGTGACAAATGCTTGAAACCTATGTTTTACAGACATGGGGATGTCATGCCTTAATTGGATGATGAATGGTGTCGTTAACATGAGCCCGTGGGTTACAAAATATCAGTGAAAATCTACATAGTTTAGGATTAAGTTTTTAATGGTTATGTCTTTATGTCCCATGTCCCATGTCCCTGATTCCCTACTTTATTATTATTACGGATGTCTAAATGAGTTATGACTTACTTTATAAAATATTTATTTCCCTTTCCTAGGGTTGCATGCCAGTACTCGTCGTGCTGACCATCCCCGTATGTTATATCATTTCATGATGTAGGTTCGGAGGTACTTTTTCTTGATTCTACGCACCTCTAGGGTGTTCGTATTCTTGATTGGACAACTGCTGAGAAATGATGAGTCCTCCATCATTCAGAAGGCATTGTTACTTTTTATTTATATTTTTGTTCTGGTATTTTGTAGTTTTTATGGTATAGGCAGTGACCATATACCAACTTAGGAGTTATTCTTAAAGTTTGAGGCTTCGTAGATAAGTGTTGGGTAATTTTTTAGATTCGGTTCTTAAGACATGGATGTTACTTTATTTTAATGTTGAACCCCTTTTTTATATGGTCTTATTTCCACAACTTTAAATATGATTATGTATATGAAATAATGCTAAGGGGTCATCCCAGGACTTCATTAGTTTGGGATGCCTATCACATCCAGGGCCATGATTGAGGTCATTCTAAGCTTGTTAAAAGCTCACGATTTAGGGTTTTAGGGTATCTACAAAGTCATGTTGAGTATAGTTATTTTTATTGGTGTTTATCATGCCATACTTATAAAAAGGAGTCTATAAGACATTTAGAAATGCTTCCCTTTCTTCATGTTCTAGTTTGTTCTACAAATTCTAGTCATAATGAATTCTTCTAACTCCTAATATTCCCGTACTTCATATCATGCCTCTCTGAAGATCTAATGGCTAAAGGAATTCAGCTGGAGCATCTATCCCTACATGGGCAAATACTGAGAAGGTCCTCTCTACCCATAGGATGGAAACCAACTATAGTGCCCTTCCTTCTAATTTTACTACTCCTTATAGGGTTCCCTTAGAACCAACCAGTCTTTCTCAAGCTCCTAGGACTGGTACCACCATACCCAGTCTCCGTAAGGAGAGGTTTCAAATGTTGAGTTCAGTCAGACTATTCAACTACTGGCTCAATGTGTATCATCTTAGTCCCTCCGGTAAAATAATATTGTTCATGGTAATGGCTATTCTGATTCTACTCAGGTTGGCTATTTTATATAATTGAACCCCCTACCTTCACTAGATCTAAATTTGAGGAGGACCCTCAAGAGTTTATTAATGAAATAGAGAAAAACTTTAGGGTGATACTAAGGGGGTAGAATTTTTGGCTTATCTACTGAAAGGGGTAGATTATCAGTGGTATGATGAATGAGAGGCGATTAGGGGTAAAGATGTTGAACCTACTATTTGGAAAGAATTTTTTGAAGCCTTCTGATAACGCTCAATCTACAGCTCTCGTGGGAGTGTAAAGCGGTCGTTAGCAAATATAGAACCCAACTGGGTTGGGTATCGATCCCACAGAGAATAGCTTGGTCAACAAGTAAGTGAAATTATTAGACTTTTGGTGCAAGTCTCGTAAGAAAGGGGGATTGTAATAAGTAACCAAAGTAATGAAATAAAAGCTGAAAATAATAAAGTAAAAAGAGAGTATTTCGTAGGTTGTGAAACAATGAGAATTGAGGCGTTGGGGTTATGTCCACCTTCTGAGGTATACGTCTCTATTGGCTATGAGTGTGTAGAGTCTTGACATGTAATTGCTTATAGAGAATTGTAGTCGATGGTAAATCCAAGCGTCTCTCGACCTAAACAAGGACTATTTCACTTTAACTCTCTCGAGCTTAAAGCGTGACTAACGGTACGAATTCTCCAAGAAGTTAGTCCAGGTACGGCACTAGCTTTTTAATAGGAAAGGGTGTCCTACTACCTTGACATTATCTCTTTTCCAGACAAATAACTTTTCTCTCGAACAAGTCAGATGTTAGACTGGCGTTGGTCTATGCGTCTTCTTTTCTAGACAAATAACCTTTCTCTCGAACAGGTTAGATGTTAGAATGGCGTGTTCTTGTGTTTGAACCGCAAAGAATGTAGATTTAAGATGAAGAGAATAATGATATAAGCAATATACTTGTCTTGAACTCACAAACTCATAGCTATAGATAGTAACTCATTCGGCTTCCATAACCCCAACTAAGAGATTTAGTTACCCATGAATGCGAAGGATATCACGCTTTGCATGGTGGATGGCGTGAATAGTAGGTGTTTGGCGTGTGGTTTTAGTGATTCCGTAGCAAGTAACGATTCTCTTGTTGTGGAATTTAAGAGTAGAAGAATGAAGAATTGAGAATGGGTTGTAGGAAGATGTCTTAATTGTAAGGAGATGAATGAATTGTCAGAATGTCTCCCCCCCTTTTTTTTAAAAATCTCTAACATGATAGGGTATTTATAATACTCCTATCCTACTCCTACTAAACTAATAAAATAAATAACCAAATCCTAATATACTAATGAAATCCTTGACCCAATTGTACTAGGGTAAGGTTACAAAATTATAATCCAAATAGAATGATGAAACACATAACCTAATTGCACTAGGTTAATGTATTATGGCAAAAATCCAGCTTTGTGTCTGTAAGTCCCAAAGTCTTCAGAAATGCTGTTTTAGCCCGGGACAGATTTTCCATGCAGCAGATTTAGTCCTTTATGCGTCCAGCTCCTTTCCATCTCGTTTGTGAGCTTTCTTTTGCGTCAAGTAAGCCATAAATTGCTGTATTTTGCATCATTTATACCTGAAACTTTCCTAATCACATTTGTTAGCTCATTTACAGGAAAAAGGACTAAAAGTGTACGAAATAGATAATTAGTTCTCGAAACTAGGCTAAAATATGGGCAAAATATATTGATATAGGCGCGTAATTTCGCCTATCATCACCTTCCTTGATCACTTCTTCCCTCATGAATTAAGAGAGGCCAAGGCTGAGGAGTTTGTAAACTTGAAGCTGGGAAAAATGAGTGTTAAGGAGTATGCTATGATGTCTACTCTGTCATCTATTATAATCTCTGGTTAGTGTCTAACATGTGGTGCAAAATAACAAAGTTTGTTTTAGGTCTTTCTAGAAACTTAGTACTAGAGTGTAAGGGTGTTATGCTGAATAGAGACATGGACAAATCCAGGTTGAGGGAGTAGAGAGGTAGAGTAAAAATTTTAAACATATATATCAAGATATGAGTCAACAGCACAGTTGAAAAAGGGGAAGATAGTGATTCAAGAAGAAATCCTGGATAATTCTCATCCATCAGCTAGTGCTCCAGTCCTCAAATATTTGGGTGATCAACCATTTTAGTATAGTAATTACCCTAGTGTGTCGGGTGCCCAGTCTCAGTCCAGTGTAGCTTAGTTGGCACTATTTTAAACTCTTTGCCGCACTTGTAGAAAGCTTCATCATGGGTTTTATCACTTGGGAAGTATTTTATGCTTTGGTTCTGGTTAGCCAGGCCATAGGAAACAACATTGTCTCGCATCTAAGGGAGCATTTGGGGCTAACTAAGCCCTAACATCTATTTGTTGTACACTTAGGTTTTGGTCATAAAAATATTTCTAACCCCTTATAAATCTCCACCCCGGTGGGTGAGTCCATTGTTGATAGGAGAGTCTATAGGGGATGTGTTGTAACTATCTTTTATCGAGACACTATGTTAGATCTTATAGAGCTTGACATGGTGGATTTTAATGTAATATTGAGAATGGATTATTTTCACTTGTGCTATGCTACCAGGGAAGGTAGAACTAGAAGTGTCACTTTTTATTTTCCTAATGAATTAGTGATAGAGCAAGAAGGGTGTTCCCAAGCACCTAAGAGAAAGTTTATTTCTTATCTTAGAGCCTGAAAGTTGATAGCTAAAGGGTGCCTGTACCATTTAGCTTAAATCAAGGATTCCAATTCTGAAAGTCCCTTCTTGTAGTCTGTTCCTGTGGTTAATGAGTTTCCCAAAGTCTTTCTCGATGACCTTCTTGGAACTCCTCCTAGTAGGAAGATAGACTTTGGGATTGATCTTTTCTCTGATACTTATCATATCTTTATTCCTCTATATAGAATGGCTCATGTGGATCTGAACGAGTTAAAGAAATGGCTAAAAGACCTTCTTAATAAGGGTTTTATATGTCCCAGTATCTCTCTTTGGCATTCTCCTCTACTTTTCATGTGAAATAAAGATGGGTCTCTTCGTATGTGCATCGACTATTGCAAATTAATAAAGTCGTCGTAAAATATAAGCACTCTCTTTCTACAATTTATGATCTCTTTGACTAGCTTCAAGTGATAAGTGTTTCTCTAAAATAGATCCTTATTCGAGTTTTCATCAGTTAAAGATTAGGGAAGTTGGTGTTCCCAAGACTGTCTTTCGAACCCGTTATGGCCATAATGAATTGTCGATCTTGTCATTTGGTTTGACTAATGCTTTTGTTACTTTCATGGACCTTATAAACATGGTGTTTAGATATTTTTTAGATTTATTCATCATAGTCTTTATCGATGATATTTTGGTGTACTCCAAAAGTGAGGAGGGTCACTCCAATCACCTTTGAATTATATTGCAGACCCTTAAGGATCAAGAGTTGTATGAAAAATTTTCTATTTGTGAATTTTGGTTGAGTATTGTGACTTTCCTTGGGAATGTTATTTCTAGTGAAGGGATTAAAGTGAATCCCCAAAAGATTAAGGAGGTAAAAAATGGCTTAGACCCATGACTCCAACCAATATTAGGAGCTTCTTGGGTCTGGAAGGCTATTATAGAAGATTTGTGGAATGTTTTTCATCTATAGTTGCTCCACTTACGAGATTGACTCAGATGAAGGTAAAGTTTCTATGGTTTGATACTTGTGAGGGTAGTCTTATTAAATTGAAGGATTTCTTGATTACTACCCCTGTCTAGACATTTCTTGAAGGTACTGAGGAGTTTGTTGTGTATCATGATATATCCATTGTGAGACTTGGTTATGTTCTGATACAACATGGAAAGGCTGTGGTTAATGCTTCCAGGCAACTTAAGGTTCATGAGAGAAATTATTCGACTTATGATCTTGAGTTAGTAGTTGTGGTATACCCATTAAAAATTTGGCATCACTATTTGTATAGAGTGCATGTAGACATCTACCTGGTTCATAAGAGATTGTAATATGTATTCCAAAGAGACATCCTTACCCATGTGGAAGTGGGAGATTAATATATATTTTGTTACTGGTCTTCCACAGCCTTGAAACTAGTATGATTCTATTTGGGTCATTGTTGATAGAATAATCAAGTACACCCATTTTCTGCCTGTGGGAACTAATTATTCGGGAGAGGATTATGCAAAGTTATATATTTAGGAGATAGTTTGGTTTCATGAGGCCTTGGCGTCTATCATATCCGACTGAGGTACACAGTTTTCTCAGAAAGGGTTGGGGACTCAATTAAATCTTAGCACCATTTTCCACCCTCAAATGGATGGGCAAATAGAGCATACTATTCAGACTTTATAATATATGCTAAGGGCCTGTCTGATTAACTATAAAGGTATTTGAGTGGATCACTTGCCATATATTGAGTTAGCAAAAAACAATAGTTATCATTCTAGCATTTAAATAGCAATTTTTTAGGCCCTTTATGGTAGAAGGTGTAAGTCTCTAATTGAATGGTATGAGATAAGATAATTTTGACCTGGTCTTGTGCACCAAGCAATGGAAAAATTCAAGGTTATTCGAGAGAGACTTATGACCACTGAAAGTCTCCAAAAGTCTTATAAGAATGTGAGATAAAGAGATCTAGAATTCCAGGTTGGGATTGGGTATTCCTAAAAGTCTCTCCTATGAAAGGAGTATTGAGGTTTGGGGAAAATGGGAAGATTAGACCTCTCTATATATGACCATATCATATTGTAAAAAGAGTTAATAATGTTGCTTACGAATTAGTCTTACTAGCGAGCTTAGCATTGATTCATCTTGTGTTTCATGTGTCCATTATCAAGAAATATGTGGGTGACCCTTCCTTAGTGGTGCTTCTAGAAGATATTATGGTGAAGGATTCTCTATCTTACGAAGAAGTTCCTATTGAAATTATTGAGAGAAAAGTTTAGAAGTTGAGGACCAAGGTGATAGCTTCAGTAAAGTTGCTATGGAGAAACCAAATGGTGGAGGAAGCTACTTGGGAATTGGAGGAGTACATGAAAGCTATATATCCCTTCTTATTTCCATTTTTGAATGAGGTTATTGAGGTATGAATCCTATATTTTATCTAAATCTATTTGATTTCATGCGTTAGGTCTTTCTATTCTCTTCACTACATCGTGCTAAAAGTGTCCTAAGTCCTTATTTAAGGACAAATGATCCCGGGGGGAAGGGTGTGGGGGTAATGTAACACCTCAAATATTTTAAAACCTTTGTGCACCCAATGTTGTATAAAATGCCAAGTACAGATGAAAACAAACTTCATGTCTTTATAGTATTGGAAGTGAGTTATACATGTATTAAGGCCTCAAGTAACTTCAAACTCATCGCCAAGTCAAAACCTCCCTTATCGATAGGCTTCTCATGAAATGTCTTGCTACAGTCAACTTCAAAAAATAATAACTCCTATATTATGTAGTTTTTTTTAATCTCAATACCCACCAAATAATAGATAATTGAATTTAACTTTCCAACACATCCAATTTTGCCTTAATTTGATATCGGAGAAAAGAGTTATGGCCATTTTACTGAAGCCCGATCAGTGGTCTAATTTCCAAGACTCTACCCATAATCTGTAGGTTTAACGTACTACTAGAGAGTTAAGTCGTGAGCAGTTCCTGAAAGATTAAAAAAATGGTCTAATTCCTATGACTCTATCCACGATTCGTGGGTTCAACCCATGATTCGTGGGACAACCCATGGGAACTTATTTGTAAAAAAAATTAGGTAAGATGAGGGGTATTTTGTTCATTTTTGCATATGAGGTTCGACGCTAATATGATTAAGACCCCTTTTGAACACTCATTTATGATCTTTTTCAAAAAAGAAAACATTAGGAACTCTTCCTCCTCCCTTAAAATACTCTAAGAGGTATGAACACTTAGGGTTCTAGATTTAAGGCTCAGATTCAAGCTATGTTCATTTAAAAGGCATGTTGAACACTCCTTAGTTCAAGTATTACTATGTTTTGTCAATGTATTTCGTAATTATGTGTTCTTTAATGACTATTTCAAACTGGGGTTGAGGAGATTGCTGTGAAAACTTTATTATTGATTTCTCTTCTTGTTTTATGGGGTTTCTAAGCATTATTAATGGGTTTTTAGATGTAATATGTTCTATGAAAATGGTGAACTTTTTAACATGGATTTATAACCTTTAAAGATTTTGCAAAATGAAAATATGACTCTCTACCCACTTCAAAACTTGGTTTTTCTTTATGGGAATTATGATTCTTACACCATCTTTGAAATAAGGTATAAGATTAAAGAACTAAAGGATAAATGAATTTTTGAAAACACATGAGGTTATATTTATGAACTTCAAAGACGGAATTGGGAGTCAAACATGTCTTATGAAAATGGTACTCCATAATATGAATGGCTTGTAAGTCTTGGTATGACGATACTCATATGGGAATTCCTTAATAAATAACTTCATGGATACTAATGTGTCTAAAATGGTTTAACTATGCCTTAAAGGGAATTATGTAGTTTTACCAGGAAGGCGTACGTCCTCATGAAAAATGCCCAAAACCTTTGTTTTACTGACATTGGAATATTATACCATAATTACACGACGAATGGTATCCTAAACATGAGGATAATATGGTGGCTCTAGTCTATGGATGACTTTAGCCTAATCTCAGTACTTACGGAAAACATGGACTGAGGCTCCACTGAATATGGAGTACCAAACTCATTTAGCCTGTGGGTTACAGGATGTAGGTAAAAATCTACTTAGCTTAGGATTAAGTTTTAAATGTCTATATCTTTATGTCCCATCTCCCTGATCGCCTACTTTATTATTATGGATGTTTAAATAGGTTATGACTCATTTTATAAAATGTTTATTCCCTTTTCCTAGGTTGCATATCAGTAATAGTTGTATTGACCTTCCTTGAAAGCTTTATCATTTCATGAAGTAGGTTCGGAGACACTTTTTCATGATTCTGTGTAGCACTAGGGTGTTTGTATTCTCTCTTGGACAACTGTTGAGAAGCGTTGCGCCCTCCATCATCTGAAAGGCATTGTTAGATTTATTTTATATTTCGAGACTTAGGAGTTATTCTTAAAGTTAGAACCTTGTAGACAAGTGTTGGTTAATTGTTTGTATTTGGTTCTTAAGACATGGATGTTACTTTATTTAATTGTTGAACCCCTTATTTCATATGGTCTTGTTTCCACAACTTTAAATATGACTATGCTTTTTATATAATGCTAAGGAGTCATCCAAGTACTTCATTAGTTTGGGATGCCCGTCACGACCAAGGCTCCGATTGGGTCCTAGCAATATATATATATACACACACACTCACACGCATAAACACACACACTAGTCTATGGGAATGTCCGTTAAACATTTATCTCAAAATATTTAGTATAAAAGTTTATTTTTATGCTTACACCAAAAAATATAAGATCAACAAAAGATCAAAAATAAATGAGAACAATGGTTCAAGATCAACCAATACCACCATATATACAGTTTCAAACAGCACTAAATCTATAAAAGAAAGATAAAAGATTGAGAGTAATAGGCAAAAATGACTATTAAAGTCAAAACCTGCTACTAAGAACAACAAACAAATACCTATACTAGCGAGACACCCTCAAGAGGAACGATTATCGCCTTAAATTTGCAATCTTTTTATTCCACATACCAAAATAGTCTAAGTCTAAAGTTGAGTTAATCTCCATTATTTATAACCTACACTAATAATTATAAAAATATCCTTAATGAAATAAGGATTTTCTAAGCATGAGGCTTGCATGTCAAGAATATCCACTTTGCGTTCATAGTCTTTTTTACTTATTTTTGCCTTTCTTCCTTGTACTTCCACTTTAAACATATTCTTGAGCCTCAATTCTTCAGTCCATGCTATTAATGAAGCTCGATTTGCATCATGCAGAATGCTTCTATATGCTAACAATCTGAGGGAGTAGTTTTTCCGAAAACAATAAAAAAAATTAAAACATTAAATGAAAGTTCAATGCAATATAAGGCTAATTCGTCTGTGATTTATAAGCGACAAGCAGCAACTCAGTCTACTTTTGACTTTTCAATATATGCTTCAATATGTATTATATAAAACTTAATGACAATATTAACATATATTGCTAGACTTTTAAAATAACTTAGCAAAAATATCATGCATTAAATTCATTATCCAACACGTAAAACACATAGCTATTGAAAACTACCTGCCTCTACAGATTGTTAAGTCCCACTACATCATGATCAATGATACCTCTTCGGCCAAAAAAATACTAGAATAAAAAAAGATCCCTAACAACTCTAACATCGGAGATTTAACAGTTGTGAAAGTATACAAAGTGACTTAACAATAGTGCGTAGTTGAAAATTCTTCTTCAAAAAGTATGTTGATGCTAAATTTCGAAAGAGCAACAAAAATAAAACCAGTATAATCGATTAATAAATTATTAAAATAAAACTAAATCAAATTTAATATATATTTATCGATTTGATTTTTATAGGTTTGAGTTAGATTATTAACCATCCACAAAACATAGAATAAAAATACAAATTATAGCTTACGACTTTGATTGAAATCTTGTGGATAAATTGGATCAAATTCTTGTTTTAAAATTATGAACTTAGAGAAAAGCAATTATCAAAATAAAAAAAAGACAACGATGGAGCCAAGCATCTTATTAAAGTTCCAGGTTTGGTTGTTGTGAAGACAAGAGCAGAACTCAATCTGCAAACAATTAATTTTGAGTTGTACAATGTTAAATCCTAGCATTTTTTTTGAAACCGTCTGTATGGATTACCATACCATGATTTCGTGCATACAAAATATACATTGTGAATTGAAAAAAGTAATCCTAGAAAAATTACAGAAGTTCAAATGACAGAAAAAGATATCCTATTTTTATCAGAATAGATTTTTATTTTCTTATTATAGTAATATTTAATATCACTAAAATAATACAAAAATAGTGAAAAGACTATTTTGTCTAAAGAGGAGACTTTTAATGAAGAACAAAAAGTTCAAACAATATTTCTAAGGCTCTTTTAAATATATATATATATATATGTGTGTGTGTGTGTGTGTGTATGTGTGTGTGTGTGTAAATTGTAAACCTATAAATCGATAAAGATAAATCTTTCCAATTTGCTCTCTGATAAACCAACTATGAGAGTTTACGATGACGATGGTTGCATAGTTTGTGGATAGGATGGTGGACTTCTTATTTTGTGGAATTCAGCACTGCAAGATATATGTCATATAAGTTGTTATTATTTTTATTTATGAGAATTTCTATTGATATCTTGTTAGTTGCTACTATTACACAGCATTAAAAATCATTGTATTGAATTGATATTTATTTTATGAGCATTTTTTCATTGGTTAAACTAAAAATTGAACCGTTAATAATCAAAGATCGATAAATTAAAAATTGATAAAAAATATCTTATTGGTTGGTTATTGATTTAGCGAAAATTAAAATTAAAAATTGATAAACCAAACAGATAATACATAAAATCAAACTGCCCCGATTGATGCACACTCCTAGAATAGTAAAATAACAAAGTACATGGCATAGTAAACATAAGACCTTAATTATGACCCATAATAATAGTTTTAAAAAATTACTATTCGCAACAACTATAGAAATATTTCTACTCTAATAAATTTAGAAGAGTCAAACCATCTATCTCACTGCCTCTCTCATTCTTTCTCTTTCTCTTTCTCTTTATCAGGAAATCACCTGAAAATTGCGATTAAGTTCGACCGTTTTCTGGCTAGAATCAAGGTAGCGCAACCCTTGGGTTTGTAGTCCTCTTCATTATAATACAAGTTTAGAGTTGAGAGTGAGCTGGAAGATGAGTTGGATATAAGGTGGACATTAGTAGTGAAAATGCTAGTTATTAGTTGTTAATTATTGTTAGTTGTTAATTCAAAAAACTGTAATTACTGTAGCAAAACAGTTAACATTGAAACTATCGTAAATGATTCAAGTTGTTAGTTGGGAGTTGGAGTTGTTGGGATTAGCAGATACTTGGGACTATCCCAAATGATTGTCAACACTATAAAGATTAATTGTAAAGTTTCTTAATTCATTCATGAAAGTAATAACACTCTTCTTTCTTTCTTAACAAATTCTTCAAAATTTGGCTCTTAACTTTAATTGATGACCCTAGTTTAGCTTTCACCTTCCTTAATTAAATCCTTGATTGACCTTCATTCCATGATAAGGGTATCAAGTGCTATCAGAGAACAGTAATCCTCAGCTTAAATGGTGATTCTAAATAAAAATTCAAATCAACCAACTGAAGAAAAGGATGATCAAGTAACAAAAATCCAAGATCAATTGTAGAAATTGATAAATGGAATGATGCATATCACTGAACAAATTTAACAAATTGATAAGAAGTTGAGGGATATTAGGAGAAATCAAGAATCCATTGCTCAAAGGGGTGTAGACAGAGACCAAGCCATACTAGAATCTATAAATGGTAGAGCATGCCCAGTTAAGATGCAGCAAGAAAGGAGGAGCAATGATTTTTCTCTAGGATCTGGTAATCATGAACTTATTTATAGGGTACACTTGACTTGAATTTCCTAGATTCTCTTGTCAACAGTTAAGGACCTGGTTGTATAAGGTCAACTAATTTTTAGTGTGGATGAAGTGGATTTTGACCAATAATTCAAGGTAGCTCCAATTTACTTTGATGGAGAGGCTATAGCAAGGCACAAATCTTATGTGAATTCAAGGAATTCAGCATTAGATCCTACATGGACACAGTATGTCATTGCATTGAATGAAAAATTTGGGGAAGGGTTTAAGGACCTTATGGAAGCCTTGAAGAATCAGCAGTAAACTAATAGTGTTAGGGAGTACCAGGTTGAATTTGATAAATTGTCATCAAGGGTAAATTTGTTTGATGAGAACATCAACTATTTTTTTGGGTTGATTAAAACAAGAATTGAATAAGGTTGTACTAATTTAATAACTAAAATACTTCAACATACTTATAAGATCTCCGAATTGCAAAAATAAGTTTTTAAGGCTCAAGCTAGGTCTTACAGTATCGAATGCCTTTTAAGAATCACAGTGGTATCTTATCTACTCCTACAAATATCAAATCCTCTTAATAATTTTCTTTTCATCAAAAACAACCTAACACCAATGTTGTTTTTAAAAGGTCAGTAATGCACACCGAGGGATTGTTAAAAAACCACCTAGTAGGAGATTGTACGTTAAAGAAATAAAAGAGAAAAGAGCCAAAGGGATGTGTTTTATTTGTGATAAAAAGTATTTCCAAAGACATAATTTCAAAAGTTCTAAGCATTTATATTTAGTGGAAATTAGTGCAGATGTAGAAGGCAATGACATGGAGGTATAGAAAGATATAGCACACAGATTACTTATTGAGAATGATGGGTGTATAAATATTTCTTTGCAAGATTTCACAAGAACAATAGGTTATCAAACAGTAAAAGTCACTGGATACCATGAGAAATTGATAGAGGAAGTATTCACAACATTATTGATCAAGAAATGGCTACAAGTTTAGGATACAAAGTTTTTCCCATTATAAAATAGTCTTTTAGTGTTGCAGATGGAAAAAAGGTACAAAATTCTCCCATTTGCAAGAATCTTAAATTGTTGAGGTAACTACCTTCTATTTTGGCTTTTTATTCTTACCACTAGGGAATATGGACATAGTATCGGAAGTCTAGTGGACGAATAAACTTGGTAGGATTTTATTGGACTTTAAAAATAGGTATCTTAAATTTGTCTATCAACTCAAGAAGTTATTCAAAGAGGAGCAGATTCTCAGCTCAAAGATACCAGAGCTAAGATTGTTATCAAACAAGATGGACATGAGGTTCAAATGTTCATGCTATCTTATATTAATTCTACTATAAAGGATGTTCAGTATTACAACATTCAACTTCCTTTAGGTAATGAATTGAATCCTGATTTGGTTGTCTTATTAAAGCATTATTCTTGCTTATTCGAGATACCTACTGCACTGGCTCCTCATAGTGGTGCTTTTGACCATACAATTCCTTTGACATAAAAAACTAATCCTGTTAACAAAATACCCTATATATATCCTATATTAAAGAAGTAAATTATATGGAAATAAGTACAAAAGATATTAGAAAAAGGTGTAATTCAATATAGTACTAGTCCATATACATCTCATGTTTTCTTGGTGTAAAAAAAGGATGGTACATGGAGATTGTGTGTTGATTACAGAAACATAAATCAGATGGCTATTAAATATTAATTCCTATTCCTATGATTGAGGATTTTCTTAATCAATTAAAATGTATTGCAGTGTTTTCTATAATAGACCTTAGAGCTAGATATCATCAATTAAAAATGGTTGAGGAAGATTTCTATAAGATAGCTTTTACGACACATAAGGTATATTATGAATTCTTGTTAATTCCTTTTGGCTTAACTAGTGCTCTCTCTTCCTTTTATATCTTGATGAATCTTATTTTCATGCCCTTACATACGATATCAGTAATGATGTGTTTTGACAACATGCTTATCAATAGAACGTGGCATGATCATGTCATTCATCTAGGTTCAGTCTTTGAGTTGATGAAACAGTATTAGCTTTATGCTAAAAATATAAATGTGCATTTGGTGTTGATAGAGTAGAATATCCTGGTCATTATATTAGTGTTAAAGGAGTTGTAATAGTTCCTAAGAAGATTGTTCTTTTTCAATATTTGCATGTTCCTCATTACCTTGAAGAGTTTTTGGGATTTTAGGCTTATCTGGGTACTATAGAAGGTTTATACAAGGTTTTGGTCTCATTTACAGACCATTTCATAATCTATTGAAGAAGGAAGGATTAGTTTGGTTTAATGTTGTTATTAAGGCTTTCTTGACACTCAAGCAAGATCTTATTTTAGCACCAGTATTGGCTTTGCCAAAATAGTCTCTTTCTTTTATAGTATAGATTGATTCTAGTGGTAAGGGAATTGGTATTGTGTTGATATAGCAAGGCTATGCCATAGCTTATATAAGTAAGTCCTTGGCTCCTAAACATAAGGAAATGTTTATTTTCTGATAGAGAATTGTAAGCTCTTATATTTGTTATGAAAAAATGGTCAAATTACTTATTTAATGCTCTTTTCATTATTAAGACTAATCAAAAGGCATTGAAGTTTCTGCTTGAACATCAAATCCATACAAATTTTCAATTAGCTAGTATATCCAAGTTAATGTCTTTTGAATTTCATATTGAGTACCCAAGAAGATTTGAAAATAAGGTTGTTGATGCCTTGTCAATAATGCCCTCTACAGAGCTTCTTGTTATATCCTAGTTGACCCCTAATGATGATTTGTATCTCAAGATCAAATCTTCTTAGTTTTCAGATCCCTCTTTACAGTTTCTTATTGACAAGTTGAAATTACAACTAGATAAGTCTTATACTTATGCAATGATTAGCTAAGATTGAAGGGTAGGTTGGTGGTTGGTGTTGATCCTTAATTAAGGACTCATACCATTAACTTGTGGCATAGTTTATTGTAAAGGGGTCATTCATGGATGGATACTACTACTTGGAGATTCTATCACTATTTTATTGGAGTTATCTTAGCCAAGATGTGAGACGATGTTTCAATGAATGTGATTTCTGTTAGAGACATAAATATGATTCCTTGGCTTCATCTGACTACTTTAAACCTCTTCCCATACCTGAGGGTGTATGGAATGATATTTTCTTAGATTTCATTGAAGGGTTGCATAAATCACATGGTAGGATGTCTTTCTTGTTGTGGTGGCTACGCTCAGCAAATGTAGTTAATTTATAAGCTTGAAGGATCTTTATACTGCTTAATCAGTGGCTAAATATGTATGGACACTGTGTTTAAGTTACATATGATGCAAGTGACCATGACAAGTGATAGAGATCCTATCTTTTTTAAGCGCCTTTTGGCAAGATCTCTTTATATTGCAAAAGATGACGTTACAAAGATAAACAACATACCATCCTCAGACTGATGGGAAAATTAAGGTGGTTAATAGGAACTTAGGAACTTATCTAAGATGTTTTTGTTATGATAGTCCTAAGGATTGGGATACTTATTTTCCCCTTGGTGTGTAGAGGTATAATACCACCTACCATACTACTATTAAATGCACTCCATATGAGATATTATATTGTTAGAAGACTCATGTTCACTTGCCTTATTTTGTTGGTGAGAGTGTTATTGAAATGGTGGATAGATCATTAGAGGCTATGAAAACTATTATATATTTGCGAAAGTTTCACATAGATAAATATAGATCAGATAGGTCTTTTGAGGTTAGTGATTAGGTGTATCTTAAGCTCCAACCAATAGATATGTAATTGTGGTACTCATATCATTCAACAAACTTGCTGCAAAATACTATGGTCCCTATATAGTAGAAGCTAAAGTGGGAGTTGTTGCTTATAGGTTTTTATTGCCTATTGATGTTCTCATATATCCTACATTCCATTTCTCTCAACTAAAGAGGTGTAATGTTGTGCCTACTAGTATTAATCATCCTCTTATAATCCACCTTTCTAGTTCATGTTGCCCTTTGCCTGAAGTTGTTCTAAAAGATTTGTAAGGAGTGGTAATAAGGTTATTGCTTGGTTTTTGGCTAAATGAACTGAGATTGATCCTTATCTTACAACTTGGTAATACACTACTGAACTATAGCAAAGGTTTCCATCCTATAGGTCAAGGATGCTCTCTAAATGGGGTATTGATATAGTCTTGGAGTTGAGAGTGAGATGGAAGATGAGCCAGAGATGAGGTGGACAATAGTAGTTAAAATGCTTATTATTAGTTATTAATTCTTGTCAGTTGTTAATTCAATAATCTAATAGTACTATAGCAAGATAGTTAACACTGTAGCTACAATAACTGAGTCAAGTTGGTAGTTGGTAGCTGGAGTTGTTAGGATTAGCAGTAACTTGGGATTAACCCAATTGATTGTCAGCACTATAAAGTTCAGTTGTAAGGTTTCTTAATTCATTCATGAAAGTAATAACACTCTTGTTTCTATCTTAACAAATCCTTCAAATTTTGATTAATAACTTTGAGTGATGACCCTAGTTTAGCTTCAACCTTTCTTGATTAGATCATGGATTGGCCTTCATTCCATGATAAGGGTATCACATTATATATCTCCCAAGGAATTGTAGTCAATTTGGACAGTGGGACTATCGATGGTGTACTGTTGAGTGCCGAAGCTCCGGCCACTTTCTCTAACCATGAACAATGTCATCTCATGCACCACAATGAGATGAATACAACAATAAAAAAACCTAAATTTTCATGGGCAGATCTTGTAGAAATTGAGTTAAAATGTTAAGTTATTGATCTTGGGCATATTTATATATCCAAACACCGCTATTTACCCATGTTTGGACTTATTTCGAGAATAAAAAGTATGTTAAACATGTTGAATTGCTTGTTAAATATGTTTCATAGCTAACCGATGTGATTAGAAAAATAGGGTTGATTTCTCATAGATTTGGAAAAAAATGGGATGCATATCATGATGAGGCAAAGGACATGCAAATTGAAGGCAAAAACATATGGAGATACCCGAGAAGAAAGAATATAGAGAAGAATACCAGTGACATGATGCAATCTCAACGTGTCGCGTCAATTGGTAACATTATGTGCCTTAGTAAAAATTTGAAGACTAATTTCCAGTGCACCGACGCGATGTCAATGCGTTGCGTTGATGCGTGATTTTTTTGAGTTAGCAAAAATTCCATGAGTAACTTCCAGTGCATCGACGTGATATCAACGCGTCGCGTCGATGCATCAATTTTTGACACTTAGTTGAATATTGAGGAGCAACTTTCAGTTAAACGACGTGATGTCAGTGCGTCACGTCGTATGGTGATAAAATGGACTTAGCCTAATTTTGGAAGTTGAATTCCAGTGGAACAACACGATAAGGACACGACGCATTGGGTGATATAACTCAATTTGTGATGTGTCGCGTCAAGAGTACAGATTTGGTGAAATTTTTCCTTAGTATAAAAGGAACATGTGAGCACAATGACAGTTGGTTGGGCAAGCATAGCAGCGGCGAAAAAACACAAAATTCTTTCTTTTAGGGTTCTTAATACTTCTTTTTAACTTCTTTACTTCAAGAATTATTTTGGGTAAAATTAATTACTTATTTTGGATGTTGAATTCAAACATGAGTGGCTAAACACCCTTATTCTGGGGTTGAGGCCAAGAACATGATTACTCTTTTATATTCTTATTCATAGATTTTTTTTGAATTATCATCTGGGTTGTTCTTAATTTCTTGAGCTTACTATTTTGATGAGTGTCCAGCATTAGAATAAATCTATATTTCTATGTCCATTCGGGAGGAGAATCATAGGATAGAATAAAGAAATTAAGGAGAAAGGTTCTTATCCTTTTATAAAATAAGTGGTCTGAATTAGCATCTATGATAGGGATATACCTAGAAGCCTTGATTGGTTTAATTTCAAGAAGATAACTTTATACTGCTTGTACGATCACATACAGTTGCGTGTGCATAGGGACGTAACAATTTTTTGGTGTCGTTGCCGCGGATAAGTGTAATTAGTGAATTTCTTAATTTTTGGTTTTTGATAATAAGTTTAAGTGTAACAACTTGATCTTAGCTGCTGAATTTTAGCAGGTTTAACTGAATACTGGACTGGCTAGAGATAAAGAGTTGGTAGAGACTTTTACAAAAATGGAATTGATTTTTCATCAGAGGCTAAGAGCTCAACATTTCATTCAACAGGATCAGATGGCTGAAATACGAGATCCTTATGTTATTGACCAAATATTGGAAATGTTCCAGCTCCTGTTATTCCATTTGTTCCTATTCAACTAGCCGCAAAACCTGTTCATGAGGCGGTAATCCCACGTACGAACCATATGACTAATAGCATTCGGAAGCCTGAGCCAGGAGGTCGGTGGGAATTGAAACAAAATATGGTGCAGTTGTTGAATTCTACTAGGCAATTTCATGGACTTTCACACGAGGATCCGCAACAGCATATACATACCTTCTAGAAAATAAGTGATACATACATTCCTGAAGATGTGAATGTTGATTATGTCAGATTGACACTCTTCTCTTTTTCTCTAAATGGGAAGCAAAGAGGTGGTTACATGCTGAACCACCACACTCCATCACTTCTTGGGAATATTGTGCTTGAAAGTTCGTTATTCGATTCTTTCCATTCGAGAAAACTGTATGATTGAGGAGTGAGATCTTAAGTTTCAGACAAAAAGATGAAGAAAATATCTACCAAGCTTGGGAGAGATTTAAAGGCATGCTCAGAAATTGTCCTCATCACCATCAAGCGAATCATGTCTTGGTGCACACATTTATAGAAGGCCTTGATTTGAATACAAAGATTCTCTTAGATTCAGCAGCAAGAGGCCAAGCTTTGGAGAAAACTTATGAAGAGTTATATACACTCTTGAATCAAATCTCACAAGGGAATCCTGACTGGCATGCAGACTCAAGGAGTGTTTCTAAAAGGGTTGCAAGGGTATTAGAGGTAGATCAGTTCACTGCATTATAGGCACAGATTACAGCAATGTAAAACCATATGACTACTCAGCTGAACAACCTAAAGTTGGGTGTGACACAACTAGCAGCCTCAGCAAATATAGTTCAACAGGTATATTTATGGTGTGAAGTTTGTTGAAGTGGAGAGCACAAAGCAAATACATGTTCTGTTAATCTAGATTCAGTTAACTACGTAGGGAATGCAAATCATCAGGGTCAACAGAATTTTGGCAACACGTATAATCCCAATTGGAGGAACCACCCCAATTTCTCATGGGGTGAAAATCAGGCACAGAATGCAAATTAGTACAAAGGAACTGTGCAAGAAAATCCATAATCGGCTTAGAATAATCAGGCGACCGCTCAGAATAGCAATGTAGAGGAGTTGATTAAGAAGTTTATGGCTCAACAAACACAGTTTGTGGCAGACATAAAGACTCAACAGGCACAGTTTGCAGCTGAGTTGAAGAGTCAACAATTGCTTACACAAAATTTAGAGTTGCAGTTAGGGAAAATTGTAGGATCACAGAATACAAGGCCACAAGGAGCATTACCTAGTGATACAGAGGCCAATCTGAAGTAGGTAATATGATTACAACAAAAAGTGGGTTGTAAACTAAGGAGATGTTTTAGGAGCAGAAAAATCCCCCAGTTATTGATGACAATTCAAAAGATAATGCAGAGTTAAAAGTCAAGGAAAACAAGGCAAATGATGAAGTTCGTGTGGAAAAGAAGACTCTTCCCTTACCCTTTTCTCAAAGGGCAAGGAAGCATCAAGAGGAAAAAAGTTATAAGAAGTTCTTAGATCTTCTGAAGAAAATTCAAGTAAACCTTTCTTTTATTGCCATTCAACAAAGTATGCCAAAATATGCAAAATACTTTAAGGATATTATTGCCAATAAAAATTGATTGACCGAATATTCTACAGTTGCACTTAATCAAGAGTGCACGTCCAAAATACAAAATAAACTGCCCACGAAATAAAAGAATCCAGGTAGTTTTACCCTGTAGATTACCATTGGACAGACTATTTGTGCACGTGGATTGTGTGACTTAGGAGCTAGCATAAATCTCATGCCCACATCATGGTATCGAAAGATGGGTCTTGGGAGTCCTAAACCCACGACTATTGTGTTGCAGTTGGCAAATAGGTCCCTCACTAGGCCAGATAGGATTGTTGAAGATGTGTTGGTGCAAGTGGGATCTTTGATTTTACCGATAGATTTTATGATTCTTGACTTTAAGGCTGATTTTATTATTCCATTTATTTTGGGACGACCCTTCTTTGCAACAGGAAAGTCACTCATTGATGTGGCAGATGGAAAAATGACAATGCGAGCACACGATAAAGTAGAAGTTTTTGATGTGTACAAAGCATTGAAAATACCATCCATATATGAGGAGTTGTAATCTATATCAATTTTTAATTTTGCTTCAGATTGGCAGTTGTTGTTTTCTGATGATCTATTAGAGTGAGCTTTGATGGTTCATAATCTATAAAAAGACGTAGAAGCATTGGAATTGGTCCAGGTTATGAATTTGGTAGTAGTTGAGACAAGAAAGTGTCGTTCGAGCCTTTGAATAGGCCAATTGGTCCATCCCCCAAGCCGTCAGTCGAAGAAGCTCCTAACTTGAAGCTTAAGGTTCTTCCTCCTCATCTACAATATATTTTTCTTGGTGATCAAGATACCTTTCCTGTTATTTAATCTACAGGATTATCATACGTACAGCTAAAGGAAGCTATAGTGGTTCTAAAGAGAAGAAGAAAGGTGATTGGTTGGCAAATATCTGATATTACAGGAATCAATCCAGCATTTTATATGCATAACATTTACATAGAAAAGGGTTACAGACCTAGAGTACAGCAACAACGAAGGTTGAATCATGTGATAAAGGAAGTGGTTAGAAAAGAAGTGATTAAGTGTTGGATAATGCTATTGTCTACCCAATTTTTGATAGCAAATGGGTGAGTCTAGTGCACTGTGTACCAAAGAAGAGAGGAATGACTGTAGTGACCAATGAAGATGATGAGTTGATTTCCACACGTACAGTGACCAGTTGGAGCATCTGTATTGATTATCGAATATTGAATAAAGCGACTCGTAAAGATCACTGTCCAATTTCCTTCATTGACCAAATGCTGGATAGATTGGCGGGAAAAGAGTATTATTGTGTTTTGGATGGGTACTTCGGCTACAATTAGATAAGAATAGCATCAGAAGACCAAGAGAAGACCACTTTAACTTGTCCATATGGTACATATGCATTTAGACGTATGCCTTTCAGCTTATGCCATGCACCTGCTACATTTTAGAGATATATGATAGCAATATTCTCAAATATGGTGGAAGAATTTGTGGAGGTATTCATGGATGATTTCTCTGTATATGGTAATTTTTTTGAAAAGTGCTTGCAGAATCTTGATAGAGTCCTAGCTCGATGCGAAGAAACAAACCTGGTGCTGAATTGGGAGAAGTGCCACTTTATAGTTAAAGAAGGAATTGTCCTAAGCCA
Organism: Capsicum annuum; assembly: GCF_002878395.1. Classification (NCBI taxonomy): domain Eukaryota; kingdom Viridiplantae; phylum Streptophyta; class Magnoliopsida; order Solanales; family Solanaceae; genus Capsicum; species Capsicum annuum. The sequence goes on along the minus strand of NC_061116.1, from coordinate 167,742,093 downwards.
TAAAATATCATTCAAAGGACTCGAAGTGGACAAGTCGAAGGTTGAAGTGATTGAAAAATCACCTCATCCAGTCATAGTCAAAAGAGTGCGGAGCTTTCTTGGACATGCAGGGTTCTATAGATGATTCATTCAAGATTTCTCAAAAATTGCAATCCTCATGTATAAACTTTTAGATAAAGAATCCAAGTTCCAGTATGGGGTTGATTGCCTGGAAGCTTTTGAAAAACTTAAGAAGAAGTTAACTGAATCACCTATTCAGATCACACCAGATTGGGAGTTACCTTTTGAGCTGATGTGTGATGCTAGTGACATTATTGTGGGAGCAGTTTTGGGTTAGAGAAAAGATAAAGTATTTCGCTGCATCTACTATGCTAGTAAAGTGTTGAATGATGCTCAAGTTAACTATACGATTACATAGAAAGAGATGTTGGCAGTGGTGTATGTATTTGATAAGTTTAGATCTTACTTAGTTGGCACTAAGGTCATTGTAGTACTGATTATGCTTCCATTAAGTATCTTGTGAATATAAAGGATGCTAAGCCACGAATGATTAGGTAGATTCTTCTATTGTAACAATTTGATCTGGAGGTGTGAGATAGTAAGGGAGCTGATATTCAAGTTGTTGACCATTTTCACGGCTGGAGGATTGACGTCATATAGTGGATGACTTCCTTAGTATTAAAGAAGAGTTTCCTGATGAGAAGCTATTGTCGGTTTATGCAAGTGAGTTCCCATGGTATGCAGATATTATGAACTTGATAGCTTGTGAAGTGTATCCTCCTGATGCCACCACACAACAAAGGAAAAAATTACTTTATGATTCTCGTTGGTACATTTAGGATGAACCGTATCTCTTCAAGTAGGGTCTAGATGGAGTCATTCATAGGTGTATCCTAGAGGATGAATTTTTTAAAGTGATATAAGAGTGATGCTCATATCCATATGGTGAACATCATGGGGGAGAGAGGACGGCAAGAAAAGTGCTACAATCAGGTTTTTTCTGGCCTACTTTGTTCAGAGATATAGTTGCTTTCGTAAAGAATTGTGATCAATGTCAAAGGTTGGGTACCATATCTAGGCATCATGAGATGACCCTCAATAATATTTTAGAAATTGATGTCTTTGATGTTTGGGGGATCAATTTCACGGGCCCATTCCCACCTTCAAAAGGTAATCTGTACATTATTGTAGCGGTTGACTATGTCTCTAAATGGGTGGAAGCTATGGCTATTCTGACCAATGATGCAAGAGTGGTGCTGAAATTTGTGAAGAAGAACATATTTTCAAGATTTGGTACACCAAGAGCAATAATTAGTGACGGAGGTACACATTTCATTAACACCTAGTTTAAAAATCTTCTTGCTAAGTATGGTGTGAGGAACAAGGTTCCCACTGCATACCATCCCCAAACTAGTGGATAGGTTGCGGTATCAAATCGAGAAATTAAGAAAATACTTCAGAAGACCGTGAAGAAAAGATTGGGCGGAAAACCTAGATGATGCACTTTGGGCCTATTGAATAGCTTATAAGATGCCCATTAGAACGTCTCCATATTGTTGGTGTATGGTAAAGTGTGTCACCTTCCTGTAGAGTTGGAACATTAAGCATATTGGGCGGTGAAGAAGCTGAACTTTGAGATGACTGCAGCGGGGAAGAAAAGGTTATTACAGTTGAATAAGCTTGAGGAGTTTAGACTTCATGCTTACGAAAATGTCAAACTATACAAGGATAAGACCAAAAGATGGCATGATAAGCAAATTTAAGAAAGAGTATTTGAACCCAAACAATTTGTGTTGTTGTTTAACTCACTACGTAAGTTATTTTTGAGAAAATTATAGTCAAAATGGTCTGGACCTTTTGAGGTGGTGTGTATGACACCTCATGGATCTGTGGAGTTGTGGAATAAAGAGAAGACGGAGAAGTTCCTTGTGAAAGGAAAATGTGTAAAGCATTATTGGGAAGATCACCCGGAGAAGCACAAGGAATCTATCACTTTTGCTGATGAGTGATAATGAGCTGAGTCATGCCATGACTTAAAATAAGGCATTATGTGGGACGCAACCGATAAATGTAATGTAATATAATAGGTTGTTTAAATTTTTAGTAGATGAAGAACAAAAAAAATACAAAAAAATGAGTCGTACCATGACCGAAAATAAGGTGTTTGGTGGGAGAAAACCCACTTTTGCTAACGTAATTTTGTTGTTTTTGATTGATGTACAGGAATGAGAAATTAGGTAGAGATAAAGAAGATGGTAAACATGGGATAGTGAGTATGTAAATAGATGATAAGTGGTGCAAAAGGTAAGGGGTAAGAAAAGATGCTTAAAAATCTAAGAAATTTGGCCTTAGAAAAATTATTGGATGCAATTTCCAGAAGATTGATGCGATCTTGGCGCATCGCGTCGATGGGCATAAATTTCATACTTAGAAAAAAATTTCAAGGCTACTTCCAGAGAATCGATGGGAACTTGATGCGTCGCGTCAATTATTCAACACGATATACAACACGTCACGTCGACCATCATTGTTGTGTCACATCTATAAATACCAAACTTAACCATTTTCACTCCCCTCACCTAAGCCTAACTGTGTGTCGCCCTATTTCCCCCAAAAACCCTAAATCACTCTTTAGTCAACTTTTGTCCAAAATTTCACAAGGTCTAAACTTCAACTTATTTTCTCTACCAAGACAAGATAAGTTTTCATTATACTATGAATTTAAATTTTGAGAATCAAATGTGCTTAAATATTGCTATGAATTATGTGATTTGAAACTTAGTTGATTTGAAATTTCAATCCTAAGGGATTTGGTTTCCATAAATTGAATTTACTCTGAATAGTAGTTGTTAAAATTGTGTGGGAATGTTAGGAGGTGATGGTGATATGTTGTTCTTGTTGGTTTGATGAATTATTCATATGGGAAGCATGGGTATTCTGAAATGTAAATAATGACTTAATTGATGTGGTAACTCTTAGAGTCGATATGTAATTTGATTTTCTAATGATGTGTTTTGTTGAACTATGTCTTCATTATCAATAAATTAGGATTTGTTTATTCACTACATGATAGAAATTAAGTGTGGGGTTGCACTGAAGTAGTATGGAATATTTGAATATGTGACATGCGTTGGTGACTAAATTGGGCTTTTATGAGATGACTTTGATTGACATGATGCCATGCGCTACGAGTTAAGGTAGTTTCTGTGTAGATGAACTGTAAGTAGACATAATGAGATAATTTTCTTTGTCACTTCCTAATGATTAATCGATGTTGAATGAGTAAAGTTGGATAATTGACCATGGACTTGTGAAATAAAAAAAGAAAGTCTGAATACATGAGTACATGTAATTTTTGTAGCAACTTGTGCTAGCAACTAAGTGTGGGGTGACATTCACACTTAGTGGTAGCTAGTGTTGAAGGTGCTTGTTTTATATTTTTGTGGGTTGTTGTGCTAAATAGGTAACATGTCTAGCAATGGAAAGAGCACAGTAGGGACATCAGGGTCGGCACACAAGAGGAGTGAACAAGCTCATAGAGTACCAGTAGCTCCAGAAGTTCCCAGAGGGCATCAATGGTTTAGAAAAAAAGTTGTTGCTGAAGTGGATAGAAAGTGGTATTTGCAACACAAGGAATCCAAATACTCAGCTGATCAGTTCATTAATCGGAGGACTTTGTTAAAGAATTGTCCTTCAACGGTGAGGAAGATTGAGGCTCAACTTATGGGGTTTCTTTTTTAGCAGCCAAGAGAATGCAATTCGAGATTGCTAAGAGAATTTTATGCAAACTGGAACCCAAGAGAGTCCGAAGTTGAGGTGCGTGGTCGGACGATCACTTTCACGACAGGCACTATTAATGAGTTGTTAGGTGAACTTATACCCTATACTGATCCCGAGCCACTAAAGATGATGATAATCTAACCCCCATATCAAGATATATGTAATCTCCTGTGCTGCAATAGATCTACGGTGAGGTGGATTCGCCATAAAAAGGAAGTTAAGAATGTTTTGCTTCAATTTTCTCATTTTAATAGGGAGGCACATCTATGGGCAAGAATTATCTATGCTTGCCTAGTTCATGGGAAACATGTGACGGAAGTGACCCATGATCGGGTATGTTTGATTTATGCTTTGATGAGAGATGATGTGGATGTGAATATTAGTTATATTATTTTCTCGGTGATGAGAAAGGCATAATTTTTAGGAGGAAGAAGATATGGATTTGGTGGATTGCTGACTAGATATTTAAGGTAACAGGGGGTGCCGAAAGAAGATGCAAATTATTTACCGCCTATCAGTGACAGGCCGCTTGACATTTCTCTCACAAAAAGGCCAGCTCCTCATGGGATAAATTTGACTATGCCCGAGCGTCACACTCGGAATGATGAGATTATGGCTCGAATGTATAGGTTTACCAAGCTTTTGCTAAGGGCGTCTAGGCGAGCAGTCACCCAATAGAAAATCTATGATGTAGAGTTAGATTATCCGTTAAGGCATTATGCCAAGACCATGTTGTAGATAGGTTATGTGTTCGATGTACCGGTGGATGATGATATCCCAACAGATAAGGAGAGGCTTATCGCATACTCTAATGATGAGTCAGACAAAGAAGAACAGTCTGATGATGATGATGACTCTGGTGATGATGTTAGTGATGGTAATGATGCTAAAGTTGATGATGTGCTTTCCATGGTGATATTTGAGTGAGAAGGTAGTATTACACCACCATGCCCTTTTTGCTAGCACTGGGACAGTGCTCGCCTTTAGTGTGGGGCGGTCGATCTTCATTTTCATCTTCTTCTTTATCTCTTCTATTTGACTATGTTGTGTTGTCTTGGTTGGATTAACAAACATTTTTATTTGTTTTGTGTTTTTGGATGTTTTGATAAATTTGTAAGTTGACAAGTATTGCCCTTTTGGGCAAGAATTATTTATGTTGGTTTATGTTAATGGTAGTATTTTATTTTACAATGATTAGGTGTTCCCTTTCTGGCAAATGTCGTTATGCAACCGTCCTTAGTTATTGTCTTCCCCTATGATGGATGGATGATGACTGCTTTAAGGGGATGCGTCTTTAGAAGCTGAGAAAGTAGTAAGACCCCGATTGCAACCTTTGAGGAATATACGTGTTGGAAATTTTTTTATGTGAAATCTCAATAGGTGTAGTTGATTTGATTGGCTTAATATTGAATTTGATAAAGTGCAAAAATCGGAGACCTTAAGGATCCAACTTGATTCTTAGCATGCACCGAGTGTGTGAGTAATTGTTTATATTCTGTATGTATGGAAATGACTAGAACTTGCCCGGTGTGTTTACAAAGCGAAATAAAGGGTGTGGGGAGTAGGAAGTGATTTAGGCATTTCTTTGTTTACGAGATTTTAAAAACTTTATTTGCCTACCCTTATGCATATTCTTTGGTAGCCTCATATGTAGCCGAATCCTGTTCTTTGGTAAGATTTTAATTTGATCCATATTTCCTAGAAACTTTAATGCAAATAATAGAATAAGGGGGGATTTGAAATACAAAATAGGAAAAAGGTGAAAGTGAAGCTATAAGAGAAGTAATTTGCGCATTTGTTTGTGATGGTTAGGAGTTAGAAAATAATGTATGATAAGAAATTAAGTTCTTGTTACCCAGTTATTGCGTTACAATGAACCTGTTTTGGCCCTGGTCCGTTAAGGAAAATGTACACATCAATTAAGACAAATTGCTAAGGTTGAGGGTGGCTACTATAGGGATGCATAATGAAATTTGGGATTTAAACAAAAGCTGAAATGTAAGAGAAAATACTCCTGCCACTTTCTCTGACCAAGACCAATGTCATCTCATGCACCACAACGAGATGAATCCAACCATAAAAACCTAAATTTTCATAGGCAGATCTTATAAAAAATGAGTTAAAATGTAAGCTATTGATCTTGGGTGTATTTATATGTCCAAACACCATTATTTACCCATGTTTGGACTTGTTTCGAGAATGAAAAGTATGTTAAACATGTTGAATTACTTGTTAAATTGTATTTCGTAGCTAACCGATGTGATTAGAAAAAACAGGGTTGATTTCTCATGGATTTGAAAAAAAAAATGGGATGCATATCATGATGAGGCAAAGGACATGCAAATCGAAGGAAAAAATATATGGAGATGCACGAGAATAAAAAATATGGAGAAGAATACCAGTGACATGATGCGATCTCAACGCGTCGCATCAATTGGTAACATTATGTCCCTTAGCAGAAATTTGACGAACAATTTCCAGTGCATTGATGCTACGTCAACACGTCGCGTCGATGTGTGATTTTTCTGAGTTAGCAGGAATTCCATGTTTAAATTCCAGTACATCAATGCGATATCAATGCGTCGCGTTGATTCCTCAATTTTTGACACTTAGCTGAATATTGAGGAGCAACTTTCAGTGAAACGATGCGATGTCAACGCGTCGCGTCGGGTGGTGACAAAATGAACTTAGCTTGATTTTGGAAGTGGAATTCCAGTGTAACAAGGCGATAAGGATGAGAAATGTTGGGTGATACAATGTGATTTGTGACGCATCACGTCAAGAGTACAGATCTGGTGAAATTTTTCCTAGTATAAAAGGAACACGTGAGCACAATTACAGTTGGTTGGGCAAGCATAGCAGCGGCGAAAAAACACAAAATTCTTTATTTAGGGTTCTTAATACTTCTTTTTAACTTCTTTACTTTAAGAATTATTTTGGGTATAATTAATTACTTATTTTGGATGTTAAATTCAAACATGAGTGGCTAAACACCCTTATTCTGGGGTTGAGACCACGAACATGATTACTCTTTTATATTCTTATTCATAGTTTCTTTTTGAATTATCATCTGGATTGCTCTTAATTTCTTGAGCTTATTATTTTGATGAGTGGCCACCATTAGAATAAATCTATATTCTTTTTGCATCCGGGAGGAGAATCGTAGGATAGAACGAAGAAATCAAGGAGCACGGTTCTTATCCTTTTATAAAATAAGGGGTTTGAATTAGCATCTAGGATAGGGATATACCTAGAAGCCTTACTTGATTTAATTGCAAGAAGATAACTTAATGAATCTAGAAGAATTGTTGTATCTCTGCGGGAGTTGTAGCTACAAGGTTAATACCAAAATCGTGGCATAAACCTTGCGAATCAACAACTCGATAACCAATTAGACTGTAATAAGAATAGAGAATTGTATGATTGTTCGAAATACCTCAACCCTGGAATCCTCATCATTACTGATTACAACCGTTTCTTGCTTTGCTCTAGTCACCACTAGTTATTCACTGTTTAATAATTTACATTTTTATTCATAAATTCAAAATCATCTTGATACTCTCAAGCTCTTAATATCTAATTGTCTTAAATTAAAGGTTGATTAAATTTCTAGTTTATTAGTCCTTGTGGGAACGATATCTGACTGTCTAAGTCTTTATACTGCTTGTACAATCACATACACTTGTGTGTGCGTAGGGACGCAACATCTATCTCTGCGAATTCCAGCAACGGTGGAGGTATTGGGTTAATGACATATATGTATTGTATTTGTTGATACAAATTAGTATTTGAATATTAAGGAAACTAAATCTCTTTTGTACTTGTATTTGTATTCGTTAATCCAATTGTATTCCTTGATACTAATTGTATTTGTTGATACAACTTGAACCATTAGAATACAAATGATACTTTTATGTTTAATTCTTTCCGTTGATGCAGTTGTAATTGTATTCATTGATATGAATTGTATTTGTTGAAACAACTTTATTTATACAAATACAAATAATACATTAGTTTTTGTATATAATAGATGCAAACAAATATAAATGATGCATATGTTTATTTATACACAAATACAAATGATAAGTTCTGAACATACTCACTGTAAAATTATCTAAATACAAATGATAAATTTGTATCAAATGATAAATTTGAGAAAGAGAGAGGTAAAACTATAAAATAAAAAGATCAACAAAGATGTAAAAATATAGAATACAAAAAATGAGAAAGAGAGACGAAAGATTTAGGAGAGAGCAAGCGAGAAAAGCAGGGAGAGGAGAGAGTTGCTATGGGATGTAATTAGAAAAATGTTTCTAAGGAGGTCTTAATTATGGATTCATATTTACTTTTTCTGAAATTTCCTCACAGCAAAACTGACCGACTCTTAACCAGAGGTCGAGGGTTTGACCCTGGACATGAAGAAAACTCTGTTAGGAGCGATTCCCCCTGAATGGGGCCCTACGAGGCGCAAATCCGGATTAATCGGACTCTAATGTGGGTACCGAACACCATATGGAAAACCAAAAAAAATGACTGACCGATAGATCAATTTATTATTTAATATAAAGTAACTGACAAATAATTTCCAAGTCAAATCTTTAGTTAACTTACTTAAAACCTATCAATGCGGATGATAATTCAAATTTTGCAAGAAAAATGAGATTGAAAAATATAAATTAAAAAATTATATTTTAAACCAACAAGTACAAACAATCCAATAGAATAGTATCATATGGTAAAGACGGAGGTTCAATCTTCATATGTTGCATCTTTTACAATATACTGAATTCGGTTGGTTCTTTTATTTTCTTTCATCATGAAAAAATGATAAATTTTATATTTAAAAAATTAACTTTTCTATTTTTGTTTTTTTTTTTTTTTTTTGTACTGGAGAGCTCTACTCCGTCAACCTTTTTTCAAATATTTTTGGGGAAAGGACATGGGATGGTCATTTTTTAAAAAAATAGCTCACATTTGAAAAGGTGGACATGCTTAGCCAGTCGGCTAAAGTAATACCACTTTTGAGCCATTTGGCCCAATTGGGCACATGCAGTTTCTATACCCAATTGATACACTTGTATACCATATTGATACACTTTTATACTATATTGATACATTTTTTTAAAAAGAGAAAGGAAATTTTATGCAAGCACATGCAGTCCCTATACCCAATTGATACTCTTTTATACCACATTAATATATTTTTATACTATATTGATACACTTGCAGTATCCATATACTCAATTGATACTCTCTTATACTAGATTGATACATTTTTTAGAATGCATATAAAAACTATACAGAGTCGTATAAAATATGTATCTAAATAATAATTGTAGTTAAAAATTGTATAGAATGTGTATAAAAATGCTATAATTATTATATAGAATATGTATAGTTATAGAAACTCTATAATTATTATATATAAATATGATAGACGGACTCGTAATATTTTCTCAAATTCACGAAGTTGGAGTACTATAATTGAAATTTGATTTTCAGCAAGTTGAGTACTGAAAAGTCAAAGTCTTGGATGACAATAATTTCCTCCAATCCATAGAGAGTGGAAAGAGTTGTCAGTTTCCTCTCACTTTCTCAAAGCAAACAAAGAAGGCAAAAATTCACATACAGTCTCATTAGAGTATCTATAACTAAATTCCTAGTCTAAATTTCATATTTACAATTCATAGACAAAATCAATGACAGTTATATATATATATATATATATATATACAAAAATGAAGAAAAAGTCCATAACAACAAAAAGAGATAAAAAGGAAATTTTAATGTAATAAATGTCCTTAATCTTCTCCAACTTTCCATTTATTTCTCTGATGTAATAGATCAATAAATATGAATTTATGCATTAATTACTCCCTCAAAAGTTGATAATTTTTTTTTAAATTGCGGTCTATAGGAGAAAATTGGTAATTCGTACATACAAAATTCTGGTATATACGATTTATGCAAATTATTTTTTTACTTGAATTTATTTACTGAAATCCTTTTTTGAATCTAATACGCAATAAAAATTGATTCAATTTCAACATAATGAAAATCGATTTTATTATTGGTTTGAATTAAATTTTCGAAATTGAATGCACAATATAAACTTTAAATACTTTCAAATTGTCAATTTTGTAATTACTATTATTTTTGTATACAATAACTTCAATTGTAATTTGTGTTTCAATTTTCGTATTCAATTTTTATTTTCGTAATTTTGAAAAAAAATTCACAGAAGTTGTTAAAAGGTTATAATCCTTGTTTGTGTTAGTTTTTTTTTTCTTTTCGAAATTTCATTTGTAATTGCAATTTGTGTGATATATTCATTCATTACTCTACTGTATATTTCATTATATACATATTGACAGTCTTTTAATATTTTTTTATGTATATCTATTAATAGTATATTTGAATTTCTGCATATCTGTTAACATAAGTGTATAATTGTATTTGTATATCTGTTTTAAGCTTACAAAGATTGTTTTTATTATTTGTATATCTACTATTTGTATATTTGTATATTAACTTACATAAATTTGATATTTGTATATTTGTTGTTTGTATATCTAAATATATATATATATATATATATATATATATATATATATATATATATATATATATATGGAAATGAAGTATACATATATTCAAATCAAAACTATTGTTTATTATTTGTATATCTGTTGTTTGTATATCTGTATATACAAATTTGAATGTTGTTTGTAAATGATATTGCAAATGAAATATACATATATTCAAATCAAAATTATTGTTTATTATTTATATATCTGTTGTTTGTATATCTATATGTACAAATTTGAATGTTGTTTGTAAACGAAATATACATGTAAACGAAATATACATATTTGTAGATTTGTTGTTTGTATACCTTTATATACATATATGCAAACGAAATAAACATATACATATATGTTTATTATTTGTATATCTGTATATACAAATTTGAATGTTTTACATAATAACAAATTTGAATTTATATACATATATGCACTCTAAAACTGTATATATCTGCATATGCATTATTCTTCAAAATGTATATGTGAAAGTTAACTGTATATACATATATGTAAATTGTATATATATATATATATATATATATATATATATATATATCAAAAATACAAACTGTATATACATACATACACTCTAACTCTCTATATATATCTATATATATGCATGTATTATTCTACAAAAAAAAAAAGTATACGTATCTACATATATTGAAACAAAAATGTATATTGACCAACAATTCTGTTTCATGAGAATATATACTAAAAAACCTCGTAATCATTGTCAACTTCATTGCTCCCCCTTTTAGATTTAGATACCTTAAAATATTTTTTTCTTTCCACCTTGCTAGAAGATGCAAAATTCTTTTCTTTTATTTTTTGATAAATCATCCATAAAAAAAAATGGGGGAGCGACTTACATAATATATAAAAATTTATATTATAAAATAAAAATTTGCAAAAACGAAAAAATTATAAAAACGGGGGAGTGCTCCCCCTTTTCTATTTTTTTTTTTGTAAAATATATGAACAACGAAGAAATTTAACGACCAACTGACATAATGTATAAAAATTTAAAAAAAAAAAATCTAATGTCAATAAATATCCTAAACTGATTTTCTGTGGTGAAAAATTCGCAAAAACGATTTATCACAGAAAAATCAAGGATTATATTTTGTGATATTAGAGTGACTTTGAGAGAAAAATAAGGAGAAAAAGGTTAAAGAAGATCTCTTGAATAATCATATATTATGATGTTGCCAATGTTGTCGTTTTTTTAATTTAAAATCAAGGATATTAGAGTGATTTTGAGAGAAAATTAAGGAAAAAATAGCTGAAGAAGATATCATAAAAAATATTGTGTTTTAATATTCCATTGTTGCCTTTTTTTGAGTCAATAGAATAGAGAGAGGATATACAAAAATACCAAAAATAAATATATGAGAGAGAAAATTGATATATACAAATCCTAATATATTTGTATATAGGGCCCACAAAAAAAACTGACTTTTAACTACCAAATGACTATGAATTGTAATTTTTTAAAACATAAACCATATCATGTAATTAATATAGTATTTTGTCTATAATATGTAATTTTTCCAACAAAGAAAGGAAAAAAGAAGGCAAAAAAATACGGGCCCATTAAAAATAAAAAAGTCGGCCCTGTACATAAAATGGAAGGGCCGAATTGTGATGTACCCATCCCTTAATGGCTATTTACTGGATTTTTAAATTTAAATGCTAGTTTTGTGAAATTATTTTAGTTTTAGGTGTTATTTTTGTTCTTTCCCCAATATTTTTCCTCTAAAATCAACTGACTGGGGCCTATTTTAAGTTGAAGTCATAAATAATGATTTTTTTCTATAAATATAAAAGTTTGATGTGAGTTTTAAATTTTTTGCTACAAAAACTCAACAACTATGTTTTGGACCAAAAGTCATTTCTTTCTCTGTAGATTTTGTTGTTTTTACCCAAAACAAATTCAAACATGACAAATTTTTTGGTGAAAATTATCTTAGCTATACTTTTAAGAATGTTTATTGCAGGTTATAAGTGTACTTTTTCATAATTATAAAATTCAGTTTTTAATTGCAAGTTGTAGCAATTTTGATAAAATTTTATTAAAAATATTTTTTTTAAAAAAATCATGTAATAGATATATATATATATTAATATCCCTCCTAAGTAATGTGTTTATATGTTCCTTAAATAACTCCCAAAATTTCTCCCTAAATATACGATTCTTAATACTCTTTATCTTCGTTTCTTTATTTTCCCCTAGTTCGGTATACAAATTTAAGATTCTCTCACAACTCTTCATTTTCTTTCATACTTATTTCATTATTGAAAATAGATTTTATACATAATCCATGTGATTTTCATGCTTTCCATTCATGATTTTTAAAATTTTTATACAAAAATCTTAAAAAGCAATAAGATTTACCTTTTTTTAGTATTGAATTAAGATGGTAGCATCATTCAATCTTCATTCAATATCGGAGATAAATGAGATGAGATCTTGATTCAAAAAGTAAGCACATGATGTATGAAATGTGTAGGCAAAATGGTATCACGTAAATCAATTTGGACACACATTTCATACAAAGTTAAAATTACTTTTCTTCCAACAAACTGATTATATTTTCACCACAACCAGAAAAACAATACACATATTGAATTCTTATAGAAAGATTTAGTTGAATTTATTTTTGAGAAAACTATTTAAGATTAAAAAAAACTTAACAAACATATAAAAAATGCATACACAACATACACATTTCAACAAATTGTTATAAATTCACCATAACCAGAAAATAAAACATAAGATAAAGAATATTTAAAATACACAAAACATATTGTTATATCTTGTTTTGATGATGATCAATTGACAACAAGGGACCAGGTCCCTGGGTCTTCATGAATTAAGTACAGCTGTCATTGTCCTGCACAGTTTTGTCTGTTAGTATAACAAATTGTACAAGTGAGCTTGTACCTATCAGGACACCTGGCTCAATCGTATTTCTACTCTAATCATTATCCAACTATAAATAGAAAAAAAATGTTCCTCAATTCTCTAGTTCTTGCAATTTTATCATTCAAAGAGAGAAATCGACGAAAACTCAAATATTGCTCAAGTTCCAAGCTTTTGTGTGCTGAGAGTGTGTTTGTTCTTGAGTCAAGTCTTGGTCTGTAATTGAGTTACTCATGTTATAAGAGTAATTTTTTTGTGCTTATTGAGTGCTTAGGTAGAGTTACCTGAGTTTGATATTGGTTAGAGTTAATCAATGTCGAGGTAAGATCTTGACAGAGTTGTCAAGGAGAGTTTGTAATAGAGTTGTTGCGAACTAGTTTAGCCTAGATTTAGGTTCCAATGGAGTTCGTAATCAGGATTTTAATTATAGTGGATTTTTGAGTGCTTGTAAGGGAAAGCCATGGTTCTTTCTCCCTTTAGCAAAGAGGTTTTCACGTTAAAACATTATGTTCTTTACTTTCCTGTAAAGTGTTGTTTCCTTACTGATTTACTGCTTTATTGTCTGTGTCTGACGTTAAGGGACCTGGTCCCTCAGAAAGTGGTACACCCCCACGTTTCAATAATTAGTATCAAAGCAAGGACACTCTAAAAGGTTTATACCTAGAGTGATTTATTGATCATGGTTGCTCCACCTAATCTGGAAGAAGAGTAATCCACCTCTAGACCACCCTAATTTAATGTGCAGTACTATAGGTAGTGGAAAACCAGGATATATGACTTCACTAAGGCCAAGGACAGCGAGCAGATGGATATAATACTTGATGGTTCTCATGTGTATGTTAGAGAGGTCAAATAAGGAGGCATAACAAGGATGGTTGTCAAAAATAGGAGAGAGTTTGATGATGAAGATCGAAAGAAAGTTGAGAAGAATTATAAGGCAAGGAAATTGCTAGTCTTTGGCATAGGACTTGATGAGTATAACAAGATTTCTTCTTGTGAAAATGCAAAGGAAATCTAGGATTGCCTGAAGGCAGCTCATGAAGGAACAACTGGTGTTAAGGATTCAAAAGTTGACATGCTGACTACTCAATATGAAACTTTTTCTATGAAGGAAGGAGAAACAATTCAAGAAATGCATACAAGATTTATTTCTATCACAAATGAGCTACACTGCTTAGGAGATATGATTCCTTTGTATAAGCAAGTAAGAAAAATTCTAGATGTTATTCCTAAGTCTTGAGAAAGCAAAGTGGATGCTATTACTAAGAAAAGAGACCTCAAGACTCTCACTAAATCTAAAGACTCGTGATCTCAAGAAGTAGCAAGCACAAGAGAAGTAAAAAGTAAACAGAGAAAAATCTCTAGCATTGAAGGCTTCAAAATTTAACTCAAGTGAAGAGGACACTGATGTTGCTTATTTGGAAAAAAGGATTGTTAGAGCTATGAATAAAAATGGTCAGGTTCAACGAACAAAAAGTACCAGAAAAAGGGGAGGCACTATTGAAGTTTGCCACAAATTTGGAAGTTTTGAGAATTTTATTAAGGACTATACAATGCACAAAATAGGTTACCTCGAATATCTTAAAACTGGAGGTGACTAAGGAAAGAACAAGAACCAGGTCCCTATAAAATCAAGAAGAAAGGTTGCAACTGATTATGCAGTGAAGCAGGCCCTAACAGTATAGGGAGATTCCTTCAGTGAATCTGATAAAACTGAAAAGGTTGAAGATATTTCTATTCTACTTATGGAAGAGTGTGAAATTACCTATGATTACATGTTTGATCTCATGAAAAACACCAAAGATGATGAAGAAAATGAGGTAACTCCCTTTAACATTAAGGAGAATTTAGATGATTGCTCTGCTGGAAATATTAAAAATCTAGAAAATATGTTGATTGATTCTGTCTGTGAACTGACTGCTGAGAAAAATACTCTAAAAGAGAAAGTAGAGAATTAGGATCCTGAATTAATTGTTTTATCTCTTCAGATATCAGAAATAGAGAAATAGTTTACTAAGTTAGAATTAAAAAATTTGAGTTTAATCAATAGACTGGAGAAAGTGGATGATTATGATGATAAAGGAATAAAAAAAGCCTCAAGGCTTCAAATTGAGCTTGAATAAAAGTTGAAGCACTCGCAAAAGCATCCTATGACTGCACTCCACCTGGTCCATATAAGGGAGAAACTTAACAAATCATTAAAATAGACCATATCCTCTCAAATCCTTTCTAATTTAACTGGTCAAGGTGTCAATAGTGGTAAAGGCCTTGGATATCAGTATAAAACTCAATCACTTAGGTATCAAGGGAAAGTTGTTCATGGTATTAGAAACATAGTTCACAAACTTCTATGTACTCATTATGGAGGATATGGATATTTAAAGGAAAATTTCAATATTGGCTTAGATCTAGAATGAGCAGTACTAAATACATCCAGCAGGAGAATTATTATACTAAGGGTTTTATACCCTTGAAAAATGTGGAGAAGAATTCTCTACCAAGATGGAAAAAGAAAGACTTGATCACCCCTTTGTTTTCCTATTGGGAATTCAAACTCAAATGGGTTCCCAAATCTAACAAATGACTATATTTGTCAGTAGGAGTAAGGGAATGCAGTTAGAACTGGTTCATGGATAGTGATATTAAAAGTGTATGACTAGGAGGACTGACTTCTTTCTCACTCTCAAGACACTTTAAGGTGGAGGTGTCTCTTTTGGAAATAGTAAAAAGATCTATATTCATGGTGTGGGAAAGATTGGAAGATTACTAAATCGAGAAATAGAAGTTGTGTATTATATGAATAGCCTTAAGTATAGTCTTCTAAGTGTTTCTCAAATCTGTGACAAAGGTAATGAGGTCAAATTCTTAGCTTGTGGATGTATTGTGTAAAGCTTGAAGTATGGGAGAGTTATTCTCAAAGCCAAGAGGATCAAAAATATGTATGGTGCTGATGGGGAATTAACTTGCTTAAGTGTTCAAAGTGAAGATGTTGATTTATGGCACAAAAGGTTGGGACATGTAAGTTCCTCTTTGTTGAACAAATTGATTTCAAAGGACCTAGTTCATGGCATGCTAATAAGATTTAACCCAAGGCCTTGTCGTAATGGGCGTCCCAAGTCTGACCTGGACCAGAGACCACCCCTGCTACCCAATCCAACCTCTATCCACCTTCACTGAGTTGGCTGATTTTTTAGCATATAATAAGATAGTGTAATAGCTCATGTGAAGTCTCTGGGATAGTATCACAACTGTGACCGACCCAACCGAGTCCAACTGTACCATACCAACCATCCAACCATACCAAGCCAAACCAAAATCATAAATCAGACCAAAATCAAATAAGTTTCATTGATAATTAAATATATAATCCCAAAATAAAAAAGTATGGAACAACCAACAATATCGTCAACTGATATCAGCCCTCATACCAATACTAATGCTAAGGATGACATCAATACCAATCCCGCTTATTCCAACCCATAGTAGTTCCACAAAAGTCTCTAACCAAAAGAATACAAAAATTCTGCTGGGACATGCCCCCAACCATATCCAAAACCAATATCCATAAGTAATCCTATGTATGAAATAACATCCATAAAGTGGAGCCTTCTAGAAAGATGGAAACTCACCACTTCAATCCAAAGTTAACCCCCAAATGTCTAAAAGCTAAGCAGGAGGAGTAGAACAATCGATTCCTACATCGCATTGGGATACAACCGCCCGAAGATGGGTTAGTGGGTGAATGCTAGCATGAACTTAGGATAAGGACAAAATAATGCCATTTAAGAAATCCAAGAAAAACTATCCATATGCATACAACTAATACATATATAAAACCCTACCGTAAAAGAAAATTGGGCTTAGCATACATTTAAAACCTTTAACTTGGGTATATAAAGCTTAACCGTCCTAAACCATCCACGGGCTATATGGGTCAAGTGTAACCCCCTGAACGGGCCCCTATGCGTGTAGCCGCATGAATTGAAGATACCATAAGAGTTGTGGATTCCTATGTACCTTTCACTCTCCATGATACATATGTATAGTGTACCTAGATGATTCTCGTGTACCTCATAAGTATCACATAAGGTCTCTATGACCTACCCCTCATACCGATAATAACTTACAAGTATTGTACTTAGTCGAGCAATTTATGGGTTAGGGATTCCCATGTACCCATAGACCCTGTTATCCAATTAACTTAGGGGATTCCCAAGTACCCTACAAGTATTCATTACCATATTAACTTGGGGGATTCTCTTATACCCCACAAGTATATTTATTAAACCAAATCATTCCAAAACCATTCATGTTATTTAGAGAGTCTAAAGGATAATTCGGAGGTGATTGGCATGGTCCTCCTAACTCTTAGAATAAATGAAAATATCATCTATGAAAACTATGACAAACAGATCTAGAAACTGACATAATACCCTATTCATTAGGTCCATGAAAGTTGTAGGGGCATTAGTCAATTCGAATGACATGACTAAGAACTCATAGTGTCCGTATCTGGTTTGGAAAGCTGTTTTAGGAATATCTGACTCTCTAACCTTCAACTGATGATATCCCGAACGAAGTTATATCTTTTAAAAACATCTAGCACCCTGAAGCTGGTCAAAAAGATCATCAATTCTAGGAAGGGGTTATTTGTTTTGGACAGTGACCTTATTCAGCTAATGATAATCTATACACATAGGAGGGAACCATCTTTCTTACGCACGAATAGCACAGGTGCACCCCAAGGAGAAATACTAGGGCGAATAAAGCCTCTGTCATGCAAATTTATCAATTGCTCTTTCAACTCTTTCAACTCTGCAGGAGTCATTCTATATGGTGGAATAGAAATGGGATGGGTATCTGGCAATAAATCAATACCAAAATCTATCTCCCTATCAAGTGGTACCCCTGGGAGATCTTCAGCAAAGACTTCTGGAAATTTATTTACCATAGGGACTAACTAAAGAGAAGGACTCTCAAAATTAGAATCTTTTACTCGGGTCAAATGATACAGACAACCTCTGGAAATAAGCTTATGGGCTCTAAGGTAAGATATAAACTTCCCTCTAGGTGCTAAAGAATGCCCCTTCTACTCTATCACTGGATCATTTGAAAAGGAAAAAGTAACCTTTTGAGTTCTGTAGTCTAATATGGCATAGCATAAATGGAACCAGTCCATTCTTAAGATAGTATCAAAGTCAACCATCTCTAGCTCTATGAGGTCTACAACAGTGTCCGGGCTATAAATAGACACAACACAATTTTTATACACCCTCCTAGCCACAACAGATCACCCACCAGAGTGGAAATAGAGAAAGGTTCTTAAATTACATCGGGCTCAGACCCAAAATCGACGGCCACATATAGGGTCACATAAGACAAGGTAGACCCGAGATCAAGTAACACATACACATCATGAGAGAAAATTTGTAATGTACCCGTGACCACCTTTGGTAAGGCTTCTGCCTCTTGGCGGTTTGTCAAAGCATACGATCGGTTGCGACCACTTCTGGTAGCTGAAGGGCCGCCCTTGGGCGGTGGTAGTAGGGTGGAGGAATTATCCTGTGACTTAGCTCCCTCAATATTACCTCTCGTTGTGGACAATCCCTCCTGATATAGCCTGTCTGGCTGTACAAATAACATACCATGGTGCCAAACAGACATCTTCCTAGATGATTCCTCCTACATCTTCCAAAGTACGGGTATGATTGAGGAGTATGAGCTACACTCCCCTGACACTGTATACCCTGTACTCTCGGCCCATGACTAGACTAATAATTTTAGAATTGCTGATTAGCTAGAGGTCTGGGCACTAGAGCACTGGCTGCGGACTAAGCATTACCCCAATTCTTTTTCTTCTGCCACCGGTTCCCCCAATTACTACCCTGTTGCTGACAATAATTATAGTCTATTGGCCTGGTGCTCTTGGCTTGCCTATTCTTTTCCCTTATCTCAGCTACCTTCCTTTTCTGATCTTCTACCTGTTGCGTGTGGACTGACAGTTTGGAGAAAGCCATATCTCTATTTAGTATGTCCCCCTTTCATTCTAGCACCAAGTCATCAAAAAGACTGTATGCATATTTTCTCATTGGGGCTCTCATATTTCCTGCCAACTCCGAAGCATAACGGACTAGTTGGTTAAACCTCAGAGTGTACTCCTTGACGCTCATTTTTCCTTGTTTTAGATTCATAAATTCCTCAGATTTGGCCTTCCTCAACTCCTGAGGAAAGAATCAATCTAAGAAGGCTTCCACAAACTCACCCCATACTGAAGGATCGGTATTCTCACACTTTGAATATTCCCACTCATTCTACAATTAGTTTGTCGCATCCTTTAGTTGATACGCTTCTAACTCCACACCTTAAACATTATTCATATGCATAAGTCAAAAAATCTTTACCAACTCATCAATGAACCCTTGAGGTTCATCTTCAACTTTTGAGCCAGTGAACATGGGAGGGTTTAATCTCATGAACTGACCAACCCGAGTACCTTCAGATGTGCCAGATACCATATCTACATCTTCAGATCGACAGGTCTGAGAGGCTACCAGTTGTAAAATTATATGAATGGACTGCCTGAACTCAATATTCAAAATATCCCTCTGAAGAGGCTGGGGACGATTAACATTTATCCTTGGGGACTAAGGGGGACTGGTTGAAACTGGAGGTACTCCCGGAGTAGGGACAAATTCTGAAGTGTGGGCTCTGTTACGGGTCCACATTCCATGGGTTGGACGGACCTCTTTTGCTTGAGCATTCTGCTTGCTAATTTTATGGGGAGGCATAGTGAATTTCTGAAAGACAAGAGATCATTGATTAGGGGACATACATACTCCATGGCACGAACTAAGTCATGAAAGAAGTGAGACATTCCTAAATGACTAGTAGCCTCCCACTTATAAGTGTAGCGCGCTACACACCAATAAACAAGACTCTACCCAACGTGATTTTGCAAACACCCTGGGACCATGAACCATGCTCTGATACCAAGTTTGTCACAACTCGAACCAAGGCCTTGGCCGTGATGAGCATTCCAAACCATGAAGGCTTGGACACCCTTCTCTATCTGTTAGTCATGCACAATATTCATATAAATAAAAAAGATACGGAAATACAACTTAATATGGAATCATGGTCATACTCTGAACTCAATTTAACAATAAAGAATTAAAATCTAACAACTCTAGACAACTTCTAAACCAGTCTTTGAAATCTCCATTACATGCTAGAATGACCACTGTCTGAATATGGAACAAGGCCCTCAGTGGACCCAAATCAAAATAAATAACATAGTCTGAAATAAACAGGGCTACAGGAATAGAGAAGGCTCACCACTGCACAGTCTTTTCTCTCTGAAATCTCTACTGCTTAGACAGACCTCTAGATTGAGCCTCAGGCCCTGGAAGGTAGGGGTCAATACAGTTATACTAGTACGCTGAGCAAATCCAAAATAATAATTTTTATTCAACATATATGAGAGCAATTTAAAATAATTTATAAATATATGATATGGTAAGAATCACATGGGCTTATTTAAAAGACTCTATAAAATTATCTCAACTCTGTGACACATCTTTATTTTACTTCTGTGCTAGGTGGTGTACCCTATAACTCTAAAATTCCACAGGCTATATGAAATCTTTCATTAACTTAGCAACCAATCCCCCAACCCGAGTTTATCGCAAGGGTCGAAGTCTCTATCTCTACTACACCACAAGGTCGTCCCCAGCGTACAATAATAATATACGCGTATCGGCAAAACACGATTTTAGGCAATGAGTCATTGACTCGTGCCTTCTTCGGGTAACCACTTAACCCTCTTTAAGCCCATTTTTAACTCTTTAAAATATGTATTCTCTGAAATCAAAGTCTGAAAATTGTATCTCTATTATGGCATACGTTTATATGGTATCATCATACCATTGACTTGTAAGTCGCATCTCTGAGCCATTAATAGCTTATTATAGTTCTCTTCTTTCAAAACATAAGGTTTAGGACCACCATATTAATAAATCATTTCAAAGAAATCTTTCTTAAAACTCATGTAAACACATGCAAGAAACTCTATTTATCAATATTACAGATACACAAGGTGGCCTTGTCAAAGTTCTCAATCACATGTAATTCTTTCTCTTTTAAACAATGATATAGTTATATTAAGAAACTCCCTCTCATCATCTCTAAATCATGTTCAAATACTATGATATTAAGAAAACCACTTTCAAACCATAAAACATGCATTTCAAATCATTCATGACAAGATCATAAACTTCAATTCATCACCAAAGAGGGACTTCATAATTATGCTCTCAATAAATCTTAAAAACTCAATTTCAGACATATATATATATATAAGTATAAATCAATTTAACGAGAAAGGCCTAAAGGAAAAATGAATAATAGCATT
Source organism: Capsicum annuum (assembly GCF_002878395.1). Classification (NCBI taxonomy): domain Eukaryota; kingdom Viridiplantae; phylum Streptophyta; class Magnoliopsida; order Solanales; family Solanaceae; genus Capsicum; species Capsicum annuum. The sequence continues at coordinate 167,720,393 of NC_061116.1, read as the reverse complement.
GAAACATTCAGAATGCATAATTTAAAACATAGATACCAAAATCCCTTTATAAATTCATGCTTGATAAACCATAAATCATATTCAAGTGTTTCCATAAGCCCATGTAGTTTTAGGATAAACCCCACGTACCTTAGGTTATGAATTTTGGATGAACGTTTGCTTTTAGGATTCTACTTGTGCTTCTAATGGATGATTCTTGAAGCCCTCGGATTGAGAATTCCAATTCTTGAATCAATTTTGAGAATTGACGGTCAAATCTTGAGTTTCCTTGGATGTTTGGGTTGAAATCCTAAGGAGTATTCTTGATGAATTTTGAGGAAAATACCAATAAAGTGGTGATTTGGGAGTATAATCCTGTGTTAAGGATAAAAAAAGGGTGGGGAAAATGACTAAATTGCCCCCTTGGGCGCGGATTTTAAAAACTGAAACAATTACGCATCAACGCGATAGGCAATGCGACGCGTCGATGCCATCGACACGATACCTGACGCGTCTTGCCCTAATCACGCCAAGCCTCAGTACTTTTGCATGGTAGTTTCTGTACAAAATTGACCAGCACAATGGGTGACGCGATGTGCCAAGATCATGTTGGTCCACTATTTTGGGACACTAAATAAGGTCTAAGCGAGGCCCAAAAGATTTAAAACTTGTCTGAGATGTACTATCGAATTACCCCATCGTGGAACAACATAAAAATTAACTATCGAAGATCAAAAAGGTCGTAAAATAACCCCTCAAAGATTTGGAGCTCAAAATGAGACTAAGTCCTTTTGACACTTAGAAAAATTTTCAAGTTTTCAACTCTATAATCATGCTACTAGGAGATAACACATGGAGGGGTTTTGTGGGGTGTTACATTATCCCCCCTTGGGATCAGTCATCCCCAAAAGATGATGTGGATCACAGACAAGACCAATTTCAAGTATACTAAAGGCATAGAAAAATTAAGGCAAAGATTATACCTTCCACTTCGTCACCCACCGGATCAAAAAGGTTTGGGTATCTAGCCTGCATATCATCTTCTGATTCCCAAGTAGCTTCTTCAACTTTCTGATTTTTCCACAACACCTTAACCGAAAATATTTCCTTGCTCCTCATCTTCCAAACCTGACGCTCTAGAATAGCAACGGGTTCCTCCTTGTAAACCAAGGAGTCTTTCACACTGATCTCCTCTACAGGCAACACTAAAGAATAATCTTTAATACACTTCTTCGGCATGGATATGTGAAATATGGGATGGACAGAAGCCAGATTTGTGGGCAATTCTAACTCATAAGAAACCCCACCTATCCTTCTCAAAAACTGATATAGCTTATATATCGAGGACTCAACTTCCCCTTTTTTCCAAATCGCATAACTCCCTTTATAGGAGAGATTTGAGAAACATCCAATCACCAACCTCACATTCTAACTCCCTTCTTCTAACATCGTCATAGAATTTTTGTCGACTCTGAGCTATTTTGAGTCGTTCTTTAATAATTTTCACTTTCTCCATTGCCTGATGAAAAAGATCAGGCCCAAACAACCGCATTTCACCCACTTTATACCAGCCTATCGGTGACCTACATCTTTTCCCATGCAATGCCTCAAAAAGAGCCATATTAATACTGGCATGGTTGCTATTATTATTCGCAAACTCTATCAATGGCAAGTGATCAACCTAACTACCATTGAAGTCGATCACACAGGCCCTTAACATATCCTTAAGGGTCTGGATGGTGCGCTCGGCTTGCCCATCTGTCTGAGGGTGAAAAGCCGTACACAGTTTCACTTGGGTACCTAAACCCCTCTGAAAGGATCTCCAAAGCTGTTAAGAGAATTGCGTACCTCGGTCAGATATGATGGATACAGGTTCCCCATATAAATGAACTATTTCCTCAATATACAGCTTGGCATAATCATCTCCCGAATAATTATCCTTCACGGGCAAAAAGTGTGCTAACTTGGTCAACCGGTCTACAATTACCTAGATAGAATCATACTGGTTTTGGGACCTCAGGAGTCCTGTAATAAAATCCATATTGATCATCTCCCACTCCATAGAGGCAAGGCTATCTCCTGGGAAGTACCACCTATCCTCAAATGTTCCACTTTAATTTGTTGGGAATTCAAACACTTTGAAACAAATTCAGCCACATCACATTTCATATTATTCCACCAATATATATTTTTAAGATCATGATACATTTTAGTAGAGCTTGGGTGAACAACATACCTCGAAGTGTGAGCTTCGTCAAGGATCCTCTCTCGCAGACCATCCACATTCGGAACACACAGCCTACCTTGGTATCTTAAAATTCCATCACCACTAATTTCAAAAGAGATCACCTTATGTTGACCCACATCCTTCTTACTTTTCATCAAGATGGGATCTTCGGCCTTCTTCTCTTTAACTTCAGCACAAAGGGAAGATTTAGCTACCTCATGAAGAACTACTTCCCCATCCTCGGAATCCAAAAGTCACACTCCTAGATTTGCAAGTCGGTGAACATCCATCACCATTTCCCTCTTCCCTTCCTCAACATGACAAAGATTGCCCATAGATAATCTTCTAAGGGCATCAGCTACCACATTCGCCTTGTCCAGATAATAGTGCAGGCTCAAGTTTCAATCCTTCAAATGCTCCAACCAACGCGTCTACCTGAGGTTCAATTCTTTCTGCGAGAAAATATACTTTAAACTATTGTGGTCAGTAAATATACCAACATCCACTCCGTAAAGACAGTGTCACCATAACTTAAGCGTGAATACCACACCGCTAATTCCAAGTCATGTGCTAGGTAATTTCACTCATCACCTTCAACTGCCAAGATGCATAGGCTACTACCTTACCATGCTGTAAAAACACACCCAAGTCCCACATGGGATGCATCATAGTACACAACAAAATTCTTTGTACCTTCCGTAAGAGTTAAAACGTGAGCAATTCTCAACTTGTCTTTGAACCTCTCAAAACTATCCTCACAGGAGTCAAACCACACGAACTTTACCTTTTTCTGAGTTAGCTTAGTAAGTGGAGCTGCTACGAAAGAAAAACTCTCTACGAACCTTCTATAATACCCAGCCAAATCCAAGAAGCTCAGAATTTTAGTTGGAGTCATGGTTTTAGGACATTTTCTCACTACCTCAACCTTTTAGGGATCAACCTTAAATCCCTCACTAGACACAATATGCCTTAAGAAAGCAATAGCACCAAGCCAGAATTCACATTTGAAAAATTTTGCATACAACTTATGTTAATTAGAGAGTCTGAAGGATAATTCGAAGGTGATTGGCAAGGTCTTCCTCACTCATAGAATAAATCAAAATATCATCAATGAAAACTATGATAAACAGATCTAGAAACTGATGAAACACCCTATTCATTAGGTCCATGAAAGCAGCAGGGGCGTTAGTCAATCCGAAGGACATGACTAAGAATTCATAGTGTCCGTATCGGGTTTGAAAAGCTATTTTGGGAATATCTGACTCTATAACCTTCAACTGATGATATCCCGAACGAAGGTCTATCTTTGAAAAACATCTAGCACCCTGAAACTGGTCAAAAAGATCATCAATTCAAGGATGGGGATATTTATTCTTGATAGTGACCTTATTCAGCTGACGATAATTTATACACATGCGAAAGGAACCATCTTTCTTACGTATGAATAGCACAGGTGCACCCCAACAAATTTGTCAATTGCTCTTTCAACTCTTTCAAATCTGCAGGAGCCATTCTATATGGCGGAATAGAAATGGGACGGGTATCTGGCAAAAAATTAATACCAAAATCTATCTCCCTATCAGCTAGTACCCCTGGGAGATCTTCGGAAAAGACTTTTGGAAATTCATTTACCAGTGGGAATGACTGAAGAAAAGGACTCTCAAAATTAGAATCTTTTACTCGGGTCAGATAATACAGACAACCTTTGAAAGTAAGCTACGCGCTCTAAGGTAAGATATAAACTTCCCTCTAGGTTCTAAAGAATTCCCCTCCCACTCTATCACTGGCTCAATCGAAAAGTAAAAAGTAACCTTTCAAGTTCTACAGTCTAATGTGGCATAGCATAAATGGAGCCAGTCCTTTCCTAAGATAGTATCAAAGTTAACCATCTCTAGCACTATGAGGTCTGCCATAGTGTCGCCGCTATAAACAGACACAACATATTTTTTATACACCCTTCAAGCCATAATAGAATTACCCACCAGAGTGGAAACAGAGAAAGGTTCTGCAATTACATCGGGGTTAAACCTAAAATCGATAGCCACATATGGGGTCACATAAGACAAGATAAACCTGGGATCAAGGAACACATACACATCATGGGAAAAAATTTGTAACATACCCGTGACCAACTCTGGTGAAGGTTCTGCCTCCTGGCGGTTTGTCAAAGCATACAAACGGTTACGACCACTTTTGGTAGCTGAAGGGGAGCCCTTGGGCGGCGGTGGAAGAGCGGAGGAATTAGCCTGTGACTTAGCTTCCGCAACATTACCTCTCATTGTTGGAAAATCCCTCTGGATATGGCCTGGATGGTCGCACAAAGAACATACCATGGTCCCAAATTGACATCTTCTTGGATAATTCCTCCCAGATCTTCCACAACGCAGGTATGATCGTAGAGTATGAGCTACACTCCCCTGAGACTACGTACCCTGCACTCTCGGCCCATGACTAGTCTGATAATTCTGGAATTACTAATCAGCTGGAGCTCTGGGAACTGGAGCACTGGCTGTGGACTGAGCATTACCTTAATTCTTTTTCTTTTGCCACCCGTTCACCCAATTATGACCCTGTAGCTGACAATAATTCTGGTCTGCTGGCCAGGTTCTCTTAGCTTGATTATCTTTTTCCCTTATCTCATTTACCTTTATCTTCTGATCTTCTACCTGTTGCATATGGACTGACAGTCTGGAGAAGTCCATATCTCTGTTCAGCTAGCCCACTACATTCTAGCAACAAATCTTCAGAAAGACTGGATGCAAATTTCCTCATTCGGGCTCTCATATTTCCTGCCAACTCTGGAGCATAACGAGCTAGTTAGTTGAATCTCAGAGTGTACTCTTTGACGCTCATTTTTCCTTGCTTTAGATTCATGAATTCTTCAGCTTTATCCTCCCTTAAATCCTGAGGAAAGAATCGGTCTAAGAAGTCTTCCATAAACTCGCCCCACACTGAAGGATCAGCATTCTAACCCTTTGAATCTTCCCACTCATTCTACCACTATTTTGCCACATCCTTTAGTTGATACACTTCTAACTCCACACCTTCAAGTTTATTCACGTGCATAACTCAGAAAATCTTTTCCAACTCATCAATGAACCCTTAAGGGTTCTCTTCAATTTTTGAGCCAGTGAACACGGGCAGGTTCAATCTCATGAACTGACCAACCCGATTACTTTCAGATGTTCCAGATACCGAACCCATATCTTTAGACCAACGGGACTGAGAGGCTACCAATTATGCAATCATATGAATGGATTGCCTAAACTCAGCATTCAAAATATCCCTCTAAGGAGGCTGGGGATGGTTAATATTTATCCTTGGTGCTCGAGAGGGACTGGTCAGGACTGGAGGTACTCCTGGAGTAGGGACAAATTCTGGTATGTGGGCTCTATTATGGGTCTGCATTCCATGGGTTGGACGGACCTTTTCTGCTTGAGCATACTTCTCGTTGATTCTACGGGGAGGCATAGTAATTTTCTGAAAGACAAGAGATCATTGATTCGGGGACATACATATTCCATGGAACGAACTAAGTCATGAAAAAAGTAAGACATTCCTAAATGCCTAGTAGCCTCTCACTTATAAGTGTGGTGCGCTACACACCAATAAACAAGAGTCTACCCAACGTCATTTCATAGATACCCTGGGACCATGAACCGTGCTCTGATAGCAAGTTTGTCACAACCCGAACTGAGGCCCTGTCCATGACGACCATTCAAAACCATGAAGGCCCAGACACACTTCTCTATCTGGAAGTCATGCATAATATTCATATACATAAAGAAGATAAAAAAAACAACATAATATGGAATCATGGTCATACTCTGAACTCAATTTAACGATAAAGAATTAAAATCCAACCACTCTAGACAACTTCTAAACCATTCTGTGAAATCTCTATTACATGCTAGAATTACCACTATCTGAATCTGGGACAAGGCCCCCAGTGGACCCAAATCAAAATAAATAACATAGTCTGAAAAAATAGGCCTTCTGGAATAGAGAAGGCTCACTACTGCACAGTCTCTTCTCTTTGAAATCTCTACTGCTTAGCCGGACCTCTAGATTGAGCCTCAAACCCTTGAAGGTAGGGGTTCAATATAGTTGTACTAGTACACAGAGCAAATCCAAAATAATAATTTTTATTCAACATATATGAGAGCAACTTAAAACAATTCATAAATATATCATATGGTAAGAATCACATGGGCATAGTTAAAGGACTCTATAAAATCATCTGAACTCTGTGACACATCTTTATTTTACTTCTGCGCTAGGTGGTGAACCCTAGAACTCTGAAATTCTATGGGCTATATGGTATCTGCTATTAACTCGACAGCCAAGCCCCCAACCCGAGTTTGCCGCAAGGTTCATAGTCTCTTTCTCTACTATGCCACTGGGCCGTCGCCAGCGTACAATAATAATATACCCGTATCGGTAAACCACGATTTTAGGCAATGAGTCATTGACTCGTGCCTTCTTTAGGTAACCACCTAACCCTCTTTAAGCCCATTTTTAACTCTTTAAAACATTTATTTTCTTAAATCAAACTCTTAAAACTTTAGCTCTATTATGGCATACGTTTATATGGTATCGTCATACCATTGACTTGCAAGTTGCATCTCTAATCCATTAATAGCTTATTATAATTCTCTTTTTTCAAAATGTAAGGTTTGGGACCACCATATCATTAAATCATTTCAAAGAACTCTTTCTTAAAACTCATATAAACACATGTAAGAAACTCTCTTTTTCAATATTTCAAATACACAAGGTGGTCATGTCAAAGTTCTTAATCACATGTAATTCTTTCTCTTTTAAATAAGGATATAGTTATATCAAGAAACTCCCTCTCATCATCCCTTAATCATGTTCAAAGACTATGATATTAAGAAAACCACTTTCAAATCATAAAAAATGTGTTTCAAATCATTCCTGACAAGATCATAATCCTCAATTCATCACAAGAGAGGGACTTCATAATTCTTCTCTCAATCAATCTTAAAAACTCAATTTCATACATATACATATGAGTATAAATCAATTTAAGGGGAAAGGCCTAAAGGCCAAATCAATAATAGCATTGAAACATTCAGAATGTATAATTTAAAACATAGATTCCAAAACCCCTTTATAAATTCATGCTTGATAAACCTTAAATCATATTCAAGTGTTTCCATAAGCCTATGTAGTTTTAGGATAAACCCCACATTCCTTAGGTCATGAATTTTGGATGAACATTTGCTTTTGGGATTCTACTTGTGTTTCTAGTGGATGATTCTTTAAGCGCTCGGATTGGGAATTCCAATTCTTGAATCAATTTCAAGAATTAACGGTCAAATCTTGAATTCCCTTTGATTTTTGGGTTGAAACCCTAAGGAGTATTCTTGATGAATTTTGAGGAAAATATCAATAAAGTGGTGATTTGGGGGTATAATCTCGTGTTAAGGATAAAAAGGGGGTGGGGCAAATGACTAAATTGCCCCCTTAGATGCAAATTTTAAAAATTAAAACAACTGGGCATCGATACAATTGGTGACGCAGCGCGTTGATGCCATTGGCGCAATTCCTGACGCGTGGCGCCCTAATCACGTCAAGTCTCAATACTTTTTCCAGCCAGTTTCTGCACAAATTGAACAATGCGATGGGCAACATGGCGCGCTAAAATCGCATAGATCTACTATTTTGGGACACCGAACAAGGTCTAAGCACGGCCCTAAAAATTTTAAACTTGTCCGAGATGTACTATCAAATTACCCCATCATGAAATAACTTAAAAATTAACTATCGGAGGTTGGGAAGGTCATAAAATAACTCCTCAAAGATTTGGAGCTCAAAAAGAGACTAAGTCCTGTTGATACTTAGAAAAATTTTCAAGTTTTCAAATTTATAATCATGCTAATAGTAGATAACTCATGGAGGAATTTTGCGGGGTGTTACACAAACCAGGTCTTCCTTTAAGTTGAAAAAGCAGGTGAATACTTCTAGATCCCTTGAGATGCTGCATATGGATCTATATGTACTTGTTAAAATTCAAAGTAGAGAAGGAAAGAAGTATGTATTTGTCATTGTAGATGACTACTCCAGGTTCACCAAGACAATGTTCATAAGAACAAAGGATGAAACCTATGAGGTTATGGTTACTTTTGCCAAGCAATTCAAATAAAGTCAAACTATAAGATTTCTGAATTCAGATCTGATCATGGAACTGAAATTGAGAACTTCCTAGTTGCAGGATTTTACGCTAAAAATAAAATCAGTCATAACATCTCTGCCCCAAGGACTCTTCAGCAACATAGAGTTGTTAAAAGAAATAATAGAACCCTCATAGAGATTCCATGCTAATTGACAGTGGGCTTCCAAAGAACTTCTGGGCTGAAGCTGTAATTACTGCCTCCTATGTGACATATAGGTACTTGATTAAATCACTCCTTAAAAAGACTCCATATGAGCTTGTGTTCAATAGAAAGCTTAAAGTTGAATACTTCTGATCTTTTGGCTGCAAATGCATTGATATAAATAATAGGAAGAATGATCTAGGAAAGTTTGACTCCAAAACAGATTAAGTAGTATTTGTGGGCTATTCCTCAACAACCAAAGCATATAGAATTTTCAACAAAAGAACTCTATGTGTTGGAAAAAGTTTGCATGTGGTATTTGATGATTCGGGAAAGCTGATAAATCCAAGTGATGGTGAAGATTCTGACATTGAAGAACTCATTTTTTATTTAAAGGGATGATATTGTTGAAGACGATGGTCAAGGACTAAATGATGTAGAAGGGAATGATGAAAGAGATGGTAATCAAGGATCTCAGTTATAGAACCCAGCTCCAAATAAAAATCAACAAGATGGTATCAGTTAAATTTTTCATGAACCTGGTCCCAGTAGAACTCATGTCAGAAGGTCAAATAGGATGGACAAATTGTAACACCCTTCATTTTTGGGCTAGACTTTGAACAATTGTTCCTACGTGTATAAAATTTAATCCCATGATTTGAATTTGATTACATGTGTCATGATCATTAACCTAGTGTGAAGAGTGCTTATTAGGTGAAAAATGCTCAAAGGAATCACTTAGAGTAATGTTGAGCTAAGTGCCTTTGATTCGGCCAAATTTTGGTATTTGGTTCTACAAGAGTCAACTTTGAACGTGTATAACTTTTTACCTATGTATAACTTTACATCTCAATACCCACCAGATTATAGATGATTGAATTTTCTTTCCAATTATACCAATTAAGCCTTAATCCGATACTCGAGAAAAAAGTTATGACCATTTTTGTAAGAAACAGTAAGGGTCCGCGATAGCTCCATGCCACATAGGCTATTCCTCGAAGTAGGGGTTGCGCCACAAGGGCTATTCTTGCAGAATAGGGTCGCGCCAAGAGGGCTATTCCCATAGAATAGGGGTCTCTCCACGAGGGCTATTCCCACGGAATATGGGTTGCTCTACTAGCGCTATTCCCACGGAAATGGGGCCAAGGGGTAATTTGGTCCTTTTCCCTCAACCCCAGTCTTCTAAAACACGACTTATAGAACTCAAAAGGACATTATTTCCCCACTAACCTCAAAACTACTCACGTATAAACCCTCCCCCTTCCCAAGAATGAGCGATTCAAGCCTCTCTTTCCAAGAACAAGAAATTCAACTTTCTGTCCAAGAATTCAAGTATCCAAGCTCCAAGTAGTTTTTTTCAAGGATTCAACTAATTTAGGTATGTGGGGTATTCATCAATGGTTTTCTTTCACCCATTGAGCCCAAATACCCTCTTTTTGATTAGAGTATGAATTTTACTATAATTATGATCATCTTCCATATAAACTATGAATTTATCCATGTTTTCTCGTTAGTTTTATGTTCAAGCCAAGCTAATAGTTTTATCCCATGTGAATCATTCTACTATCAAGTACGAAAAGTTGTCTTAGGGATATCCACCGCCCTAATCTTAAGTTGATGATAATCGGACTGAAGATCTATCTTAGAAAAAACTTTGGCACCTTGTAACTGATCAAACAAGTCATCAATTCTTGGAAGAGGATACTTGTTCTTAACTGTCACCTTATTCAACTACCGATAGTAAATGAACATCCAAAGGGAACAATCTTTCTTACACACTAATAAATACCGGCGCACCCCAAGGGGACACACTAGGACAGATGAAACCCATATACAAGAGATCCTTAAGTTGGTCCTTGAGTTCCATCAACTCAGCCGGAGCCATTCTATAAGGAGGAATAGATATTGGACGAGTTTCCAGAACCAAATCAATCCCAAACTCAATCTCCCTATCCTGAGGAACACCAGGAATACCATCCAGAAAGACCTCAGGAAACTCATTCACCACCAAAACCAAATGCAAAGAAGAACCTTCTGAATTAGAGTCTTTAACTTTGACCTAATGATAGAGACACCCTTTATAGATTAACCTCTAAGCTCTAAGATTTGAAAAAAAACTCCCATTAGGAGTTAGGGAACCACCCACCCACACAATAACTGGTTCACGAGGGAACTGAAAGACAACTGTACGGGTTTGATAATCAAAGGATACATAGAATGAACATAACTAATCCATCCCCAGAATAACATCAAAATCCACCATATCTAACTCAAACAAATCCACCAAAGTCTCCTTACTACCAACAGATACCACAACTCCCTATAGAATTTTTAACAACCACAGAGTCACCTCCCGAGGTAGAAATAAAAAAAGGATTTAAAATAACCTCGAGATCAAAACCAAAATACACAGCCACAAATAGGGTTACATAAGTGAGAGTAGACCTCAAATTAAGTAAACAATAAACATCTCGAGAAAATAGTTGTAACGTACTAGTCACGACATCAGGTGATGCCTCAGATTCCTACCAAGAAGCAAGAGTATACAACCTATTTTGGCTTGTGCCAGTACCAGAAGCAGAAATAAATGTTGAAGGTCCACCCTTTGGTGCAAGAGTAGAAGAAGATGAGACTGGGACTCTATTTTCTCTCGTAGCTACCTTACTAATCGGACAACTTCTAAGCATATGGCCTGGCTAAACATACTTGAAGCACTTTTCCTTCCCTCATATAGAATCCCTAATGTAGCCGACCACAGAACCTATAAGGAGGACATAATGAAGTCAATTGTACCTCACTTCCCTGAGATTAGGAACACGGTTCCCTGAAGCTGTCACTACCCTACTAACGCCTATCACCTGACTGCTTCAGGTAAAGAGCACTAGTTATAGAGAAAGAGCCAGAACTCCCCCACTTTTTCTTTGGCCACTTACCACCATCCCCACCACTTTGTTGTTGACCACCACTATGGTCAGAGAACCTTAACCTCTTATCCAGTCATTTACCTATCTTAGCCTGCTTCCTCTTTTCTTCCTCCACTTGTTGCATATGAATAATCAACCTAGAAATATCCATGTCCTTAATCAGTAATACAGTCTTGCTTTCAAGGATTAAATCCCGCTGAAGCAAACTTTCTCATCCTAGCCTTTAAATCAGACACTAATTCTAGAGCATACGTAGACAACTAGTGGAATTTCAAGGCATACTCTTTGACCGACATCTTCCCTTATTTCAGATTAACAAACTCCTTCGGTTTCACTTTCCTTAAATCCTAAGGAAAGAAGCAGTCCAAAAATGCATTGGAGAAAGTCTCCCACAAGGATGATTCCTCAACTTCACCCCTTGCCCTATCTCATTCCTCGTACCATTGGTATGCCACATCTTTAAGCTGATAAGTCCCAAACTCCGCCCCTTCTACATTCGTGGCATACATAATCCTGAAAATCTTTTTTATCTCATCCAGACAACCCTAAGGATCCTCCAACACCTCAAAACTAGTAAAGGTTGAAGGACTCATCTTCATAAATTAAAAAACACGTGTGGCTTGAGATGATGCAATACCAGATGCACCACACTCAGCATAAGATGCTACCAAATAACCAATCATATGAATCGACCGATGAAACTCAGCGTTCATCAAATTAGCCTAAGGATCCTGAGGAAGACTAGAAGGAGCCGGTGGAACTCGAGAAATATTAGGGACTGGATCCCTAGATCAAGTATGGAGCCCCTGAGTAGAAAGTGTCTCATCAACATCGTCCCCAATTAGGAAAAAGGAGTTTTCATGAACTTTAAATCATCGATGCATGATCTGAAAAGCGAACAAATGGAATTACAAAAGACTACAAGTCTCAAACCCAAGCTTAAAAATAGAACATAAAGAAGAGAAACATTTCCTAAATGTCTCATAGCCTCTCCCTTATGAGTGTACCATGCTACACACCCTTAAAAGAGACTCTAATCAACACAGCTTTGTGGACTCCCAATTGACCATGAACCTAAATCTCTAATGCCAACTTGACATGACCTAAACCAAAGCCTTGTCGTAATGGGCATCCCAAGCCAACTAGGACCAAGGACCACCCCCGTTACCCAACCCAACCTCCAAATATACTTACCCTGAGTTAAATGAATTTCAATCATATAACAAAGTAGCATTTATTACAATTCCAGACTCTTGGATATGATTATAACTGTGACCAACCAAAACTAGTCCAACCATCCAATACCAACCAACCATAACCAAACCAATCTAAAAACCAAGTTCCTGTCCATAACATAACACAAAAGTATGGAACAATTATAAATTCAGTCAAACGGCATAAACCCTAATACCAATGCCAAAACTAAGGTTGACAGCAATACCAACACCGTCCATTCCAACCCATAGCAGTTCCAAACGCCTCTAATTAAAGAAAAACAATATCCTGTTGAAACATGCCCCCAACCATAGCCAAAATATATATCCATAAAATGACCAAAGTATGTTAAGACATCCATAATATGAAATGGAGCCTTCCAAAATATGGAATCTTACCACTTAAATTCAATAGCTGAATCCTGAATCTGATCACTAAGCAGGAGGAGTAGAATGGACAGTTCCTATATCGCATGGGGATACAGTTGCACGAAGATGGGTTAACGGGTGAACAGTAAAAAGTACTCAGGATATGGATAGAAGAATGTCAACCTTTATAACCCGTAAACCAACCACATGCATTCATAACCATACACATATATAACCATGCTGGGAAGAGGGGACCGGGTTTAGCATGCATTTAAAACCACTAACTTAGGTATATGTAGCTTAACCGTCATAATCTACCCACGGGATATATGGGTCTAGTATCACCCCTTGGATAGGCCCCAATTCGTGTAGCCGCACGAACCAGAGACACCATAGGAGTAGGGGATTTTGTTGTACCCTTCACTCTCTAAGATACACTTATACAAGTGTTAGGGGATTCACGTGTACCCCTCAAGTATAGGTTCTACATGCCCAATCCTCATGTCGGCAAACATGAGTTTCCAGTGTCCATACTTTGGACTCATACCTTCACGGTTATCTATCATAACCTATCATTATGTCCCAATTAATACCATTCCCACACAATCAAACCACCATTTCATTTAATATTAACCAAGGCTATCATTAGTGGTATCATCATACAGACTATAGCTCGCAAGCAATGTCCTTAGCCAACCTTTTATGAATAAGGAATTCCTATGTACCCATCTATTAGATTATTGAGTTGACTTAGAGGATTCCTATGTACTAAACAAGTGTACCATTATTAAGTTTGCTTGAGGGATTTCCTTGTACCCTACAAGGATGTTTAATTAACCATAACCGTGACCTCTAAACCTTACCATTTAAACATTCCACACCATTTAAACCATTTATGCCATTTAGGGTTCCATTACCAAGTTATACCATGCCATAGTTCCATTAAAAATCTAATAGTATCGTAAGACTATTCTCATAGGAATTTTGTAAAACATGTTGGGGGTATAGTGTATCCAAAACTAAAACCACATACCAATTAAACATTCACATGCAACCAAATGTCCAAACCACCATTAAAACATGTAAATCCATGATTAAAACATTGGAAAATCATAACCAAGTACTTATAACCAAAAACCCCAACACATGATTGAAAACCCAAAGCCATACAACAATTATGCCATGAAAACAATTCATAAAATATGCTTATAGTTGGACTAACAATAAGGGAGGAATATTTTTTCTTAGATTACAAAGATGATAGAGAAAAATCACTCGTACAAGCCCCAAATTGATCCTCTAGTCGAAACCTAGCCTTTCTTTACCCAAGAGACTAAGAGAGAATTTGAGAGAGTTTTTAAGTGTTTAAGATTAGAATAATAGGGTAAATTATATCCCAAAAGAGTTATAAGTCGTGGGTCCTTAAGAGGTTAAGTGGGGAAATGTCTAGATTGTCCTCACTTAAACTGTATAAAAATCTGGCAGGAGGGTACGACCACCTCATATTAGTCGTACCCTACCATACGAGTGGTACCCACTGCTCCTACCCTAGGCCTTACCTTGGATCCTAACATTTTCCAATATATGACCATACAAGCCAAGTTGTATTCGATCATACGACCTGACCCTTTACCATACACACCACATAATGGAAATCAAAGAGTATTTGGATATTGTCTACCATACAAGTCTATAGTAAGAGTCATACCTTATATTATGGCTCATGGTGATCTGCTCATACTCATATCCAAGTTAACGAGTCATACCCTATCTTACGGCACATAGTGAGCCACTCATACTCAAACCCACCCAAGTCGCACCCACACCAGAAACTAATCCAACCCATCAACTAATACTAGCTAAATTACGACCAAGACCATACCAACTATACCCTATCATACGACTAGTACCCTCTAGGCGTATGTTGTCCAGAAACCAAAAATCCAAGAAATTTTCTAAGGTTCCAAAACCCAGGGTGTTTTAAAGAGAGAAAAGGGTCTACTCATTGGCTCAAAGTCTATACAAGAGTTAACTTTTCAGTTCGTAGATATACCTAGATGGTCATTCAAAAACACTTCTATGAAATCACATACCACTGGAACTGGTGTTATAGGAGAGACTACAGATTTATCTTTCTAACGGTCAGCAAAAATACCTCACACCCTTTCCTTACTAATTACTAGAAATGAATTGTGAGCACAACCCTCACTTGATTAGGACTAAAAGTGCCCTTACACTCTAACTTCTCTCTCTCGAGCATCACAGTGCCGTTTTGGCATAACAATAAAGTATAATATCATAAAGGGATAACCAACTCATTCCTAAAATAAGATCAAATTTCTCCATGTCTATAATGATAAAGTCTGTTAGGGTCTTAAACCCTATGAACATCACAAAACATGCATGACATACCTGATCAACATAGACAAACACCCTAACTAATATAAACACACACATAGAGGTACCAAGATATTCACAATCTAAGTCCCAATCAGTAGCAAATTCACACACATAAGAGAAGGTAGAACTGAGATCAAATAATGCAAGAGCCCTGCGATCACAAACAAGAATAGTATTTATTAACACCATATCAAAAGTATTTGCCTAAAGAAGAATCGACTAATTTCCACTCTAACTGCCACCTCTACCACCCAAAACTTTATTTCTATCAACTTGTCATCCACATTGATTGGCCTGATTACCACCCCTGGCTTGTCCACCACACCCACCTTGTGGATAACCCTTACTATTTTCTCCACTAATATGGCCAGTGAAAACTAGAGTAATATTAAATGTTAGCTAAGTCAAGTGACCTGCAGACAAGAAATTAGGGCAATACCTTCTGAAGTATCCCAAACCCCACATACTCGGAATGTTTGGATCCCAAAGTAGCCCTCTAAACTAAAGAGGGTAAAGGTGTATATTTTCCATCGGGAATGTTGATAACTGACTCTAGATGGTCCCCGTACAAATGTTGGCATAGTTAAATGGTAGGGATTAGAAGAACTATTCCTCTTTGAGAAGGTACCACTAAATTGTCCTGAGGTTTGAGTTTTTTTCTCTTCTGCATTCACCTCTTCCTATTTCACAAGTGCTTCAGCCTTCTTGGCAAATTCATCAACATCTTGGAAAGACTTCCTAAATTCAGACCCTTTAAAAAGTACCTAATCTGCACCTCATCTGAGGAAACCAATTGTAATGCATAGTAGGACACGAATTGAAACTTGGCCTTATAGGCCACCACGGATATGTTACCTACTCCAACCTTAGAAAATTATCTTTCTTTTGGTCACAATAAGTGTGGAGAACATATTTCTCAAGGAACACATTCTAAAATTGAGACAAAGTAAGTGGAGGTAAGGCACCCCTGCACTCCACAAATGACCTCCATAATTGTTTAGCTTCACTTTGCATCTAAGAGGAAACAAACTTTACTCCATATGTTAATACCCATTTTGTGTAGACATCATGATAATCTATTAAGAACTCAAAACCATCTTCAGACTCTATACCATAGAATAATAGAGGCTTCATCTTTATAAACATACAAAATATCCCATGCTTATCATCAACCATCACTACTCCATGTACCTATTTGAGATAGACCCCTTTAGAGCCTACATCTATCCTTGGTGCTACAGTTATGGCATGTTGTAAGGCTATGGGTAGAATAGTTGAAGGAAATAGAGTGTATCTAGCGAGGTGTATTCTTTTCAGGGTCCTTGCTTGTACATTCAAGATGTATTCACTCCTCTATATTTGAAATATGCCTTTCGAGGAGCATTAGTTTTCGGTACGAAATGAAATTCATAGGATATATATGAGTAATTTAAAGGAAAAATCAAAATATTTGATAGGATTTCCCACTGCCAGAAGGCCCCATTAAGGCAAAAATTTCACCCTTCCTTCTTCAAACCTTGAGTATCTGCTTGTAATTGTCATACTCAAACTAGGAAGCTACACTGACCAACATACGACAAGGGTGCAAGCACGATTTGGACCCCATACTTCTCTATTTTTACCATTAACTATGTTAGAAAGAAAAGACACCAAGGAAATTTATCTTTTTGTTAACAGAGTCAGAAAACAAAGATGTTATGAACAACACATACCTTACGCATAAATTTTTTGGTCAAAAAAAGAAATGAATAATTGGACTTCATGTCCTCTTCAACTTCCCAAGTAGCCTCTTCTACCTTGTGGTTCCTCCATTGAACCTTTACTGATGCTAAGTCCTTGGTCCGCAACTGACGAACCTGCTGATCTAAGATTTTAAAAGGGACCTCCTTCTAAGACAGAAAATTTGAAAAAACAATATCCTTGATTGGCGCAATTTTCGATGAATCACCCACACACTTTCTCAATAAAGAAACATGGAATACTGGGTGAATGAAGCTCAAACTAAAAGGCAACTCTAACTCATATGCAATATTACCAACCTATGTCAAAATCAAATATAGACCAAAACATATGGGAACTAAGCTTTCCCTTCTTCCCAAACCACATCACTCCCTTCATGGGAGACACCTTTAAGAACACCCTATCCCCAACCTCAAACTCTAACTTTCTACGCCTCACATCTTAATAGGACTTTTTGCAACTTTGTGCAACTTTGATCCTATCTCGAATTACCTTCACCTTCTCCATAGCTTGGTGAACCAAGTCAGGGCCAAACATATTTGCCTCACAAACCTCAAAACACCCAATTGGAGACCTACACCTCCTATCATACAAGGATTTAAGTGGAGCCATCCTAATGCTAAAGTGGTAGCTATTGTAGTACGCAAACTCTATAATAGGTAAGAGTTAAACCCAACTAAATCCATAGTCACTCATGTAAGCATGAATCATCTCCTCTAATGTCTGAATAGTCCTTTCTTCTTGCTCATCCAATTGCGGGTAGAAAGCAGTACTCAGACTCAACTTAGTCCTCAACCCTTTCTGAAATGATCACAAAGTGTAAAATGAAAACTATGTAACATGATTAGAGATGATAAAAATAGGTACCCCATGTAACTTCAAAATCTCTTGGACATATAACCTCACATAATCCTCGGCCAAAAAATTAGTCCTTACTGGAAAAAAGTGAGCAGACTTGTTCATCATATCCACGATGATCAAAACCGAATCAAATTAATTCTGATACTGAGGAAGACCAGTAAAAAAATCCATGTTGATCACCTCCCACTTCCACACAGGCAACTTAATTTCTTGATACAATCCTCTAGGCCTCATGTTCTTAACTTTCACTTGTTGGCACACCAAGCACTTATCCATAATACTAGCCATATCCCGCTTCATATTGTTCCACCAAAACATCTCCTTAAGGTTATGATGCATTTTCATCAAACCAGGATGAACGACATAACGTGATTCATGCACCTTATCCAAGACCCACTCTCTCAAACCATCTATATCAGGAACGAAAAATCTTTCTTGGTACTGCAAGGTACCAACACTACTAATCTCAAAGGCCATTACTTTTTGCCCTCCTATATCACCCTTGATCCTCATCAAGACGGGATTTAACATCTACGTCTTCTTGATTTTGGCACTAAGAAATAATTATGCCACCTCCTGCACAAACATGCCACTATCCTCGGAGTCTATTAGACGAACTCCAAGGTTAGCCAAATGGTGAATATCCTTCACTAACTTCCTCTTCTCCTCATTCACATAAGCCAGACTTTCAATGGATAACCTTCTAAGAGCATCAACAATCACATTAGTTTTACCTGGATAGTAGTAAAGACTCATGTCATAGTCCTTGAGGAACTCAAGTTATCTCCTTTGTTTAAGGTTAAGCTCTTTCAGAGTAAACACAGGTTGCAGGCTCTTATGATCAGAAAAGATATCCACATACACTTCATACAAATAGTGACACCAAATTTTCAATGCAAACACCACAGCCAATAGCTCCAAGTCATGAATCGAAGAATTCTTCTTATGCACCTTCACTTGTCTAGAGGAATTATCTATCGCCTTGCTATACTAAATCAAAATACAACCACGCCCCATACAGGATGCATTCCAATACAGCTGAAGTCATCTTATCCTTCAGCTTCTCAAAATTAACCTCAAAAGCATCCGACCATAAGAACTTTACCTTCTTCTGAGTTAACTTAGTCAACGGGGCATCTATAAAAGGAAAAATTTCCACAAATCTCCTATAGTAACTACCTAAACCCAAGAAGCTCTGAATATTGATTAGAGTCATAGGTCTAGGACACTTCTTAACCACTGCAACCTTCTGCGAATCCACCATGATCCCTTTATTTGAAATGACATGACCCAAAAAAGTGACAGCGTTCAACCAGAACTTACATTTCGAGAATTTAGTATACGACTGCTGCTTTTTCAGGGTCTTCAAAACTATACAGAGGTGATTAGCATAATCCACTTCACTCTTCAAGTACACTAGGATATCGTCTATGGAGATAATTACGAACAAATCTAGAAACTGATGGAAGACCCTATTCATCAAATCCATGAATGATGCCAGGGCATTAGTCAGCCCAAAAGATAAAACCAGAAACTCAAAATGCCAATACCGAGTATGAAAAGCAGTCTTAGGAATATTCAT
Source organism: Capsicum annuum (assembly GCF_002878395.1). Classification (NCBI taxonomy): domain Eukaryota; kingdom Viridiplantae; phylum Streptophyta; class Magnoliopsida; order Solanales; family Solanaceae; genus Capsicum; species Capsicum annuum. Next base: position 167,700,756 of record NC_061116.1, on the reverse strand, counting down.
ATCCCTAATCTTTAATTGATGATACCCAGATCGAAGGTCAATCTTAGAGAAAAACTTAGCATCCTGCAGCTGATCAAACAAATTATCTATCCTTGGAAGAGGGTACTTATTCTGTACTATCACCTTATTTAACTACTGGTAATCAATGCACATACAAAGGGAATTATCCTTCTTACGCATGAATAACATCGGTGCACCCCACGGGGACACACTAGGACGGATGATCCTTGTCTTAAAGATCCTTTAATTGCTCCTTAAGCTCCTTCAACTCAACTGGAGTAATTCTATACTGAGGAATGGAAATAGGACGGGTATCTAGAACAAGATCAATCCCAAATTCAATCTCCCTATCAAGAGGGACACCAGGAAGGTCATCAAGGAAGACCTCAAGAAATTCATTCACCACCGAGACAGAATACAAGGAAGGACCCTCCAAGTTAGGATATTTAATCCAGACCAGATGATAGAGGCACTTAGAGATCAATCTTTAATCTCAAAGATATGATATGAACTTTTCCTTAGGATTTAGGGAACCACCGTGCAATTCAATAGCTAGATCATTTAGTAATTTAAAACGACCTTATAGGTTTGATAGTTTAAAAAAGCATATCATAACTGTAACCAATCCATCCCTAATATGACATCAAAATCAACCATTTTCAATTCAAATAAATCCACCAGAGTTTCTCGAACACCCACAAAAACTACACAACCCCTATAGACACTTCTAGCCATAACAGAGTCACCCACCGAGGTAGAAACTAAAAAAATATCCAAAAAACACTTAGGACCAAAGCCAAAATTCACAGCCATAAATGGAGTCATATAAAATAGAGAGGACCCCGGATTAAGTAAATAGTACACAACATAGGAAAAGAGTTTCAATATACCAGTCAGGACATCAAGTGGTGCCTCATTCTCCTGGTGGGTAGTGAGAACATAAAGACAATTTCGACTAGTGCTGGAACTAGATGGTACACCCTTTAAGGCCAGAGCTAAAGAAGATGCAACTAGAACATTGTTTTCCCAAAAAGCAACCTTACCTACAAGACAGTTTCTAATCGACCACAGAATCTGTATGGATGATATAACAGAGTTGACTGGGACCCACTATCCTAAGATTTGGCACCCTATGCCCTATAGTTATTGCCTTTCTAAAAATGTCGGTCATCCGATGGCTTTGGGTAGGGATCAATAGTTGTCGAGTAAGACCAAGAATTGCCCCACTTATTCTTGGGCCACTTCCCACCATCTCTGCCACTCTGTTGCTGGAAACCACCCTGTTTAGAAAATTTGAATGTCTTACTTTACCACTCTCCAATCTTTGCCTGCTTCTTTTTCTCTTCCTCTAGTTGTTGTATGTACATAACTAATCTGGAGATGTTCATGTCCTTGTTCAACAAGGTGGCCTTACTGTCTAGAATCAAGTCTTGGGACAACCTAAAAGTGAACTTCCTCATTCTATCCCTCATGCTAGAAATTAAATTCGAAGCATATCGAGATAACTGGTGAAACTTTAAGGCATATTCTTTGACTGACATCTTGCCTTGCTTTAGGTTAATGAGCTCTTACACCTTTGCTTCCCTCAACTTCTAAGAAAAAAGAAGGTCCATAAAAACACTAGAGGAATTATCACACAAGGCTGACACAGCATTGTCATCCCCAGTCTGTTGCCATTCCACAAACCATTCGTATGCTACATCTTTCAGTTGGATGACAGAAAATTCCATAACCTCCACATTGGTAGAATGCATAACACAAAAGATCTTTTCCATCTCATCCACAAAATATTAAGGAACCTTCTCAACTTTAACACTAGTAAATACAGGAGGATTCAACCTCATAAATTGGCCAACCATTGCGGCCTCAATAGATGGAGTACCAGAAGCACCACTCTTGGCCTGAGAGGCCACTAAATGTGCCAACATATTGATAGACAGATGGAACTCAGCATTAATCACATCAGCCTGAGAGGATCGAGTAGGACTGGAGGGAACCGAAGGCACTCCAAGAGGACAATCAAGAACTAGACCCCTAGATCGAGTATGGACCCCATAAGTAGAATGAGTCCCATCAACATTATCCTTAAGTAGGATAGAGGAGCTTTTATGATCTTCAGATCATTGAAGAGGCATGATCTGAAAAGTGAACAAATAGGAATTAGAGAAGATATCAGGACCTTAGACTCTACAACTTGAAAATAGAACACAAGAAAGACAAATATTCCTAAATGCATCATAGCCTCTCCCTTATAAGTGTAGCATGCTACACATCCTTAAAAGAGACTCTATTCGACATAGGTTTGTCAAAAACTCAATCGACCATGAACTTAGGGCTTTGACACTAATTTGACAGGACCCAAAGTAGGGCCTAGTCGTGTCGGGCATCTCAAGTTCAATGAGGACCAAAGACCACCCTCAATACTCAACCATAATCACCCTGCACCCTATGTTGGATGAATTTTGAACATATAACAAGATAAAATAATAATACTTTAAAGACATTAATCATAGTCTATAATCATAATCAATAACCTTAATCAAATATCCAATTAGCGTCAATACCAATACCAAGGCGGACACCAATACCGACACCGCCCATGCCCATAGTTGTCTGACAAAGCCTCTATCCAAAATCAATAACATCCAGTCGGGACATGCTCCCAACTATATCCAAAACTAAGCCAAAGAAATATCAAAAATAAAAAAACTCCATACAATGAAATAGAGCCTTACGGAGTATGAAATCTCACCACTTTAGTTTGACTCAAGGTTGTCCTTGAATCTAAGTCACAAAGTAAGAGGAATAATAGTATGGTCGATTCCTGCATCGTAAGGGGATACAGCACCCGAAGATAGTTAGTAGAGTGAATGCTAGCATGTACTTAAGGATAAGATAAAATAATGCCAGTAATTCAAATCCAAGGTAAATAACCTTATGCAATCACATGCTTACATAAAAATCATGCTAGGAAAGGGAACCAAGTTTATCATGCATTTAAAACCTTTAACTTGGGTTGTGTAGCTTTTTCATCCTAAAATCACCCACGAGCTATATGGGTTCAACTCTCTCTTCTAAAAGGGCCCCAGTGTGTGTTAGCTACGCAAATCTAAGAATAAAACTTGAGATGCCTAGTACATCTTCCAAAATATATATGTGATATCACACACATGATCACCAAGATCAAACTTCACATTGGCAAACATGAGTTTCTAGTTTCGGTCCCCCCGGGACCTCCACCTTTCATGGCTTTGCTAGCATGACCCATTTAAGACCATATTAAAACCATTCACACATTCCAACCATTTACCAAGGAGTCTTTTTAATTAGGCATTAATCATTGGTATCGCCATACCAAAATTTAGAGCTTGCAAGTCTATTCATTTATGCCATACCATAACCATTAAACCAAGTTGACTCCAAAGATTTCAATTAAGCCAAAACCATGACCATTAAGGCCTTTCCAAACCATTTAAAACCAACCAAACCAATTTAAGTCCCATTACATTTTAAGCAATGTAAAGAGCTCAAGAATAGTCAAACTATGTGACAAAATAATTCTCATTAACATTTTCTCAAACATGTTGAGGGCTATAACTTCCAAAACCAAAACCAAGTATTCACATGCAACCACATATTCAAACCATAATTTTAACATGAAAAACCATAAGTAAAACATGGAAAAGCATAATCCAACCATAAACAACCCAAACCCCCAACAAAACCAAATCAATATCTCAAAAATACCATGAAAACTAATCATTAAAACTTGCATGTAGTTGCACTAACATTGAGGAAGGAGTAAGATGCCTTTGACACCAAGAAAGAAGGAGAGATTCACTCTTGAAATCCCCTAATTGATTTCCTTGTAGAAACCCTAGCCTTTTCTTAGACCAAGAGCTTGAGAGATATTTTAAGAGTATTTGAATGAGAATAATAGGTTAATGTAGCCCATAAAGGTGTTTTATGCCGTGGGATCAAAAGGGATTTAAGAGGAGAAATATTCAGAATACCCCCAACTTAAAACTATAGAAAACTCGCAGGAAGGTACGAGTGGACCCTCCAACTCATCACCAACACATACGAGTGGTACCCTCAAGTCATCACTAGGTCAGAAAGTTGGACACCATATTTTGTCCAACATATGAATCCCTTTCCCAACCCGTCACCATACCATACAACTAGTACTATCTAGTAGTGCCCTAAATAGAACATCAAGGGCTAGACACTGGACAACATGTGATTAGACTCAACCCTCTCATTAGATCCATATATAACTAGTATGGAGTCAACTATACAAAGGATAAAACTTGGTCAGCAATACACTGACAAACATAATATAGAGCTTGGCATAGTCCTCGGCTGAAAAAGAAGTATGGACTAGAAAGAAATGGTCTGATTTGGTCATCCTGTCCACAATGACCCAAATCAAATCATACTGACGATGGGTACGAGGTAAACCCATCACAAAATCCATGTTCACCTTTCCTACTTCCAAGTGGGAATACTGAACTCCTATATAGTGCTACTAGGCTTCTGATACTCAATCTTAACCTGCTGACAAATAGGGATCTTACCTAGAAACTCTGCAATATTCCTCGTTATACTGCTCCACCAATATATCTCCCTCAAATCACGATACATCTTAGTGGCCCCTTAATGAATCGAGTAACGCGCACCATGCTCTTCTGCAAGAATCACTGTCTCAGACTACCTATACATGGCATACACAGTCTACTCTAGCAATACAAAATGTCATCTTTGCCTTAGGAGAAAACCTTTACTTTCTGATCTCTGACTGACTCGTTCAACTTTACTAGACTGGGATCCCTATCTTGATTTTCCTTTACTTCGACGACCAAAGAAAATTCTAAACAACTCTGAACCAAAACACTACCTTCAGCTGGGTCGACCAAATAAATGCCTAATCTAGACAACTGATAAAGCTCCTAAACCAACTATTTCTTATTATTCTCAACATGAGCGACACTACCCATAGACAATCTACTAAGAGCATCTGCCACTACATTAACCTTGCCCGGATGATACAAAACGATCATATCATAATCCTTCAATAATTCTAGCCACCTTCTCTAATAAAGATTTAACTTTCTCTGTGAAAACGCATACTGCAAACTCATATGGTTTGTGAACACATCAACATTCACCCCATATAGATAATGCCTCTAAATTTTTAAGACAAATACAACATTTGCTAACTTAAAATCATGAGTAGGATAATTTTTTTCATGAGGTTTAAGATGTCTAGAGGCGTAAGCTATGACCTTACCTCTCTGCATCAAAACACAACCAAAACCAACTCTAAAAGCATCACAATAAACAAAAAACCCATCTGAACTATCGGATAATGTCAAAACCGGGGCTAAGGTAAGTCGAGTCTTTAACTCCTGAAAACTCTTCTCACAATAACCTGACCACTAAAACTTGACTTTATTCTAAGTCAATCTGGACATGAGGGATGCAATAGATGAAAATCCTTCAACAAATCAACTGTAATATCCAGCCAAACCCAAGAAACTCCTGATATCTGACAGAGAAATAGGTCTGGGCCAATTTCTCACTGCTTCAATCTTTTGAGGGTCAACTCTAATGCCATCACCAGAGACAATATGGCCAAGAAAAGCACTTACTGAATTTGGCGAACAACTGATGGGCTCTAAGAGTGCAATAAAATTCTGAGATGGTCTATATGATCGCTTTCATTACAGGAATAGACAAGGATATCATCTATGAAGACTATGACAAATATGTCCAAGTACTATTTGAACACTCGGTTCATCAAGTCCACGAAAGTTGCTAGGCATTGGTAAAACCAAATGACATTACTAGAAATTCAAAATGACCATACTGAGTTTTGAAAGCTATTTTTGGAATGTCACATTCTTTGACTCTGAGCTGATGATAGTTGGATTTGAGGTCTATCTTAGAGAAATAATTGGCACCCTAAAGTTGATAGAACAAGTCATCAAATCTACGGAGTGGCTACTTATTCTTGATAGTGACTTTGTTTAGCTAACGGTAATCAAAGCACATTCGGAGAGAACCATCTTTCTTATGCTCGAAAAGGACTGGAGTGCCCCATAGAAAAATACTAGGCCTAATGAACCCCTTATTAAGAAGGTCTCTTAATTACTCTTTTAACTCTTTGAGTTCTGCTGGAGCCATTCTGTATAGCAGAATAGAGATCGGCTGGGTATCCAGAAGAAGGTCGGTTCTGAAGTCAATTTCCCTTTCGAGAGAAACTCTAAGAAGATCTTCGAGAAATACATCTGGGAATTCCATCACTACTAAAACTGACACAAAACTTGGAGTCTTGGAATTAGAGTCCTTATCTCAAACAAGGTAGTAGACACACCCTTTAGCTATCACTTTTCTCACTCTAAGGTATGAAATAAGTTGACCCCTAAATGCTAAAGTACTACCCTTCCATTCAAGGACTAGTTCATTCAAAAACTAAAAATGAACAACTCTATTTCTATAATCAACTGAGGCATTGCATGAGTGGAGCCAATCCATGCTGAGAATGACATCAAAATCAGTCATCACTAACTCCACAAAATCTATTGAAGTAACTCTCTGGGATATTATGGTCAGATAGTTCCTATATACCTTTTTGGATACAATAGAAACATCTACTATAGTGGACATTGAGAAGAGTTCTGCTAAAGTCTTAGGACTGACATCGAAATTAACAAGCATGTAGGGAGTTACAAAAGAAAGAGAAGCTCAGGGGTCTAATAAAGTATAAACATGTAAATGAAAGACCTGTAAAATACCAGTAACCACATCAGGAGAACTTTCCTGATCCTTCTAGGACTGAAGTGCATAAATCCTATTTGGGCGCTGCCTATTGGTTGTACTAGAAGCGGCACCCTGCTGAGTCGGGAGATCAAATGGAACTGGGGGAGGACAGAACTGACCCTGCTGACCACTCTGTGGCAGTCCCTAACCCTGTGGCTTGGCTTGCCATACCCAAAGCATACATCACTACCAGCTCTACACACCCTGATAGTTTCTACCATATTTCAGACAAAGAGGATTTGTGCGACCACTGTTCACATTTCCCTTAGGTTTAGGGCCTGGTGCCCTATCCCATTTATCATTTCTGGGCTTTGGCACTGGTACACTAGCTGAAGATGGAGCTATAGATAAAGATTTCTGATAGAATTAAGGACGGTTACCACCTTCTGACCTCAGCTGATCAAAACTAAAGCTACCCATTATGGCTCTCTTATTCTCTCTCTCTTTCCTTACACTTCTGTACCTTGATCTGTTAAGAAAGAACCATAAACCTAGACAAGTTTATATCCTTAATCAATATCATGTTCCTATACTCCTTGACCATGCTATCAACTACACCAAAGAGAAACTTACTTATCCTAGACCTGTCATCAGATACAAAATGAGGATCATACATGACTAGCCGAGTAAACTTAATAGAATACTCCTCCACACTCATGTTTCCCAACCTCAAATTAATAAACTCTTACACTTTAGCTTTACTTAACTCCAAAGAAAGGAACCTATCTACAAAATCAGTAGCAAACTTCTCCCATTTAAGTGGTCCTACATCTGCCTCTCTATCTCCCTTTCACTATTTATACCAAGTGTGAGTGACATCCTGTAACTGATAAGTACCCAATCTGCATTATCACTAGAATTTACACCCAGAATATCAGTTACCTTCTGAACCATGTCAATGAATTCCTGTGGATCCTCATCAGACCTAGATCCCAAAAATAGAGGAGGGTTCATTCGGGTGAAGTCCTGAATCCTAGCTGCGATAGTATTAGCCACTAGAACGGCTGGGATGGTAGAGAATAATTATTTTGATTAGCTACTGAGTGAGCTTAGGTAGTGAATGTCGCTCTAAATTTGTCATGAGAAATAGGCTTATTCAGGGGATCTTCCTGAACAGGTAGAGGTGTGGGCTGATTCCTGTTTCTCCTTTCGTTAGTCTTTTTGGGTGACATGTTCTGTAAATAGAAAGGAAATTAGATTAGGAAGGGAGGTTAAATTAATCTCATGCTTAATTGCATGACATGAACACTAAAAGAAGGGAAATTTTTTCTAAAACGTCTTATAGCTTCTTCCCTATAAGTATGGCGCGCTTCACACCTATGTACAAAACTCTAATCAACACGGCTTTCAGACTCTCTAGGACACTTTAAAATCTTAGTCTCTAATACCAAGTTTGTAATGCCCCAAGAACACACCTTGGATGCCACACTATGCCTACAGCCTCGAAGGACCACAAGCAAACCCATGCTGGTACCTGATGTAAGTACTGAATAAAATAACAGAGAACATATGTGGAATTTAATAAAAAATGCCATAAGGTTTTAAATATGAAAATAATATTGAATCAAAATACCGAAAATGCTTGTCTGAAAATAATACTATAAGACTGTCAATAACAACTGATAACTGTATAATGGACTAAAAATGTCTGACAGCCTCTAATTGATTGACTGTGGAGTTGAAGGGGATAAGTCCCCAACTAACTCTGACTGACTACTAAACTAAATTGAAATAAACACAAATGGTCCTCAGAACATCAGGACTCACCACTGCTATCGTAAGACCCCGAAAAATTCTAAGCTTAACTCAGTCCGTTAAAGCTTAAAAAGAGGTCCCAGACTAAGAAATTTCAGCGTAGTTTTTACACTTAGAATTATTTTATCCTGCATAAGTTAGAAATCTTATTTCACGATCCATATGACCTTTAAATATCGATTTTTAGGTTGATCCATGATCAGGAATGTCAGTAGGTGTCCCCAGATAAGTTTTAGATTTTTTTGACCTCCTTTGAATCAAGTTTTGGAGTCAAAAGAAGTGGATCAATATGATCTCGATGTATCGCGCTGACTATCACATCGATATATATTTTTTCCAGATCCCAGTGTCAAATTTCAATAAGCTGACATAAACTCAATGCGGCATGTTGGCCATAGCATCGATCCCATCGACGCGGCACGTCAGGCTGCGCATCATGGGCATGCTTTCAGCCATTAAAAGTCACGTCCAGAGGGGTATTTGGGTTATTTTCCCACCCTTAATCAGCCTCTAAAATATGAAATTCAGTCCTCAATATACAAAATATGCTCACTTTCTCTTAAATTCTCTCAAGGCATAAACCCTAACCCATCAAAGTCAAGATCAAGATCTAAGAAATTTAGTATCAATCTTCACGAATTCAAGCACCACGGTATGTTAGGTGTTTATCCAAGAGTTTTCTTCTACCAACCTCTTTTAAAACTTCAAGTTTATTAAATTCATGAATTCCATGTTGGGCTTGAATGTATTCATGATTATAATGCTAATTTGGTTTCTAATTCATGATTTATAACAAGATTTATGTAAATATATTTGACATGTGTGTAGTATTATGTGAATTCATGTTAAATCCCTTGAATTTATAAGTTGGGATTGGAAATCATGATGCCTACATGTTGATAAGTATTATATGCATAGAATATGTTCCCCAAGTGTTTAATAAATTTCCCATGTGGATTAAATGGGGAAATCATGACATGCTATAATATGTGCAATCTTATTTCTTACAAGTGTTTAATGAAATGTCTTTATGAATGAGTTATGAATATTATAATTCTTTCAAAATCATGATATGCTTTACTTTTCATGTTATCAAGTCTTGGGAGTATCTAATATCTGAAAACCTATCTATTTATCTAGAATTACAGTAGCTTCAGAATAGTTTCAGTGATGTCACGTACAGTAGCATTCTGCCAGTACAGATATTCAGTTTTTAGTTTTTATTTAGTAGTATTCAGTATTTGATGTTCAGTTATGAACCTTATGGAAATATCATCCCATTTTCTATATTTTATTATTATTAATATTTAGATATTGCAGTAGGTACCAGTCATGAGTTAGCTTGCGATCATTCGGGGTCGTAAGCACCGTGTAGCATCCGAGGTATAGAATCGGGTCATTATAACAGTTACGGATGCACTGGGGAGGTATTGATATGGTGGATGGATACAAAGTTGGAGACCCAATATAGATAGGTATAGGGAAGGTTGGATGTATTTGATCAGCAAATGATCTGACAGTTGGGAAGAAGCCAGACTCCAGGTATTGCAGAGGTAAAAGATGAGGTAGTTATGATAAAAAAATGGTTGTGAAATTATATAATAGACCAATCATCCTAGAGCCCATAATTACAGAAGTTGTGCTTGAAGTCCATGTTGATAATATTTGGGCTATTCTAGACTCAATAGAAGAGACCCAGGAGAAAAGAAAGAGAAAGCACCAGAGTGTTGATAAAGAAGCAATGAAGAAGGCTAAGGAAGATAGCCTACAAACTAAACAGGAACAGCAGGTGGGGGTTTGAGAGATGCATACAGCCGCCAGTAGTTCGAGACCAGTGGTTATTAATGTTGTAGAAGGCGGTGATGCAGACCCACCGATTAATGAAATATTGAGTGCACTGGCCACAATCGGTGCCACCATTCCTGACATAATCTCGGTACCTGAGGAGACTACAGATGATGGTAGGAATCAACCTGAGGGCCCACGTGATGATGTCATTTGAGTTGGTGCCATGAGCGCCCAGGTATGTTCCCGATCCCTTGTACTTTATTTTTTCAGATGCACTGGGGACAGTGCATAGGCTTTAAGTTAGGGATGGGGTATTCCAAAGGTCACTATGGGCTATAGTTGTCATGTTTCAAAGCCTGTGGCCACAATCTGAAAAATTTAAAGAACTAGCATATTTTGTGTTTTCGGGTTTTGTTGTTGTTTTTTGGTATGCTAGAAATAGCTGAAAATAGGAGGAGAATTTGTATTTGCAGAAGTGATTTGTTTTTAATGATTACTTTTGGAACTATCTGATTTTGAAAAAATTTGTGTTGAAAATTTGATACCCCTCCTAAAGTTTTGTGTTAACTGTGTGATATGTGTATGTATGTGAAACAGCTGTGAATTTGATAATGGCATTAAGATTAGGAATAGAGAAACTAGGGCAAACAATTGCATAACTAGATAAGTAGTTCTTAATAGTAGAACCCTGTGTGAGTATGTGCAAGTCATTACTGAGTTCCCAGTGTATCAAAATCTTGAACTTGCCTGGTTGCTTTTACCTAGGTCTAGGATAGTGGAATAGGAAATAATCATAGTACATTTTTGTTGTAAGTCCACTCGAGCCTAAATGCCTAACCAAATAAATTATGAATCCCTTTGATCCAAATGTTTGAGCCTTAATGGCCCTAATTTCTTGTTTACACCAATTTCACCTGCCCGTTTCTCTAATGAACCTATATTGGCCCTGGTCCTCTCTGAACATTGTGTATCTCAACTCGAGTAGATTGCCTAAGTTGAGGGTGGCTCTTATAGGGGTACGTAGGCAAAACGAGTATGAAGAAAGACATGTAAAGAAAAAGGGAATAAGGACAAGTGAGGTAAAAATAAAAAGAAAATAAAAGAAAAAGAAAAAAATTGCAAAAAAAAAAAAAAAGTTAGAAAACAAGACTGTACCTGGTTCAATTTGTATGTGTTTTAAAATAAAAAGGGAAACATAAGGGCAGAAATAAAATAAAGAAAATAAGTGGACCCCAAATAAAGCATAGTGTCAAGGAGGTTTAGTCACTAAAATTCCCAAAAAGACTCCATACCAGTCCCTAACCTACGTTCAAGCCAAATAAAGTCCTTTAGTGAACCTATGTCGACTGTCCAAAAACTTAAGAAGAGAGCATATAGGAAAGCCTATGGTATTATATATACACCGGTGATACTTCTCCATGTGTGAGAGTGTATTTTGCTATATCCCTAAAAAATTGATAGTTCCATATTGAGTGAAATAGGGATTTCCTTGATTGTGAGGGCACATGGGGTATGATGTTAGGTTGCTAAACTGTTTTGCGTATGTAATTTGCATATGCCTAGTTATCTATTACTAATGTAATACCATCATTGGATTCTTCTTTGTCATTCCATATACCAAATCGTATACACAGGTGGTTCTTGGAAAGTTGAAATTAAGAGGGGGAATAAACGTGTTGAAAACTGAATTGAAAAGTCACTGCCATAGTTATCTTAAGATCTTCCTATTCAAGCATCATTTTGTTGTTGTGTGATAGTTTTTGATTTATGTTTTGCCTGAGGACACACAAATTTTGAAGTTGAAGGTGTTGATATGTCGTGGAAACAGGGCATTTTCGATGCTTAAAACAATGAAAATATGCTTATACTTAGGTTATTTTTGTTGATATGATATGGTTTGTTGCTTGTTGTAGGTGAAATAGGTCTATAATAGCATTGGACTGAAATGGGAATAAAAATACATGAAAAAGACCAAGACTGAAGATGATAAGAGTCACCATATGAGTCGTCATCAACACCTCATATGACTCGCAGGCTGATTCGTAAGAACAATAGAAACTAAGACCAAGAAGAAAAACTAAGTGATGAGAAGATACAACTGAGAGTATGAGCCATAAGATGAGGGTACGAGCCGTATCAAGAAATTGTACAGATAACAGAAGCTAAGAAAGAAATTTTGAGTTGAAGTCTCAGAATAATATGAGTTGGAAGTTTGAGTACAACTTGTATGGACAATTCGTAAGCAGACTAGTGTTCAAAGGACTGAAAGGAAGAAGTCCCAGGTGGCCACGAGTCGTATGGTCAAGGTATGACTTGTGAGTAGGAGTCGTAAGAAGAACAAAAAGTTGAAGCCTTGAAGATCAAACACTAGAGTGGATACGAAAGGCACAATATGACTCGTAAGAAGATCTTACAAGTGGACAAACAAGTCGTACCTTGTGCCAACATTACTTTTACTTTTTGTTTTTATTAGGATTTTGAGGTTATTTTGAGATACTATAAATACCCTAGGGTTTATCTTTTATTAGGTTACACTTTTTAACATTATTTTACTCTTTTAGATACTCTATTACATACTTTTGCATTACTCTTGAGATTTAGGGTTATCATTCTGTTGAAAACTTTGGATTTTATTCATTTTATTTTGTGCAATTAGTTACATGAATCATTCATTGATTATCATAAGTACTTTCATAAACATGAGTGGCTAATTTTCCTTACTAGGGTTGTGGGAACCCTACTGGATTAGCTACATATAGGAAGTGTGAGATTCATCTATTCTAGGGTTTATGCATGTAACTTAATCTTCTTCACAATAATTGACCTTAGAGCTACCGTAGAAGCTTGGGGATAGCCTGTATTGGCAAACGTCCTCACAAGGGAGTTTGAGATTAGAAAAAGAAGACTAAGATAGTAATTTAAGATTCACATCTATCTTATTATTCTATCATCTCATCTAATCAACTTGAGACTCAAAAGGTGAAAGTTGAACTGAAGTCGTAGACAAGGAGCAATAAGGTGACGCCCTGAGACTCACAAGGTAAAGGGTGAGATTTATCAACATGTTCACAAGAAGGTTGCTAATACATATCTTGTTGACTTTACAAGCAGAATAGCAGAATAGGTGGGTTGACCATGAGAAATTTACAGAGTTGAGAAGCCAGGGGGAACACAAGCCTAGTATTCATCTTCTATTATTTACAACTCAAAGTAGTTAGGATTTGGTTACTACTTACGATTGATTTCAACTACCCCATTTACTTTCTGCACTGCTTGTGAATTACATCAAACTAAGAAACTATTCAACGTTTTCCCTGTGGGATCGACCCCAACCTAGTTGGGTTACTATATTTGGCATTGACTACAGCATACTTCTTTTGGAGGATTAGTTTTGAGCGACATCACATATACTACTAATGAACCATATTATCGAGACTTCAAATTTCAGACTCGAATCCACAACTAAACTTTGAATATGTCAAACTCCTTATGAACAACTTCCTTAAACTTTTCTTAACTTAATTTTCCATTCAATACTCTTTAATGTAGGGCTCATGGACTAATAAGGTATAGCTTAAACCATCTTAATTCTTATTTAACATTCCCTAACACAAGTTTACTGAGAATAACATATACTCTAATCAAAGCTTATGATCAAGAATATTCCACTAAATCACTTAGCTACTAAGGAGTGACTCTACAACTAACTTTTCCTTTCTATTTAAAACTCTTTTCAAATCAAAACAAGAATCACATCATTCCACAAAGGTCAATCACTAAGAAAGTAATAACCACAAAGCATGAATGCCTTAAAATCTTTCATTATCCAACTAGAATCTTTCAAAAACAATCATTACAAGGATGTTCTTGCTCAATTTAGTAAGCATCACTCGTCATCTCACAAAGTTAAAGTACTTTATCCATGCCAACTGACCCACGACTCTCTAGAGAACCTCTGGATCACCTTCAATAATCTAAAATATGCCAAACCCACCATCAATCCACCACCATTCCACAACATAACCATTAGAGAGATCATACCCAAATATACTAAAATCCTCAAAACTTAAAAAATCAAAGACTAATCTCTCTATACACACTAAGTAAGTCACGACATAGGATAGGTATACCTAATCCACCACTAAGGAATCATCTATTAGGATGCAATATCGTAGACCCAGTAAAATACCATGAATCATATCAAGAAATAATGTTAAATGAGTAAGTACATAGGAGGGTGTAGACCCATAATCAAACACTACCACGACAAGTCAAAGATAGATTGAAATCATACCTGTGGCATGTATCCTTTATGTGAAACCTGGTACTGCTACATGCTGTCTCTCTAAGCATCTAACGAAGGATATCGCTATCTAAGTTATGGGAAATCCCTCTTATAGTGCCCAAGATCATCACATAAAAAGAAACCCAAAAAGGTCGCTGTCAACTAAACTAGGCCTAAAAAACCTAAACGTCCACCCTAATCTAACCCTCTCTAAGCATAACTAATAAGATCCAGACTTCCATCACTATAATCATCAAATTCCTAGGCCCTTTGGCTCGCAAAACTCTCATATCTCCCACAAACTCCTCTAAGAACACTTGAGTAAATTAATCCCATGAAAGATGAGGTGACTCAACTGGTCTACCTCTACAAAGGTCCTATACCACTATTTAGATAGCCCAAAGAAATGAAAGAAAGTGAAGTCTACTCCATTATAACTCATCAAATTTAACCTATACAATCTCTCATGGCAATCAAGCAAAGAACATATAAGCATCAAACCCTAGGATTTTTATCAAATAAGGTGGATTTATACTTAAGAACTCTACATATCTAGATTTTACTTCCATGGACATAAAGTATTAAGTCACTAAATGAGGAGCAACCCTCTGTAATATCTCATCAATACTGAGAAAACCCTTAATGATCACATGTGCATCTAGAGTTTGAATTCTTGAAGTAGCATGTTGAATCAAGATAGGAGACACCCTAAAAAAAAACCCAAAACTCAAACCAAACAATCCTCAATCATAGGTATGATCCTAGGTGGTGTCTTTACTACCCTCAACTCTTCTAAATTACTAGACTACAATCTTTAGCAACCTAGAACTTGAAGAGCCAACTCTAACCTGGCCTATAGCTGGTCTAGACATCCTAATCCTACCTCTACCCCAAACCCAAATCCTACCGCATGCTAAAAGCACAATCTATGAATCTCTATCCATGGGGAATGTGTGCTCACCATCTATCAGAGAGTGAATAAGAGATTCTGAGTTACACAAAGTTATGAATGCATAAAAATAGAGTGAAGAAATGGATTTCTCCTAAATTTATATAGCCTCTCAAAGATAGAGATCGGACATCTCTGCACCAATCCATAAGACTCTGCTAAACTCGACTTGTTCTAATGAGACCAATGAATTTGGGGATCTCATATTAATTTGTCACAACCCAAAATAGGCATATGATGGAACTTGTCAAATCCTTCTGACAAGTAAGCCTAATCCAATCTAAAAGAACATAAATAAAGGAAAATAAAAATGGAAGCAAAAGAAAAAAATAATCCCAAAATTATAACAAAGACACAAGTCTTCAAAAATACATCCAAGGTTTGGTTATCACTAGTACAAGACACAAAAATAGATTCAGAATAATAATAATAATAATAATAATAATAATAATAATAATAATAATAGTCTAAAATGTCTTAGATGGGAACAAAACATAAGACACAAGTAGAGAGATTTGAGAAGTTCCAAAGTTTTCCATCCACTACCTTACTATCCGCAAAATCCAATGCCAAAGTGACGCAATTTACAACCTACCACTCTGATGAATACCTACATGGGGTGCAAAAAGATAAGAAAAAGAAAAAAATAAGGGTGAGTAAGAAACTACATGTACTCTATATGAGGCTAAAATTACATTATTTAGTCATTATTTGCCTCACATTTAGTATTTTTATTGCTTGTTTTTTAGCATTGATTTTATGGTTTTAATGTGTAAGATTAAAAAAGTGTGAAAATAAAAATATTTGAAGTCAAAATGAATTAAAGATAGAAGATTATAGAAGAAATCAAGCAGACAGCTTGATGAAATAAAGTTATTAAACTAATGAAAAGTGACCCTTAGGTGTACTGCAATTCTCACGATTCGAGTGGTTGTATGTAATCATTTCCCCAATGTGGAAAAACATATTCCGTAATTAATTTTTCCTAATCCATTTTGAACTGAATTATTTTATTTAGGGTTTTTTCTGTAACTATAAATATTTCATAAAATCAGTTTCTACACAACTTTTGACCAGAGAGAGCAAGGAGCCGTTGTAGAGGCCGGAGAAAATTGGTTTCATATTTTCTTCTCCATATTTATTTAATTTTATATTTTTCTTTGGATGATTTATTGTAATTACTTCATGTCAATGTAGAGTTACTCTTCTCATTCTATGACTATGGTAGCCAATAAAATGATTGTTTAGTAAAGCTTGATTTGATTTGTTTGATTAGCATAATAATTTCTCTTATATTCTTGCTTTTACTATTTTAAAGACTCGCGACCTTTAAAATAAATCTTTGAACCCGAAGTGAACTGACCAAGGAAAAAGAGGATTAGAACTGAGAATATATTGAGTAAGATCTCTCTTCTTTAATAAAATAAGAACTTAATTTATGGTTAGGATAGAAATATATCTAGATCACCTTACTTGGTTATAAAATAGAAAGATAAATAAATGTGTTTGATATAGCTTCTCACATCCCCATTCAATGATGTAGTTGTGAGATTAGTTTGACAGGCGACTAGAGAACCACCATACCCGAATCATAAAATCAATCCCATAAATCAATAACTGGGTAATCTAATTAGTTGATGAAATTGATACTAAATATGATTGTTAGCGAAACCATAATCCTAGATCGATTCATCCATTGATTGTGTAAGAATCCACTCTTTCATCGCTAATTTTTCAATAGTTACATTATTTCTATTTTTTGGTTAGTTAATTTATAAATCTTGAAATCCACTGCTTGAATAAATAATTAGCATTATTCTAATTTAGTAAACAAGTTAATCGACAAGGCCCAGTGGGTACGATATCTGGACTAAAGAATCCTAAATTACTTGTACGACTATGTACACTTGCATGTGCATTTGAACAGAACAATACTCAACAAGCCTCATCGATAACTGACTCTAATCCCAAGCGATGGCGAGAACCACCACCCTAACTACATAATATTTTCCCCAAATATAATAATAGCCATTAAATTCTCCACCTCCTACTAATGGGATAAACCAACACAGTAGTCATAACATTATCCATAAATAGTATAGGTACATAAGTCTATGTGAATCAACATTAGCTATTTTATGATCAACAAGAAAAGGAAAACATAATGTAACAAAGTGATGCTCAATACACAATATCACAAACAAGGTTCAATTATGATAATTAACTATAAAAGAAAATACTCAATGACAATATCAAACCATACCAAGGAATGTCATGCAATACAATTGATGTAATGCAATGTGATGATGGTGATGAATGATTGAAAGTCATCGCATGACTTTATGTATACACCTATCGAACCTCAGTGATCCAAAGATAGGACCAATGGGGGGTTCGCAACCCATGTACTCTAATAATCTTAATCTTATATCTCAAATCAACCCTACCGGCACATATCTCGGTATATGCATTTTATAAAGTATCTCATTTTCTTACAAAAATCAAAATATCTCAGTGGTACCAATGTCTCATAAATATGCATGCATGATATGAGTATGTAATACTCACAACCAATCAGTTTGAACATCAAAACCTATTTAATACAAGTATAAGTGAGCTCAGAATTAACTCAATGTATCAATAATTCATGCAATCAGTTTTCACTATCTACCACCAGAATAAATAATCATGTAGTACTCCTTCCATTTTAAAAAGAAAGACCTAGTTTAACTTGGCGCTGAGTTTAATAAAATAAAGAGGACTTGTGAATCTTGTGGTGTTAAATTAAAGATATGTCAAATGTACCAAACTGCCCTTCAATCTTGTGGTCTTAAGCATGCCATATGGAATGTTAGAATTAAAAAGTTGCGAAAAATGAAAGGGGTCATTCTTTTTCAAACGGACTAAAAAGAAAAGTAGGTCATTCTTTTTAGAACAGAGGGAGTAATAAATATTATCATTTCTTACCACTCACTTGGGCATCACTATAAGGAATATGCAATTAAATACTTAGGAAGACCGATAATATCAAGTCAAGCCCCTACCCAAGTGATGCAATGAGAAGGTCAAGGAATCTGGTGATCTGGTGACAGGGGAGTCGGCGAACGAAGCCCCAATGAATGACGATCGTAACTATAATGGTACTAAGGTAACAAAATTTCTTGTCAGGTAAGTTTCAACCCTCACAAAAGGTATAATGATCTGGGAATTGTCTCAGAGAGAGGCTTGATGATAGATACAATATTTTAATGCACAGAAAAGGCTTATGTTGACAAGTCAAGCCCCCACAGCTATACAATAATAAATAAAGCATTTAATACACAAACATGACCAATAAAATCAAGTCAAGACCCCACTCGAGCATCACAATAATATATCCTCTCATATCAAAAGCAATTTACATCTAAGCCTTCACTTGAGCGCATGATAATAAATAATTACTCGAGTCCATAATGAATTTCACATATGCCCTACACAGGTAACACATAATAATTAACAATATTGATAATAATAAATCGCGGCCTGTATAAACCTAACTTGGTCCATACATTAAGCCTCATCAACTATTACAAGTCTATTCATTCTTTAAGTATCCTCTAAATCTCAATCATTCCATCAAACAACAATAATAACATAATCATCCCCTAAAATGTCAATAAAACCTCAATTAAACCTCAATTATTACGTCAAAATCCACTAAACACAATTTGGGCTCCAAATTAGGTATCCTTTATCAATATTATTCAAAATTAATGAGATAACTATTTCAGGTATATTCAAAATTATTCATACTAAGTGTTGCGCCCAAGCTCGCACGCAAGTGTATGTAAACACACAAAGTAGAAAATTGGCCTTTTACAAGCCAAGTATCAATCCCTCAGAGACTTTTATTGACAACTATCCATTTCTACTTCACTATTATGATCAACTCAGTGCAAATGTAGCCACAAGAATTTAAATTTATAAATAACCATAAACTAAATAATGCGGTAGATTAAAAGTCCTGGACAATCAATGGGGAGAAACCGTAACGTTAAGGCTATGTGAATAATCAAACTATGCTATTGAACTTCATTGGTTAGGTTAATTGCCTTGGTTGTTAATTCACAGAGTTGATATTATGACTATGGTCTTCTAAGCCTCTAATCACCTATCTAGCTTAGCCCCACAACTACATCGTTGAGTGGGGATGTTACAACTAAGTTAAATGCATTTATATTCATCCCATAAATTGTAACACCCCGATTTGCTAAACTGGAATGCTACACAGTGCTAATGACCCCAAGGGACCACAAGTTAACCCATGACTGATATTTGTACCTGTATACTGCAAATCATGATATAATAATGCAGAATACATAGAACTATAAGGCCATAAGATTCAACTGAATAAAATCAGGTGGGTGAAAATACCCAAAACAACTCAATCTGAAGCTAAGTTTGAACGTATATCTGAACGTAAATCTGAAAGCCTCTAAACTATCTGAATAAGGAGTTGAAGAAATATGTCTCCAACTAACTTCATAAAACTGAACTGAAGAAATAAATAAATGTATCAAATCATATTGTCCTCGAATCAATGAGGACTCATTGTGTTTCTGCGACTGGAATGCTACCGCTACTGCTGGACACACTGTGTACTGGAGCTCGTGTCTCAGAACCTATGGTATAACATGAAAAGAAAGCACCATAGCGTAAATGCATCAGTACAACTGGAGTACTAAGTATATGAGGAAGGTAGGTTGAACATAAATGATTTCATGCATGAACAACACTGACTAACTAATATGAACGTTGGAGTGCAAACACACATATATAGAAACTGTGCCCGTGAATACGTGATAGCATGACCTGTAAACTAATACATGGTTTACTGATAACTATTATGACTGATACTGAAACTGATAACATGGACGACCGTAGCTGACAGTCCTGCATATACTGTAATCTGAAGAATGCCCTAAGTTCTTTTATTGAGACTGATACTAAAACTATGGGAAGTAGTGTTTAATTGACATGCCCCATGTATGCCGTTATGGCTAAGATGGGGTCCAATCTCTACCCCGATTGGAGGGGTGTCAATATCGTGCCACGGGTAAGGACAGCCTGTGAGTGACCCTTATCTGGCGGGTATTGAATGAGAACAGTGGGAACGCTAAACAGACGGGTTAAGCCACCTCATCAACCCTAATCTGATGGGTTAATATGTCTCAACCTACGCTAGCTACGTAGTTCTGAAACACAAGGATGACTACTAAGAATCACACCCTGAACTGGCGGGTGAGTTCCCATCCTTGGGTTCGCTCGGTGCTAACCTCTACTCCCATCTGATAGGACTGGACATGAATAACTGACTGTCCATGACTTAATCTTAGTGAATTCCATTGATTGGTGGAATATTACTGATATCTGACAACTGACTAAGATCATGAGGTTTTCCTGAGTCACATGACTAACTAATGTCTATGGAATCATAGCTTGTGTTCGGATATCATGAAACATAACATGGATCTAGGCACACAGCTATAGTTTTCAGGTACAAGTACCCCCAGGACTCGATAGGAGGAAACTAACACACATGACATGACTTGATCACAAAATTTGAGTCCACAATTCACAATATCATAAGTAAGGTTTTCATAATAAGAATGATTCTCAACAAACTATCACATGATCAGGAATTCACACAACATGTATATACTTGCATGGCTTCAATAACATGGTCATTCCATATCGCAACAATATCATGAGCATCTCATACAACTTCTTCAATTCAAGACAATAGCACGGGGATCACGTTGAACATAAACTTAGAACATGGAATAGTCATTTAGGACTTATTATGTCATAAAAGCATGATTTCTATTCCCTTAGGTATTTTCACAATCACCTTACATGCACATCTTAGGTATAGGTGGATTCATCAAGATTACAAATATTCAACCACCAATTTCACATATTTATACGTTAAATACCACCATATCCTCACAATAAACATACAAAGATCCCATCTTAGGCATCATCAAACTCCAACCACATGAACATCAACCACCAACAATATAAATATCATGATACAAAATTTAGAAGATGGTTCTTGAGCTTCATGGACAAAAGGAGTACATGAATCAACTCACGCATACCTTAGATGGAAGATTCTTGATGATTGACGAAGGAATTTCTTTGAAATCGGATCTTCAAGCTTAGTTACGCAACCCTAGTTGTTTTTCCTCTTTTAGTGCTCTTGGATGATGATCTTTGAGATGATAATAGGGTTGTAATATGTTTAGAAGTTATATATTTTGTAGGGTTAAGTTTAGGGACGTGTAAAGAGTGTTAAAAGACATAATTACCCTTAAAATAACTCAAAACGGAGTGTTTTTGGCACCTGGAACTGACTTAGGCGGCGCCCAAGTGATTGCCTAAGCTAGGTTGGGCGGCGCCTAACCAATCGCCTATGTTTGGTTAGGCGGCGCCTAACCAATTGCCTATCCTCACTGTCTCTCATGAAAATGGGCATAAAGTTTTGCTTGGCTATTGGATTAAGGCGAAATTGGTAACGTTGGAAAACTAATTCGATTCTCTACGATTTTGTGGGTCTAAATCAGCCAAAATACCACATAAACATCGAGTCATGCTCATTCAAAGATTACCCTTGCAAAATCGAACACTAAAACTTGATGGATTCAAAAACTCTTAGCTTGTATTACCTTAAGTGACTCATATGAACATGCTTAATGCATCATAAGCTATCCTGTCACTAGGATATTCATTGTAAGTCATGTACTCAAGTATGAATCATAGGATAGGACATTTCATACGTAGGAATACTTATTCACTTCCTAGCTTAGAAACATGCGGGGTATTACAATATCTCCCCCTTAGGAACATTCGTCCTCGAATGAGAATTTACTGAGAAGGGATACAAAACAATAGAACCTGAATTGAACATGAAGAACTGAAACTTGAACTCATGACTGACATGCTAAACATACTGAACTCGCACATATCTGATGCACGGACAACTGACACATGATTGTATGACTGAGTATGAAACGGTTAATAGGTACCAAGTTTATACTGGAAACATGAACGTGAAATTGAATAAGATTAAGGAGAACTATTACCTTGAGCTTGATCTGAATTGGCGAGAAAGAGGTTAGGATACTTGGTACGCATATCTACTTCTGCTTCCCAAGTAGCTCCCTCATGAGACTGATTTCGCCAAAGAACCTTGACTAGAGGGACTTCTTTGTTCCTTAATCTCTGAGTCTGATAATCTAAGATTTCAATTGGAATCTCTTCATAAGAGAGGCTGTTCTGAATGTCGATGCTCTGAATAGGGACAACAACAGCTGGGTCACATATGCACTTCTTTAGCAAAGAGACATGGAAGACTGGATGGACTGAGGCTAGATGTGAAGGCAACTCAAGCTCATAAGCTACCTTGCCGAAGCGACAAAGAATTCTGAAGGAACCGACATACCGGGGACTGAGTTTCCCTTTCTTGCCGAACCTTTTCACTCCCTTCATGGGAGAGATATTAAGATAGACATAGTCATTGACCTCGAACTTGAGATCCTTTCTACGAACATCTGCATAGGACTTCTGTTGGCTCTGAGCAGCCTGGAGTCTCTCTCTGATCAACTAAAATTTCTCAAAGGCGTTAAATACTAAGTCAAGACCTGTGATTGAGGCCTCACTAACTTTGAACCAACCAATCGGAGATCTACATCTCCTACCATAGAGAGCTTCGAATAGAGCCATCTGAATACTAGAATGATAACTATTGTTGTATGCAAACTCAATCAAAGACAAGTGGTCATCCCAACTTCCCTTGAAGTCAATTGCACACACCCTTAGCATATCTTTAAGAGTCTGAATGGTCCTCTCTGCTTGACCATCTGTCTGAGGATGAAATGTTGTACTGAGATGGACTTGGGTATCGAGACCCTTATCGAATGCTTTCCAAAAGTGAGAAGTGAACTGGGTACCTCTGTCTGAGATGATACAAAATAGAACACCGTGTAACCTGACTAACTCACTGATATAGAGTTTGGCATAATCCTCGGCGGACTAAGAAGTACGAACAGGAAGGAAATGAGCTGACTTGGTCATTCAATCTATAATGACCCAGACTGAATCATGCTGATGATGAGTTCTAGGCAAACCCGTCACTAAGTCCATGTTAACTTATTCTCACTTCCAAGTAGGAATAGTGAACTCTTGCATGGAACCACTAGGTTTCTGATGCTCTATCTTAACCTTCTGACATGTAGAGCACTTAGCCATAAACTCTGCAATATCTCTCTTTATCCCACTTCACCAATAGATCTCCCACATGTCACGGTACATCTTAGTGGCCCCTGGATGAATAGAGCATCACGCACCATGCGTTTCTGTAAGAATTTGCTTCCTCAATTCATCTACACCTGAAACACATAGACGACCCTGACAACGAAGAACACTATCTCCTTCTTGGGAGAAAACCTCGACTTTTTGATTCTGAACTGACTCTTTGAGCTTGACAAGGCTAGGATCCCTGTCTTGTTTATCTTTCACCTCAGAAACTAGAGATGACTCTGAACTAATATGAACGCATACACCACCCTCTGAAGAATTGACTAAGCGAACACCTAGTTTGGCAAGCTGATGGAACTCCTGAGCCATATTTTTCTTACTATCCTCAACGTGAGAAATACTACCCATGGAGATTTGACTGATAGCGTCGGCCACAACATTGGCCTTGCTCGAATGATATAGAATACTCATGTCGTAATCCTTCTAGAGCTCTAACCACCTTCTCTGGCGAAGATTAAGATCTTTCTGGGAAAAGACATACTGGAGGATTTTATGGTCTGTGAAGACATCTACATGAACTCTATAGAGATAATGCCTCTAAATCTTCAAGGTAAAAACTACCGCTGTTAACTAAAGATCATGAGTAGGATAATTCTTCTCATGTGGCTTTAACTGTCTGGAGGTGTAGGCTATGACCTTACCATGCTGCATGAGGACACAACCTAAACCCACTCTAGATGCATCATAATAGACCACAAAACCATTTGAACCATCTGGAATAGCTAGAACTGAAGCTGAAGTGAGTCGAGTCTTCAACTCTTGAAAGCTCTTCTCGCATGAATCTAACCACTGAAACTTAATCTTCTTCTGAGTCAATCTGGACATGGGAGATGCAATAGAAGAAAATCCCTCAACAAATCGTCTGTAATAGCCATCCAAACCCAAGAAACTCCTAATATCTGATGGAGATACAGGTCTGGGCTAGTTTCTTACTGCCTCGATTTTCTGAGCATCAACTCTAATGCCATCACCGGAAACAATATGGCCAAGGAATGCTACTAATCTTAGCCAAAATTCACACTTGCTGAACTTAGCGAATAATTGGTGATCCCTGAGAGTCTGAAGAACAATCCTAAGATGGTCTGCATGATCACGCTCTGTGCGAGAATAGGTCAGAATATCATCTATAAAGACTATGACAAACATGCCCAAGTACTGCTTGAACACACAGTTCATTAAATCTATAAAAGCTGCAGGGGCATTGGTAAGACCAAATGACATAACTAAAAATTCGAAGTGACCATACCGAGTACAGAAAGTTGTCTTCGAAATATCACATTCTCTAACTCTGAGCTGATGATAGCCTGATCTGAGGTCTATCTTGGAGAAGTAACTGGCACCCTGAAGTTGGTAGAATAGATCATCAATCCTGGGAAGAGGATATCTGTTCTTGACCGTGACCTTGTTGAGTTGACGGTAATCAATACACATCCTTATAGAACCATCTTTCTTGCGCACGAATAACACTAGCGCACCCCATGGGGAAATGCTGGGTCTGATGAATCCCTTATCTAAGAGATCCTTCAACTGGTCTTTCAATTCCTTGAGTTCTGTTGGTGCCATTCTGTATGGCGGAATAGAAATAGGTTGAGTATCCGAAAGAAGGTCTATGCCGAAGTCTATTTCCCTTTCGGGAGGAATGCCTGGAAGATCTTTGGGAAAGACATCTGAGTATTCATTAATAACAGGGACTGTTTCAAGGATGGGAGATTCAGAACTGGAATCTTTAAAATGCACGAGATGATACACACACCCCTTAGAAATCATTTTCCTTTCCCGAAGGTAGGAAACAAGTTGACCCCTGACACGAACTTGCTCATCTTAGCTCTATTGTATGCAACCACATAAGAAGTATATCTGGCTAGCTGAGTAAATCTGAGAGAATACTCTCTAACCGTCATATTTCCCTGCCTGAGGTTGATGAACTTGAGAACTTTGGCTTTCCTCAGCTCTTAGGGAAAGAATCTGTCTAAGAAGGCCGTGACAAATTCCTCCCACTCGATAGGGCCTAAATCATCTAACCTCTCATACCTCCACTATTTGTACCAATCATGAGCAACATCTTGTAACTGGTGGGCGTCTAACTCAGCACTCTCAATACAAGTAACACCCATGATGTCAATGACCTTCTAGACTTGGTCAATGAACTCCTGAGGGTCCTCATCAGACTTAGACCCATGGAAAGATGGAGGGTTTATGCGGGTGAAGTCCCGAACCCTAGCTGCTTTGGGATTAGCCACTGGATTGGTTGGAATGACTGGTGGCCATTCATTCTGGGCAGCCATAGACTGAGCAAGTATGGTAAATACGGCTTTAAACTCCGCATGGGAAACATGTTTGCCCAAAGAATATTTGGGCTGAGGAGCTAGCTGGTTTCTTTTCTTTGGGGCCATGGTCTGGAGTAAGAGAAGAATGGACTAGACTGAGAGTTTAACTTGTAATTATGCTCACTAGTATGACATGAATAATAAAGAAAGGGGACTATTCCTAAAACATCTTATAGCCTCCCGCACATAAATGTGGCGCGCAAAACACCCATGTACAAGACTCTACTAGATGCGGCTTTCAGAATTCCTAGGACTCTATTGAACCTTAAGCTCTGATACCAAGTTTGTAATACCCCGATTCGCTAAACCGGAATGCTACACGGTGCTCATGACTCTGAGGGACCACAAGCTAACCCATGACTGATATCTATACCAGTATACTACAAATTATGATATAATAATGCAGAATACATAGAAATGTAAGGCCAAAAGATTCAACTGAATAAAATCATATGGGTGAAAATACCCAAAACAACTCAATCTGAAAGCTAAGTCTGAACGCAAATCTAAACATAAATCTGAAAGCCTCTAAATTATTTGAATAAGGATTTAAAGGAACATATCTCTAACTAACTCCGTAAAATTGAACTGAAAAAGTAAATAAATGTATCAAATTATATTGTCCTCAAATCAATGAGGACTCACTGTGTCTCTGCGACTGGAATGCTACCGCTACTGCTGGGCTGGAGCTTATGTCTCAAAATTTATCATGTAACATGAAAAGAAAGAACCATAGTGTAAATACGTCAGTACAACTGGAGTAATGACTATACGAGAAAGGTAGGCTGAACATAAAGGGTTTCATGCATGAACAACACTGACTGACTAATATGAACGTGGGAGTGCAAACACGCATATATAGAAACTGGGACCATGAATACATAATAGCATGACCTGTAAGCTAATACATGGTTTACTAATAACTATCATGACTGATACTGAAACTGATAACATGGATGACTGTATCTGAAAGTCCTGTATATACTGAAATCTGAAGAATGCCCTGAGTTCTTTTATGGAGATTGATACTGAAACTATGGGAAGTAGTGTTTAACTGACATGCCCCATGTATGCCGTTATGGCTAAGCTGGGGTCGAATCTCTGCACCGACTGGAGGGGTGTCAATACCGTGCCACGGATAAGGACAACCTGTGAGTGACCCTTATCTGGCGGGTACTCAATGAGAATGGTGGGAACCCTAAACTGATGGGTTAAGCGACCTCATCAACTCTAATTTGATGGGTTAAGATGTCTCGACCTATGCTGGCTACGTAGTTCTGGAACACAAGGATGACTACTAAGAATCACACCCTGAACTGGCGGGTGAGTTCCCATCCTTAGGTTCACTCGATGCTAACCTATACTCCCATCTGATAGGACTGGACATGAATAACTGACTGTGCATGACTTAATCTTACTGAATTCCATTAACTGGCGGAATGTTACTGATATTTGACAACTGACAAAGATCATGAGGTTTTCCTGAGTCACATGACTGACTGAAGTCTATGGAATCATAGCTTGAGTTCGGATATCATGAAACATGACATAGCTCTAGGCACACAGCTATAGTTGCCGGGTACAAGTACCCCCAAGACTCGATAGGAGGAAATTTACACATATGACATAACTTGATCACAAGATTTGAGTTCACAATTCACAATATCATAAGTAAGGCTTTCATAATAAGAATGATTCTCAATAAACTATTACTTGCATGCTTCAATAACATGGTCATTCTATATCTCAACAATATCATGAGCATCTCGTACAACTTCTTCAATTCAATGAAAAAGCATGGGGGTCACGTTGAACATAAACTTAGAACATGGAATAGTCATTTAAGACTTATTATGTCATAAAAGCATTATTTCTATTCCCTTAGGTATTTTCACAAACACCTTATATGCACATCTTAGGCATAGGTGGATTCATCAAGATTACAAATATTCAACCACTAATTTCACATATTTATACGTTAAACACCACCATATCCTCACAATAAACATACAAAGATCCCATCTTAGGCATCATCAAACTCCAACCACATGAACATCAACCACAAACAACATAAATATCATGATACAAAATTTAGAAGATGGTTCTTGAGCTTCATGGATGAAAGGAGTCCATGAATCAACTCATGCATACCTTAGATGGAAGATTCTTGATGATTAACGGAGTAATTTCCTTGAAATTGGATCTTCATGCTTAGTTACGCAACCCTAGTTGTTTTTTCTCTTTTAGTGCTCTTGGATGATGAGCTTTGAGATTATAATAGGTTTGTAATATGTTTAGAAGCTATATATTTCGTAGGGTTAAGTTTAGGGACGTGTAAGGAGTGTTAAAAGACTTAATTACCCTTAAAATAACTCAAAACAGAGTGTTTTTGCTACCTGAAACTGACTTAGGTGGCGCCCAAGTGATTGCCTAAGCTAGGTTGGGTGGCGCCTAACCAATCGCCTATCCTTACTGTCTCTCACGAAAATGGGCATAACTTTTCGCTCGGCTATTAGATTAAGGCGAAATTGGTAACGTTGGAAAGCTAATTTGATTATCTACGATTTGGTGGGTCTAAATCAGCCAAAATACCACATTAACATTGAGTTATACTCATTTAAAGATGACTCTTGTAAAATCAAACACTAAAACTTGATGGATTCAAAAACTCTTAGCTTGTATTACCTTAAGTGACTCATATGAACATGCTTAATGCATCATAAGCTATCCTATCACTAGGATATTCATTATAAGTCATGTACTCAAGTATGAATCACAGGATAGGAGATTTCATATGTAGGAATACTTATTCACTTCCTAGCTTAGAAACATGCGGGGTATTACATAAATGAACCAAATATGTAACTTAGGTATATTCCTATCATAAATGCAAATTAAAACTTCATTCTATAGAAGATTACAATCCTATTCTATATATCCCCACATACCATCCTCTTGTTCCTCATTCCAGGCTCACAAGATGACTTTGGATGTATTATAAGGGTACTAATCATTAAAATAGTGATAAAAGGGATAAATAAACAACTAAATATAATACATAATCAAAACCAATTCAATTCATAACATGAGAAATCATGTTCTTGGCCTTAAACCCGCAAAAGGGTGTTTAGTCGCAATGATAAAATACATGTTAAAATCCATAAACAAACCAAATTAATGAGAAAAACACCTAATTTAAGTGTTCTCCATCCTCCCTCAAAGTTTCAAGGTCGTCTAAGGTGTGTAACATAATGTTTAAATGTCCTATTTATAGGAGTGCCAAACTTGTCGATTTGAACTTAGGTCCGTGGCACGGACCTTATCGCGGTTCCTAGGGTACGGGGTATGAAAATATCATGGTGAAAAACTGGAATTGATTTCCTAGGATTCCTCCAATGGCATTTCATGGACCCTAACACGGTGTGTAAGGTTCGTGGCATGCCAATGACCCTAAAACGTCTATTTTTTGTCAAGTCTTGTCCCGTGCTTTTGTCCATCTATTCCAAACCTTGTGGTGATGTTTCCAATTGATTTACAGCTTTTGTATCATACATATATCATCATTATAAACTCACAAATCATTCTATAGTATCAAACATCACGAATTAGAGCTCAAAACAACATAAAATCCAAGATGGTGAACTTGAAACTTAAGCTAAGAATACTAGTTTTGTCCTTTTGATCTTTAACTTAATTTTGACACTTGGACTGTTTCAATTGAACCTTAAACACTACAAACAAGCTATTTCATACATAATTACACATTCATACCCTTAGGAACTCATTACGCACACTAGAATTCGTGGAGATCAACTAGAACAACACATATCTCAAGCTAGTAACACTAGTTTTATCTTTTAAAACTCTAAGTGGCCGAATTAAATCCAAACTTGTTTGAAACACACCTTAAATATTGTATCGAGTAATTTAATACTTAGATGCTCAATTATATAAAGATTTAGTTATTACACATATCCATCATCATCATCATTTAGCCATCGATCCACAACTTTTGTCATTCGGCATTATGCCATCACCTAGAAATTCGCCACATAAGAAGTCCTCAAAATAAGGCTAAATGAGTCCGTATAATAACACTAAGGTGCATAAATCCACCTCAGGTCACTAAAATAAAAAATCTAAATAACTACAACCCATTAAAATACTTTGGTACCGTGGAGATGCTCGTATTTCACCTAAACGGTACCCCCAATCTGAAGTGATAAACAAAATACAACAAACAAGCACGCAACACATACACAATTTGAAAAAAAATCAAGGTAAAATCCACAAGCCCAAGCACAGTCCAATGCCTCAAGCGAAAGCTCAAATCTCTTGAATCAACACCAACACATCTAATCTAATTAAAATATGATATCTACAAGTCAAAAGGAGTTCATCAATATCCATAACTACTATATTTATTTCAGGTCCAAAATTCGTTGTTTCCAAAAATACAAGAGTAAAACTGTAATTTTATTTTAAAATAATATTTTCATATAAAGAGGAGTTTATAGTTGAGAATACATTCGAAATTGATAGAAATTGGACCTGAAATTGAAGGAAAATTATTTTGCAGTTTACTAAGAAAAAAACCCCCCAAAATCATATTTAAAATCAAGGATTTGAAGTTGTTTTGAAGATGAAATTAATGGAACTAATAGCATAAAGGTTTAGCAACTTACCCATGAAAGAAATATCTAAAATCCCTTTGAAATCATCCAAAGTTGAGCTCTCAAAGGTAAAATATGGTGAAAATAGAGTTTTTAGTCAAGACGGGAACTTAAATTTGTTCGGGTAAAAAATTACACTTTGTGAATTCGGTCTAGTAGAAGCGAATGCGAAGGTCAACCCACCTGAGTCCCAAAATTATGGTCAATCCTTCATAAGCGCGATGAAGGCCTACATAAAATGAACCCACTTAATCTTTTGCAAATGTGGTTGGGACACCACAATCACGATAAACAAACAAATCTATCCTTCAAGTTTGCGGTTCCACTATCGTGTTTGCAATGCCCAATATATTCCTTCTCTGTGAATAAGGTAAGGGGTCAGTGAACACAAAGAAGGATTGGTAGTTGCACCAGAAATAGAAGCATTGGAAACACACTTGGTTCAAAACTCTTCGAACGGACCCTAGGATTTGTTCGAGATCCAACAGAAATAAATCAATAATGCTACTTGGCTATTTCGATGTTTCGAACTCAATAGCAATGTTGAATTTTTTAAAATGGATAATTTTCAATAATTTAACCCCCAGGATCCCCTTTTGGCCAAAATTAACTAATTTTCAAACATAGGATCAAAATGCACAACAAGGGATCGGGACCCACACTAACAATGTTAATAAATCAAAATTAACATTATGGATATAATGAAAAAGTCAGAATTATCATTCGAGTCTCGGACCATAAAATATTGATCGAAGCCAAACTAGCCCCTTTTAAGGGTGTTTCAAACTAATAATTCATTTAAAACACTTCTGAACACATCGAGAATTGTGTCAACCATTACCACAACTCCTAAATGAAATAAAGTAATTATAGAGAAGGACAAGATGATAAAAATATTAAAAAATTATAAAACCTAGTACAAGGGTCATTACAATATCCAAACACGATCAAACTAATCAAATATGATATCTACAGGTCAAAGGAGCTCAGCAATACTCATATCGATATATATTAGTTTCGGGTCAAAAATTACTTCAAAAATCATTTTCAAAAAATACAATGGTACATTGAAATTTGATTTACGAATCATGTTTCTTATATTAAGAGAAGTTAAATCTAAAAATCCATGGAAAATTGAGAAAAATCAAACTTAGAATCGAAGAAAACTCATTTATAGTTTGCAGGGTAAAAATCCCCAAAATTATATTTAAAATCAAGGATTTAAAGATATATTTGTGAGGAAATCAATGGAAAATGATGAATACAAGGTTTAGAAACTACCCATATGAGATTTGATGAAAAACCTCTTTGAAATCAACCTAATTCAAGCTCATAAAGTCTAAAAAAGGGAAGAAATAAAATTTGGAGCTGAAATGGAATTAAATATTTGTACCAGGTTAAATGGACTTTGCGAACACGATCCCCTAGTTAGGAACACGAGAATACCCTGACATGGCCCCTTGCAAACGCGATCCATCGTATGTGAACACAAAGAAGAAATTATTTTAGCGCACTAATTATCCTCTATAATTAGTACCCACCATCACATTCGCAGTAAAAAAGTTGTACTATTCGAATATGATAGAGGTGTCGCAAACGCGATGGAGAAGATTGTGTATCAATAAATTAGCTGAAACTAGAAAAACTCAGAGGAGAAAAATCTCTGAATGGACCCTCAAGATTTATTCAGGACCCGACAAAAATAAACCAACAATGGCACAAGGCCAATTTCAGCATTCCATACTCAATGGAACCATCAAATTTTGTAAAAAGAGGTTATTTACAATAAAGTAACCCCGAGGACCCCCGTTAGGATAAATTTTAACTAGCTTCCATTTAAGAGGTCAGAATACAAAGGCTCGAGTCCTGAACTAACTATGGTACTAATTCAAAATCTACATTCTGAATCTAATAAAACTATCAAGTCATCATTCAAAGCTTGCATCATAAAATATTGATCAAAGTCAAACTAATCACTTTAAGACTGTTTAAAACCAAAAAGACATTTAATCACTTCTGAACGCATCGTGGATCATGCAAATAATTTTCTTAAATCATAAATGATATGAATCAACAATGGAGAAGGAAAAAAGGTCAAAATATATAAAATTCTAAAAATCACAATGAGGGACATCACAATAACAAAGAGGAGTCCATATATATAAAGGCAATGGGTAAGGCACAATTTTGCCTTTCATTGGAACAAAGTTGTTTGATTTTGAGCATATTGATAAGCTAAAATAGTAGCGGTAGTTTTGGGGAATCAAGAATGCACCTATGCAGCCCACAGTACATTTATATCTTCAACACATCTCCTTGAATATCCATGTAAAGGAAAAACTCTAGTGAAAGAGAAAGTATATATAGTTATTCATAATATGCATTTCTTGTTGCCTCATTAAGAACCTTACCTAGAAAACTAGTGGGATAAAACCTTAGTTAAAAAAAAGTACAGTGCATATTCTCTCTCTCCCTAATGAAGATCACAATTCAGATGGTTAAGTCTTCGCATTCCAATCTTGTATACCATCTTCTCAAAAGTTTAAGTTGGTAAGGATTTAGTGAATAAATCTACTGGATTATCTCTTGAATGGATTTGTTGTACATCAATATCACTATTTCTTTGGAGATCGTGTGTGAAGAATAACTTTAGTGAAGTGCCTTGTTTTGTCTTTTATGAAGGCATATTTTAATTGGGCTACGTATGAAAAATTATTTTCATATAGGACGGTGAATACATTGATATCATATTTCAGGCAACATCTTTCTTTAATGAAATATATCACTCAACCATACACATTATCTACTTGCTTCATGAAAAGATGTTATCTCAGCATGATTTGAAGAAGTAGCAACAATAGATTGTTTTGTAGATCGCCATAATAGTGCACTACCTCATATGTAAATACATAGCCTGTTTGAAATCAAATTTTATATAGGTCATATAAATAACGTGCATCTGTGTGACCAACAAAATCTGTGTTATCCTTGTTGGTATAAAACAAGCCAATATCAATTGTCCCCTTTAGATATCGTAATATATGCTTAAATTTGTTCAAATGTATCCGTGTAGGAGAAGAACTATACTTTGCTAACAAATTAATAGAAAAGGCTATGTCTAACCTTGTAGAATTAGCAAGATACATAAGTACACCAATGGGACTAAGATATGGTACTTCATGATCATGAATCTCTTCATCCTTTTCTTGAGGTAGAAATGACTCTTTACTAACTTTGAATGATCAAACAACAATTAAAGTACTTAATAAATAGCTTTGTCGATGTAAAATAATTTCAAAATCTTTTTAGTATAGGCAGATTGATGGATGAAGACACCATTGCTAAATGTTTAATTTGTTGATCAAGATAAAGTTTTTTCATATCAAAATCTTTCATCTCAAATTCTTTCTTAAAATATTAAAATGTCTTTTGGACCTCTTCTGAACTTTTAATGAAATTTATGTCATCAACATAAATAACGAGTAAAACAAACTCTGATGTTGTTTTCATAATAAAACTATAATGACAAATAACACTATTTATATAGATTTCATATATAAAGTACTCACTAAGGCAATTATACCATATACACCATGGTTTTTTTAGTTCATATAATGATTTTTTCAATTTGATTGAGTAAATTTTCGAAGATTATGAACTATATGCTTCATATATTTTTATTCATTCGGGGATTTTTATGTAAATTTCATCATCAAGTGAACCATAAAGATAAGTTGTAACCATATTTATTAGATGTATTATAATATTTCTTATACAATTAGACTGATAAGATATCAAAATATTATTGCATTCATAACAGGTGAATAAGTTTATTCATAGTCAATATCGGGCCTTTGAGAGAATGCTTGTGTAATAAGAAATTCCTTGTATCTAATAATTTTATTTCCCTCATTTATTTTTCGCACAAAGAATCATTTATAGCCAATTGTATTTACACTATCAAGGGTTTGAACTACAGTTCTAAAAACCGCACGCTTGGCAAGTGAGTTCAGTTATGATTGAATTGTCTCTTGCCATTTTAGTCAATCATTTCTTTATTGATATTCCTCGACAAATAGAGGTTTAAGATCCTCACTATTTGTATAATGTTAAGTTTGACATTATATGTAAAATATTATTCACCGTAATTTTTGATTGGTCTAAATTTATCCCCTCATTGGTAGAACTCATTGAAAGTTTGTTATTCACTTGAATCTCAAGTTTGCGAATTTCTCCAGGAATAACAGGATTAATCATATTTTGAGTCTCTTCACGAGATTCTTTCATAGTATCACTTTAAATTTTTCATACTTCTTTTACTAGAACTTTTATCCTTAGAACCCAATGGTCTATCACTTTTCAAGTATGTGTGAGATTCAGAAGATATGACACTAATAGATGGTCCTTTGGGACATTAATTCAAAAATTCACATTTACTGTAAAGATATGTGACTTAGTTTTCTTTTTCAAATCAATAAATACATCTAGTATTAGATTTGTCATTTTCTATAAGTGAATGATATTTTGAACCTCTTGTTCATATATGGGGGTATGTGAATTAAAATGAGATGATGATGAAACTTTTCACGCAATTTCTCTCTTAAGTTTTTCTTCTCTCTCCTTAATTGCAGGAAATTTATTTCATCAAGATGGTAATCTGTAAATCAAGTAGTGAATAAATATTTTGTTAACGGTTCAAGGTAGCAAATTATAAAAAGTAAATCAAACCCAACATATATTCCTAACCTTCTTTTGGATCGCATCTTGGTGCGTTGTGGGGGTGCAATTAGCACATATATAATACATTCAAAAAATCAAAGATGAGCAGTATTTAGTTCATGACCAAAGATCAATTGTAATAGAAGCTATTATAATGAGTTAGTATAAGACAAAAAACAAATGTCTCATGTAAGGTAGCATGACCGCAAATAGTAGTAGGCAATTTAGTTTTCACTAGTAACGATCTTGCTATCAATTGCAGGCGCTTAATAAATGACTCAGCAAGGTTATTTTGAGTAAGAACGTGAGTGGTAGGATGTTCAACTCACATTTCAACTAACATAGTAATAATGAAAAGTTTGGGATGTAAATTCTACAATATTATCGAAACGAATAGCCTTAATAGAATAATCTAAAAATTTCATCCTTAATAGTATTATTTGTGTGGATAATTTTGCAAATACCAAATTGCAAGACAATAAGATTTTCACGTACAACTAAACTAATGAGATATCGAAATATTATTGCATTTATAACAGGCGAATATGTTTATTCATAGTCGACATTGGGTCATCGAGAGAATCATTTTGCAATAAGGCATGCCTTGTTTCTAACTATTTTATTTTCCTTATTTGTTTTCGCACAAGGAATCATTTATAGTCAATTATTTTTACACCATAAAGGGTTTGAAATACGGGTCTTAAAACCTCACGTTTAGAAAATGAGTTCAATTATGATTGAATTGCCTCTTGCCAATTTGGCCAATCATTTCTTTGCTGACATTCCTAGACAAATAGAGGTGCACGATCCTCACTGTCTGGCATAGTGTTAAATGTGATATTATATGCAAAAATATTATTCACTGTAATTTTTTAAAAATCTAAATTTATCACCTCATCGTTAGAACTCATTGAAAGTTTTCTATTCACTTGAATCTCGGGTTCACTAATTTCTTCATGAATAGCAAGATTAATCATATCTTGAGCCTCTTTATGAGATTATTTTATAGTATCACTTTACATTTTTCATACTTCTTTTTCTAAAACTTTTATCTTTGGAACTCAATGGTCTATCACAGTACTTCAGGCATGCTTGATATTCCTACGATATTATACTAGTAGATGGTCCTTTTGGGACATCAATTCAAAAATTCACATTCACTAATATGTGACTTAGTTATCCGTATCAAAGCAATAAATTCATCTAGCATTAATTTGTCATTTTCTGTAAGTGAATGATCTTTGAACCTCTTGTTCACATATGGGGGTATGTGAATTAAAATGAGATAATGATGAAACTTTTCATGCAATTTCTCTCTTGAGTTTATTTTTCTCTCCCCCTAATTGCTAGAAATTTATTTCATCAAATTGGAAATCTGTAAATAAAGCAATGAATAAATCTTCCGTCAATGATTCAAGGTAGCAAATTATAGAGGGTAAATCAAACCCCAACATATATTCCTAACCTTCTTTTGGGCTCCATCTTGGTGCACTATGGTGGTGCTACTCGCACATATATAACACATTTAAACTTCATAAATGAGAAATATTTTCTTCATGACCAAAGACCAATTGTAATGGAACTTAGTATAATTAGTTAGTCTAAGACGAAAAATAAATGTTGAATATAAGAGAGCATGACCCTAAATAGTGTGGCAATTTCGTTTTCACTAGTAGCGGTCTTGCTATCAAATGCAATCGCTTAATAAATGACTCAGCAAAGTCATTTTTAGGATGAATATGAGTCACAGGATGTTCAACTCATATCACAACTAATATATAGTAATCATCAAAAACTTGGAATGTAAATTCTAGAACATTATCGAGATGAATAGACTTAATAGAATAATATGAAAATTGAGCTCTTAATTGTATTATTTGTGGTAATAATTTTACGCCAGATTGCGAGACGATAAGAGGCACACATGAGTCCATCTTAAAAATGTGTCTATTAGGATCATAAAGTATCTGAATGATCCGCTAGATCGGCAAATAGGTCCATATATATATCCCCATGTATACATTCTAGAAAAATAAGGTATTCGATGCCAACTTTTGGAGGCAAAGAAGTAATTATCAATTTGCCTTGATAACAAGCATCATATGAAAATTCATTATTTGCAAGAATCTCCAGGTTCTTTAACGGATGCGATTTGAATTTTCAATGATTTGTCTCATCATTTTTAATCCATAATGACCTATTTTGTCATGCCCAAGTACAAAAGTATTTAAATCAATAACCTCTGATTTACGATAGAGTGTGCTTCAACTGTACTAGTTTTTGTATAATATAGGCCAAAACACAAAGTTGGTAATTTCTCCAAAGATATTTCTGTCCTGAGACATACTTGGAAATACCAAGGTATTCAACATTCGTTTCATTTATTGACTCAATATGAATTTAATTTTGGTGGATATATTTATAATTTAACAAGTTTACTGGAGATTTAGAAGAGAACAATGCATATTCTATAACAAGTTTCGTCCCCTTAGGCAGAAAAATAGTAGCTCTTCCAGAGCCTTTAATAAATTTTGAGTTACTAGAAATTGTTGTAATATTTGCTTTTCTTCTAAGAAAATAAGAAAAGTATTTCTCATCTTTAAATTTGGCATTGTTGTTCCATTGTAAGTCATACAAATATCCTTAGGATTGACTATTCACCAAATAGAATTCGAGGAGTATCCATATATTCCTCAAGATGAAAATATAAACAAAGCAAATTTTATAGTTTACACGAACTTTATTTATTTACAAAATCAGAGAAACACAACCAACAAAAATGCATAAACTAATGAAACCAACAAAAAGTAAAATACTTAGACTATTACAGAACCACCATTGATAAGGTGATCTATATTTCCTTTAAGAAGTTCAATAAAATCTAAAACATCAAAATGCATAGGCTCGACATAATCTGCAGAGATAAATTTTCTTCTACATTATTATCCATCTTCTTAAGGGATGCTTGGTAGAGTTGATGTCTTGGTGTACGAAAAATACATGACCAGTGTCTTTTTTCTCTACATTGACAACATTTATTTATTGAATATTTTCTTGACACGTTTTCAGGCTTTTCGTCCTTTTTACACTGTTGGTGCTGAGGGTTATTACTCGATACAAGAGGATTATCATGATTAAAATTTCTTCATCGACCACGACTATGGTCAGGACCTTTTTCATGCTTGAATTGGTGAAAGTTTGTAGCATTCACTTCAGGAAATAGAGAAGAATAGATGGTTAAATTTCATGATTTTCACCGAAAGACCATTATGTTGTTCAGTAATAAAAAGATGTTAAATTAATTCAGAATACTTTTTAAATCTCATTTTTTAGTGTTGCTGTTGTGGGAGCATACTCTAGGCAGAGAAGATGGAGAATGTTTTCTCTAGTATATCACGATCTATGATATTTTCTCTATAGAAATTTACAACAACAATAACAACACACCCAGTGTATTCCCACCTAGTAGGGTCTGGGAAGGGTAAAATGTATGCAGTTCATACCACCACCTCCGAAGAAGTAGAGAGGCTATTTTTGATAGACCCCCAGCTCAAGACAGAAAGAATAGTAAATAAAGTCGTGATAAAACATGAGACAAGATTAAATAATAGAAATTCACCCACAAAGCAGTACTACATACTAACAAACCGCAAGCCTCCCCTCCCAACCCTCCTACCTAGAGACTCCACCCTATATGCAAATTCCTCCGACTACTACTAGTAAGGTTACCCCAAAGCACAACTAATTACAGGCTACGACTCCCCCACTCGCACTAACCTTCTACCCTAATTCCCATTCTCCATACCTTCCTATCTAGGGCCATGTCCTCAGTAAGCTATAACTGCTCCATGTCATGTCTAATTAACTCCCTCTAGTACTTCTTCGGCCTACCTTTGCCTTGCCTGAAGCCATCCAAGGCTAATCTCTCACACCTCTGAACTAAGTCATCTGTGCCCCTCCTCATCACAAGGTCAAACCATCTCAATCTCACTTTTCTCATCTTGTCCTCCATCGAGGCCCCTACCATCGTCTGAATAGTCTCGTTCTTAACCCTATCTCCCCTAGTAAGTCCTCTCTCTTTTAGATTATTCCATATAACAAAAGGGTCCTTAATGATGAGATGTTCCATTTTTAAGCCTTCATAAAGTGATAAAGGAAAAATATCATAGCGTTAGCACGGTCTTGATTCAATGCCTAATTTTCTCTTTGATGGTATTTGTTAGACTCATCGCCTCCAAATGAATTTCTGCTCAAGTGCTCAACATAAGTAGATTTTATGCGATATATCCAGGGAAATAAATACATGTTTTGATAGATTCAAGATCATTTTAAGAAAAGTAAGTTCTGGTCTTTATTACCTTTAAAAGTATTTTATTGAGATGGAAGAATCTCGTACTAAAAACATATTATACAATAGAACAAAATATTAGACTAAAAGTAATTAACAAACTAAGGCGAGAGGTTAAACTTTACAAGTAATATTCTAATGCTTTCTCTTTTTCATATATATTACAAAGATAGAGTCCATATATATAGGCAGTGGCTAAGGCATAATTTTGCCTTTCATGGAAACAAAGTTGTACGACTTGGAGTATATAGATAAGCTACAATAGTAGCGATAATTTTTGGGCATCAAGGATGCACCAATGCAACCCACATGACATTCATATCTTTAACACTTTTATGTTTTTCACTGCAAATACTTATATTTTATATATGAAATATATTTTTAAGAGTTGTGTAGAGGAAAAAACAACAAACATTTTGAGATGAACGAAGTAAAAATTTTATTATGGTACACAAAAAATTTATGAAAAAATTTATTTTGTACCATACACAACTTAAATTAATTGGTGAGATTTTTTTAATCTCGCCAGTTGATTGAGACAAAAAATAATAATATTTTGAGTTCACTTAAACGGTAAGATAAAAAGAAACTTCACACAATTAATATAATCGTATGAAACATAAAATAAAATATTTTCATCTTTAGTTTAAAACGCGTACTCGCACTACCCCTGATTATTATATTTTTTAATTTAATTTGTTAAATGACTAAACACATCGGCAACCCCTTGAAGTTGGTGTCAACTTTAGCTTAGACACTTCAATTAGGACTTGTTTATTATAAACACCTCAAGTAGGTCCCTACTATCTCATTTTGACTTTTTTTACAAAGAAAATATATACAATATGTGTGCATTACACTCGTTAATGACTATGAGGACATTTTTCATTTCATTCTAAAATAATTCTTAAAAAAAAATTAATGTTGAATAAAATCATAAACAGTTGCGAATGAATCAATAACATTTGGCCGCGCCATTAACTATGTAAATGGTATTTAACACTTTAAAAAAATCTATTTTAAAGCCTCTCTCTGCACCCCGCAACCCCCATATTCATCTTCTCTAAACACTAAGCCACCCTCCCCAAGCATCTTATGTAACACCAGCCCTACCCTCAAACCGTCTTCTGCAACACCAGCCCCCCAATCCACTGTCGTCTCTCTGCCATATCTAAATTCTTTATTCATTTATAGAAACGTTTTAGGACTACGTCTATTAAATACCTTTTTCCTTAAATTAAGGGTCATATGGCTATGTGAGATAAAATCTTGATATGAAGTTGAAGTTTTGTTTAGACATGCAATTTGAATTTTTAATGTTGTAAATTTCTCATAAACATAAAAACCTCATAAGTTGTAAAAACTATCAAAATTATCCCAATTCCTTATACAATCTTACTAAATAAGCAAAAGTTTATAGCAAAAGTATAATATATTATCATAAAACTATTCTAGAAAATACAACATTAATTAATTAAAGTTGAACAAGAGTTTGGTCAATTCCTAATAAATTATGTTGGTCAATGAATCTGATAAAAAATAATAAATTTGATGAATGATAAATAGTAAAGTAGAAATTGATTTGAAGAAATACTAAAATTTAAGTTGGTGAGAGTAATGATTATATGAGATATAAATAGTTTAAAGAGTAACAATATGAACTTTAAATTTTATTAAATATGAAATAAATGGTTGGTATATATAAATAGTGAGTTTTTTTTACACGAAATATAGACTTGTGATCAATTTTTGTATTTGAAAAATCTCAAATCATGATATAAGATCCCCAAAGCAAGCTTTTTGGAGAATTTGAGATTTCATCTCATGATTCACATGTTCAAATGCTAATTTTATCTCATGATTTCAAATCACAAGATAAAATTGCATTTCCAAACGTCTCTAAACATTTTGTTAAATATGAAGAATTTGAGTGAGTAATTCATGTTTCACACTCTCAAAGTGGAGTATAAAAGGAATTTTATTGCAAAATAAATCTAGGGTTAATTAAATTAAAGGACCTGAAATCACGATTTTGGACCACAAAATTTGAACAACGTTGATTCAAAAACAAAATTGATCACCAATTTGACCATCAAATCTAATCTGCATAGAGATGCGTATCTAATTCTAAAAATTTTCTCAAAACTTTTCACCATTAAAGGATCTTAAGACTGAAAAAATGCATGGTTACTGAAAAATTAGAAAAAAAAAGTAATAAAATAAAACACAGCTAAATAAGCCTCTCATATTCGAATAATGAGTTCTATATTTAGTATTTAAAATGAACAAATTCAAATTAAGGTGTCTAACTAAAAATTAGTATCATCTTTAGAAGGTCATGTGTCACGATCCGAGCCTACCCCTTAGTCGTAACACAGTGCTTAGAACCACAAGTGATCTTAAGCTAACCCATGTACTTGCATGATACTTGAGCAACTGATTTAAAATATATATATATATATATATATATATATATATATATATATATATATACAAGCTAAATTTGTTGAGCGGAAGCATAATCATAGGAAAATCTAAATGAATGTGATACTAATAAAGTTTACAACATGGTAAAACTGAAGAAAGACTGGAATTACATATCATGAGTCTGACTGACTATCTATGAAGCCTCTACTATACTGACTATAGATAGTTGGGATATACCTCCAACTACCACAAATCAACTGAAGTCCCCGAAATAAGAGGACTTATCACCTGTTAACTGAATGCTGAGAACTGTCAGACCCTGGTGTGTATAGACTACATATGGTACCTACATCATGAAGAAATATAGTCACAAACGTATATATGTGGACAGTACTATGGAATGTACTGAGTATATAGGGACATGCACTAAATTATGGAAATATTTAAACATGCTTTAAAATTGAGGACATAAGTTATTTGCTGAAACATACATTTAAAACATGGCTATACATGTAAACTGTAAGTCATAGTTTATAAATCATGAGCTAAAAATAATTTTGTAAGCTGGCAAGCTGTAAAACATGGATATTGATCTCATGTAAAGCTGAACATACTGCAAAACTAAACCGGGGATCATGTATGGATACTGAGCATAGAAACATGAACATGTAAAACTGAAAATGCAAGACCAAGTAAAGCATGTGTTGAAATGATCTGAATAGCTGATAGCTAAATAATTGAATAATTGAGAATCTGATTACTTGGTCAAGCAAACCTGAACTGATATAGACTGAATACTGATTGAAACTGTGGGAGTTATCATGTAACCTTCATAAACCATGTGAGCTATCATGGAGTCCAACGATTGAACCACGTTAAGAAGGGTTGTTCTATCCTTGCTATCAGAGTAGAACCTGAACTGGAGTAATCCCTAAATTGAGCCCATATTGGGTAAGGGAAAAAATTCTCTGGCAAGGCCCCTAAACCTACGGTGGCACGTAGTTTCTGAGAAAGTAGGATGCGCTGAATCCATACTTCCCAATCGGTGCTAAATCCTACTCCCTACTGAAATACACTAAAATACTAATTGGTGACTGCACTGAAGCTGATAAGCTCAGGTCATGGTGTTTTAAAAAAACTTTTGTGCATACAGAGTCTAAAGTAATCATAAATAGGGGTGTTCACGGTTTGGTTAAAAACCAAACCAAACCGTGATTCAAACCAAACCAAATAAAAATCCGATATTTGGTTAGGTTTGATTTGGTTTGATTTTGAATTTAAAAAAACCGACACTAATTTGGTTTGGTTTGGTTTTACTCTAAAATAACCGATAAAATAACCAAACTGAACCGATATATATATATATATATATATATATATATTATAATTATTTATATATCATTCATAAATACAATATAAATATTTGTTATATTTTATATTTTCATTTAATCATGATTTAAATTTAGTCGTATTACACTCAGTTATATATCTTCATCCAGTTGACAGTACCTTATGAGATTCTAAATGAATTTCGCACTTTGAATAAAAAATGATACTAATTTTGAGAATAATATCTTGTTGTATATTGAAATTTACAGGTAAGATTCATTAGACTATAGACAATCATTAATTTTAACTTTCTTTTTGAACCTTATCGAGCAAGAAGTTTATGTGTTCACCTTTTGCGGGGGGTTATCATATCATTCTGTTAAATATAGTTCTTAAATTTTTTTTAGAATGTTCATATGGTGTTGTTCATGACTTTGCCGAAGTATAACACTCAGTTGACATATTAGTTTTAAGGTTAAGATACAACACTCAGTTGACATCTCATATGTTAGATTGAATTTATTTTTTTAAAATTTTCAACTTTTATCATTAGCTAAAGTTATAAACCAAAAAAAACGAACCAAATCGAACTAAACCGACAAGAACCAAACCGATGGTTATTTTTTTGTTTGATTTGGTTTGGTTTTAGAAATTTAAAAACCGACTAAGTTGGTTTAGTTATGGTTTTGACCAATAACCGATCCAAACCGACCCATGAACACCCCTAATCAAAAACATATAAACAGACAGTGCTCAACATGACCATATCAAACTAATTTTAACACTGGAATCATAAGTTGACTGACTCATTGCTTGAAAAGTCTAAAACGTAAGTAAACATGTAGGTATCGGGTGTTCATAACCATCAGAACTGAATGATTACAAAAAAGTCAATAAAAATACTTAAAACCGTGACATAAAGTCATAAT
This sequence comes from Capsicum annuum, assembly GCF_002878395.1. Lineage (NCBI taxonomy): Eukaryota > Viridiplantae > Streptophyta > Magnoliopsida > Solanales > Solanaceae > Capsicum > Capsicum annuum. Next base: position 167,656,047 of record NC_061116.1, on the reverse strand, counting down.
TTAAAGACCCAAAATATAAGACAGTTCAATAGCCTGATAAATTACATGAATGTAAATATGGGTATGAGTTAACCTTGGGAAATTATCATGTTTATACAGTTTAAAGCATAAATTTGAGAATTTGACATAATGTCAACTTAACATAACCTACGATTTTGAAACTTCAAGCATGTAGGAACATGATTCACATCGGATAAAACTATTATCATGGCTTGAATGTAAAACTAATGAAAAACATGGATAAATTTTATAATTTAATTGGAAGTTGATCATAATTAGAATAAAATTCATACTTGAATCAAAAAGAGGATTTTTTGGGTTAAATAGGTAAAAGGTGTCCGTTGATGAATAGCCCACATACCTCAGTTAGTTGAATCCTTGATGAAAAGCTTGAACTTGGAGCTTGGATACTTGAATTCTTGGAGAGAAAGTTTGAATTTCTTGTTCCTGGAAAGAAGGAAAGGGTTTACGTGAGTTGATCTCATGAAAAGTGTACAATAATGTGCTTTAAGACCGCTTAATTCGTTTAAGAATGATTAAAAATGATTTAGGAGTGTGAAAAGACCTCAACGCCCTTAAATTAAATCAAACAGAGCAACTTTTAACACTTGTCTTTTGCTTGACGGGGCACAGCCAAAGCCAACTTTAAGGTTGGCAGCACATAGCCAAAGCCAACCTCAGGGTTGGCGGCGCACAACCCAAAGTCAACCCATTCCAGTGGCGTTTGGCAATCCCTCCGCAGTGTCGAGTTTTTGCGGAGGGTTCATTCGATGACGCATACCTAATTTCAACATCTATAAATACCCCCAACACGATCTACAACAACTAAATATGGTTTACCATCGATATAGGGGTCCTAAGGGTTATTTTTAAGGCATTACTAGAGCGTTAAAAGCATGGGTTGTTACATCATGTCTTCCGCCTTGTCAAATTATGTCGTATGCAAGTAAGATATATAGGTCAAATACATTGTCAATCCCCTAAAATTGATACAAATTTTCACTTTGGCACCTCAACTAGACGTTGTTCATTTTAGACACCTCGTGTAGGCTTTCGTTGTATCATTTTGACACCCTTTTTGACAACTAGCAAAACAAATCATGAGAGTGTAACACTGATGACATGGCAAGAAACGAATTAAATAATTACATGTGGCATTTTAAGTTTTTAAAAAAAACTATTTAAAATCTCTTACTCCACCTCCACCTTCCCCCCCCCCCCCCCACCACCACCACCACCACCCTCCTTCCAAGATCGTCTTCTCCAACACACTTATCCTTTCATTTGGAGTTATTTTTCTTGTGAAATCTGAAATTTCCGATTGGAATCTCAAGAATCTCAACCAATAGTTTTTTCTTGTGAAATCTGAAATTTTCAATGTCAACATCAATACCAATTAGTTTTTTCGCTCGTTTCTTTCAAGAAATTTTAGGATTCTTCCACAATTTATATTTTTTAAAAAATCAGAATCATTAATAAAACGAGATGGAGAAGTCGAACAACAAATTAAGAAGAAGATTTCATCCAAAGAAAAATTGAGGACCTCAATTTTATTTTATTTTAGTTTTTCGTACATAAGTTTTCGGATAGAACATTTATTTTCTTTCACTTTTAAAGTTATTATTAGAAGTGATGTGGAAAAAAAATTCTTTATAAGAGATAGAAGAAGTTTAAAGTGCGATTGAAGAAGTTTGAGCTTGCAAAATGATGAAAGATAGTGTGTTGAAAAAAAGAAATGAAGAAAAGAAAAATAAAATAAAAAGTGGACTGCATAAGCTTCACACACTTGATTTTAAGTGTATTTCACTCACCATGTCATGTCAGTAAAAAATGTCACAATGACATAATAGAAAGGCATAATATATAAACAGGATCCTTAACTTGACACCAAATTATAATAATGACCTTTAACTTTATCAATACACAAGTAGCCCCTTTAACTATATAAAAGCTGAACAAAAAAGGCATTGTAATCCTACCTGGAAAAATGCGTGTATACACTCAAAACCGCATGCGTCAAAGTTAAAATCGGAGTGTTTTTTTATTCAACTTTTATATAGTTAAAAGGTCTATTTGTGCACTGACAAAGTTAAAGGTCATACTTAGAATGTGTCTTTTTTATTAAGTGGCAGCATCTAATTGGATTACTAATTCATGTAGGAGCGATTGAGTTTCACGTATGCAAGTTGCAGAATTAGAGTTTTTTTTTGTTCAGTTCTTATATAGTTAAATGGCCTACTTATGCGCTGACAAAGTTAAAGGTCATAGATATAATTTGATGTCAAGTTAAAGATCATGTTAATGTATTATGCCTAATAGAAATCTACACAAAATGTCTAAAATGAGCAACATCTAATTAAGATGTTAAAAGTAACAGTTGATATAAGTTTAGAGTTTGACAATATATGTTCGACAAAATAATAGGGAAAAGACATCATTTCTACCCTAAACTATATCCGAAAAGTCGAAGACACACTTCAACTATTAAAGAAACCTACTATACACTTGAACTACTTAAAACTGAATTTTTATGCACCCTAAACTAATGTGGCAAAAAATAATTAGTTAAAATAAAAGATGGAGCGTGGGTGATATAATTAAAGCAAAAAAAAAGTTAAAAAAATTAAAATCTTCTTCCTTACCAAGCATCCTCTTCTTCACCACCACCCCACTCGCCGCCCCCCACCCTCGCCTCCTTCACAAATCTTCTTCTTCACACCTCACTTTGTTATCTTCTACTTCTTTTTTTCCAATCAATTTTTAATAGCGATTGAAACTTCTATTTTTTGAAAAACTTTCTTCATCAATTTGATTTTTCTTCTTACTCCATTGTTGATTTTTCATTCAATTTCATCACCTTTTACATCACATAACTCACTACTATAAATTTCAACAACTCTCATAGCCATCAATTTATCACCTGCAATCATTAATTTCATCAGTGTCACCATCAATTTCATCAATTGACCCACCACCATCAATTTTCTCATCGAATTCACCATTATTGATGTAATACCTCAATTATTTTTTATTGATAGAATAGTAATATGAAGAACCATTTCATTATCAATTTTATTGAGACTATAAAGAGTGGCCGATTTTAATTCATCAAAAATTTTCAATCCGACGAATTTTATTTTTCAATACTTTCATCGAATTTTTGTTAGCCAGATTTCAACTTTCAAGATTTTCTCATTTCATGTCTCTTCCATCACTTTAAAAAGAAAATTGTCAATCTCATCGGAAAATCGATTAAAAATTAGAAAAGAGGGGTTAAAGATGGGTGACAAAGTTAGAAGAAATTGAAGAAATCGAAGATGAAGGCAATTTTGTGGTAATTAATTGATGATTTGAGTTTGACTATGATGAAGATATCCGAGTCAATGGAGGTTTTGAGATTGGATATAGAAGAAAATGAAAAAGGGAAAAGTTTAAATTAAAAAGAACAAGGAAAAAACAGAAAAATAATAAATTTATTGTATTTTTTGCGTGGCATTGACGTGACGCTGAGGTGGCGTGCGTGTGTGGAACACCCCACCTTATGAGGGTAGTATAACACTTTAGAAGGCGGAGAAAATTTTGTTTTTAAGTAGTACATGTGTGTATTAGGTAGCTTTAATAGTTTAAGTGTGTTTTTGACTTTTCGAGTATAGTTTGAGATGAAAACGATGACTTTCTTTCCAAAATATATGAATTTAGTAGGACATGAATGTCAATTTCATGAATCCATTGCATGATATGATAAGATATGTCATCGGGCCTACATTAATGTTATCATCAATGTTAGAATTTCTAGTAGGCTAAATACATATACAGGCCCCTTAACTATTCGGCTTTTTCCGTATAGGCACCTCAATTAGGTCAGGTACCTATTGAACCATTTACTCCTTCACAAAACGCTTCAATTGAGCACAATTACTGACGTGGCGCTGACATGGCGTGGTTGTGCAACACACTCTCCAAATGGAGAATGAGAAGCCATAATTAATAAAAAAAAATTAAACATAAAAAATCCAACCAATTAAAAAGATATATTAAAGAAATAAAAGAACAAAAAAAGCATCATCTTCTTCTCCATAACTCACCATTTTTTATTTTTTTTACATACAAAAAATAGCATCATTTTCTTCTCCATAACTCACCATTTTCCATTTTTTTTACATACATAGAATTCCTTCACAGCGGCACACACACAATTACACACACAATTACACACACATACTCCCCCAATTTTCATGAATTGACAGTGAACGATATCACAAATCGGAGAAACCTAGCGTGAACAGTAAAAAAGGGGTGAACATTGACGGGCGAAAAATCGTTGAGTTGGTGAAGAATGAATTTGAAAAAAGCATTTCAACATTGATTGAATTTCAACCAACCAAAAATTTTAATTTCTTTCTCCTTACGTTGCTATTGAATTTCAAATAGAAAAAAAAAATTAGAGATAAGTGAAAGAAGTGCTTCAATGGTGGAAAAAAATTAAATTTTTTTTTTAGAGATAAGTGAAAGAAGAAGAAGATACCTTTTTTTTTTTTGCTTTTTTGTGCTCAAAAAAAGAAAAAAGAAGTGTTTGGAAGGGAAAAAGAAGAAGATACCATTTTTTTTTACTTGTCTGTGCTCAAAGGTGGAGAAAGAGGTGTTTGGAAGGGAAGAAGAAGAAGAAGATACTATTTTTTTTATTTGTCTGTGCTCAAAAATGGAGAACCATTTTTTTTTTACTTGTCTGCTCAAAAATAGAGAAAGTAACGTTTGGAAGGGAAGAGTGGGGTTGCGGGGAGGGAGGATCAGGTAGGTGTAGTTGGTGGGGGGTGTATTAATGATTTTGTTTTAAAAAAATAGATTTAATTATATTAGAAAATTACTTTTATAATTATTTTAAGTTAAAATGTCACGTGTCGTTATTTAATTCGTCACTTTGCCACATCATCAGCATGTGTATTACACGTATTTTAACATTTTTTGCCACGTCAGCAAATTAGGCTCAATTGAAACCATTTGGAATGGAGTAAAGGGTTCAATAGGTACCTAACTTAATTGAGGTACCTATAAAAAAAAGTAAAATAATTCAGAAACTTGTATATGTATTCCGTCTTTCTATTAATTTAGCTTCGGCTGTCGTCATCACAAAGGAGCCATTCATAGAAATTATTTCTTTCTTGCACCCTCCTTTCAATATTAGCTATCACATTTTTTTTACGTTCTTAAAATTTTTATTTTATTTTAATCTCTCTGTAATAAATTAAATTATGATTAAAAATAGAATTAAGGTAATTTAGTTTAAAATATTTATAGATATAAATTAAATAAAAATAATTAATTTAATATTATTAAATGACAAGTAAATAGTTTAACCATATTAATAATTAATGTGAGATAGATGGAGTTATTTGTCTTTTGCTTTCTCTTAGTATATTCTAATTCTAACGATAGCTTCACTCCTCAGGAAAAGACTAATTTGCCACCCCTATTATTTTATTATTTTCATTTCATGCGAGTTTCAAATTAATTCAAACAGAGAGAAATTTTTAACTTACATATTTCAAAGTAGAGTATTAGAAATAATTAGCTACAGGATATTTAATTTGATTGCTGGAGAAATTTAATTTTCGCTAATATATAATTTTCGCTAATATATATGTTGAAGCTCACAATTAATTTTACTAGAATTTTTGGCCTGAAATAATGATTTACGAGAATATTAAGTAGCCATTTGGTCATGAAAATTAGAAATTTTTGAAGTTGAAGGTAGAGTTAAAGTTGGAGTTGGAGTTGTATTTGGCCATGTGTTTTTGGATAATTTTTTTTTTTTACTTTTGAAAAGTTTTTTTTAAATGTAATTTTATGCTCTCGCCTTTTAAAAACTATCAAAATCGCCCAAATAACTAACTTATCTGATTCCCCTCTATAATTGATATTCATTTCACCTGTAATTCTTTGCACATTACTATGATGAACTCTGTGCCAATTTTTCAATTTTTGCTAATCGTATTTTGAGGGAAACTTTACACAGAATGGCTTGGTGAAAGCTTGAAAATCAATTTGAACACAATGCATTTTGTTCCGATTATATAGTTAACTAGATTCGTGTAATGGGTAGTTTAGGTGGAAAATGTGATATCATGGGATTACTATATGCGTCTTTCACATAGGATGGTACTTCCACATTGCATCTAAAAAGAAATTCTTAATAAGTTACTCGAACTTTTTACTTTTGATTCTGCACTCGTGTCGTGTTAAACTTGATTTTAATCCAAAGTATTTTTATACCTTGTTTTGAAATATTTTGTTTTGTTCTGTTGATTTAGAATTCTCATTGAAGCTGTAAACATGTGAACTTGTTATCACATTTGTTTACCTATTGATCAATTTGTTCATCGCACATTATATTGTAATTTTTCAGCTTAAAAGTTCATGTCAATTTGTTCATGATTGTTGGCGGGTGGATAGCCGCAGTTAATAGAGATGTTTTGCATAATATTAAAAAAAAAATGAAATTATATGTAATAATAATAATAAAAGTTGAAATTGGAATTGGAAAAAGGTGAAAACAACAAAAAGTTGTTTTTCAGAAAATAATTTTGGAATTGTTTTTGGAATTTCTATGGATAAACACCCCAAATCTTATAAAGTGAAAAAAAAAATCGAAAAAAAGTGAATAATTTCCATGGCCAAACGACCTCTAACATTATTTCAATTTTTATCTTGATATTTATAGAAATAAAAATACATCAATATATTAACATTGCCCATGAGATATATCTAACTTTTGTTTAAAATGTTTGTTTTGAAATATTACTTGCACCTGCTGGACAAGAGAATTTGGACAATATAATTCTATTTTGGTTTGTACAGAGTATGGCCAATGGTCAGGAACTAACATCCATCTGTTTTGTTCTTCTCCAGGTTGGCTTGTTTCTCATGCCACATTTTTACAGCTACTAAATATCGGAGCCCGTGCTATTATGAGCTCAATATATGTTATTTTTTATCTTAATTTATATTATATAAATAAAATTTGAAACATCAATAAATTCTTTTGTATATTTTTAAATATTTTACGTTATTTGATATTGATTTATAATTACTTTACATAATTTTTAGATACTATATGATACTCTTTTTTTTTTTTTCAACTTATGTGACACTGATGGAATATTTGAGAAAATCAAATTTGTTATATAGTTTTAAATATTTTAAATTGTTAATTATATTATGATTTATACGAATTTGTACGTAATTTTCAAGTAATATTCTTCTATCCCAATTTATATGATATAAATTATTAATTATTGTACTTATTAGTATTTTTTACACAATTTTCAAATATATAACTAGTTAGAATTAAAAATAAAATATTTAAATTAAAATTTAAATAATCAATTATATTTTTAGATTTTTTAAGTTGCTAGCTATTGTAATTTATAATACTTTTTGACATTGTAATTTATTATTTTAAGTTGTTAGATATTGTAATTTATTATAGTTTCCTTGTTCAAACTTTGTGGCATTAATAGTCAATTATATTTTAGAAATAATTTAAATTTTTAATTATTGTGATTTATAATATTTTTCTTCTATTTCAATTTAAGCGACACTTATATAATTTCAAGAGTCAACCAAATATTACAATTGAAGTAGCGGAGCAGAGATGTCTTAAACGACTCATGATAACTTATTAGAAGTGATATAACAAAATTGTTATATAAAGTACTTGTGAAGAAAATTTAATTGGGTCTCATATAAGATGTCAAATAAATTTAAAACTCCAAGATTTAATTTATTATTTTATGTTTATTTTATTTTTTATTAAATATTATTAATTTTTTAATACTTAGATGACTTATAATAATTAATTAGGGTGATAAAATAAAATTACGATTGAAGTAGCTGAAGCAGACATGTCATAAATGTCTACTTTATTTTTTTATTAAATATTATTAATTTTTTGATAAGTAAATGACATATAATAATTAATTAAGAGTGATATAATAAAATCACAGAGCAAGTAGGCAGCTGAAAGCAGGCATGACAACTGTCAGCTGCCTGCTTGAGATGTCAGTCAACTGATGCTTATATAGAGTACTAGTGCTGAGCTTGGGCCCAACATGCTAAGCTTCAATTAAAATTATAATGAAAGCAATGAAATAAATTGTAATTATTAAATAGTTTTAAATAATTTAAGTTTTTTATTATTCTAATTTATGATATTTTTTACTTCTATTCCAATTTAACTGGCACCGATATAATTTTGAGAGTTAAACAAATATCATGATTGAAGTAGCTAAGCAGACATGTCTAAATGACTTATGATAACTAATTAGAAGTGATATAACATAATTGCTATAAAGATACTTGTGAAAACAATTTAGGTGAGCCTCATATAAGATGTCAAGTTAATTTAAAACATAAAGAAATAATTTATTATTTTATATCTATTTTATATTTTTTATCAAATTTATTAATTTGTTAGTACTTAAATAATTTATAATAATTAATTAGAGGTGATGTAGTAAATTACGGTTGAAGCAGATGAAGCAAACATGTCATAAATGTCTATTTTACTTATTTATTTTATTAACTATTATTAATTTTTTAATACGTAAATGACATATAATAATTAATTAGGGGTGATATAGTAAAATTACGGAGCAAACAGTGGTCGGCAAACATGTCATGTCGATCGCCGAAATGGAAAAAGTTATTAAAAAAATAAAATTTAATTTTCTTGTTTACGTATTTTATGCTTCATTAGTTGTACCTAATAAAAGTTAATATTTTGATCACTCATATCTTAGATCGTAACTATGTATTTAATTTTTTATTTGAATCTAATAACTTAGATCTCAATAGGTGTACTACTTTCATACCTTTTTTTTACATAGATATTACTGTTGTAAAGTACTTTATCCGATCATTTTAAATTTATAATTTTTTTTATCTATTTTATCCTTGTTATTAAAAATTATTTATAATTTAATACTTAAATGGCTTGTAATAACTATTTAGAAGTGATATAATAAAATTACTATAAAAGTTACTTATGAATTTTTTTTAAGTGAAACCCGTATAAGTCAATAACTTAATTTAAAACATCAATGGTTAACTAATTAGAAGTAATATAAAAATTACTATAAAAAGTACTTGCGAAAAAAATATTATAAATACTTGAACTTTAACCAAATTTTCAGTGGAGCATATTGAACTTTGTGGGGGTCCTATTACCCCCTATACTTTTTTAATTGGAATTAATTCCCCCGGGGGCTTTTTTAAAGTGGAATTAATTCCCCTCCCCCCAAAACGTTATACCCCATTTTTACGGTGGAAAGGTACACGCGCTGTTTCTTCTCCATTTTATTATTTTTCAATATTTTTTCACAATTACAACCATATTAAATATTTCAAATAATTTCATTGAGTCAATTTCAAATTCCAAGTCCATTCTTATTCCAAAGTCAATTTCAAATATTCCAAAGTTTTTTCAAATAATTGAATGGAATCTTCCATTAATTTTTCATTGAAACTCGAAAGATTCAATTAGCGAGTTTCATTAATGGAAGATTCAATGAAACTCGCTAATTGAATGGAACTCGCTAATTGAAAACTCAATGGACGATTCAATTTCCATTAGTGGAATTCGGAAGATTCGAAAATTTTAATTTCATGTATGAAGACAAAAATACAGACTGTACATGTATGAAGCTATTCAATCTTCCGTTAATGAAACTCGGAAGATTCAATTTCCATTAATGGAACTCGGAAGATTCAATTAACGAGTTTCCAAGTTTGAATCTTCCGAATCTTCCATTGAGTTTTAATTAGCGAGTTCCATTAATATTTCTGAATGGAAACTGAAACGGAATCTTCAAGAACTTAATTTCAACTCAACAATGGAGCAACCATTGTTAAAGAAAATAAAAAAAGAAAAAAGAAGAAAGAAGAGAGAAGAGAGAAGAAAAAGAATGAAAAATAAATAAAAAATATAAAACCTTAAATAATTATAAAATTTAGGGGTTGTTTGGCAAAAAAAAAGAGTTCATAACGTTTTTAACACTTTTCATGTGCTCAATGCTCGTGACTAACACGCAATGGGCCAAGTGACAAATATATGCCATGAAAATACGAAGAAAAAAAAAGTCTGGGGGGTAATAAGACCCTCGCAAAGTTCAGTATGCTCAACTGGTAATCCGGTCAAACTTTAGGTATTTTTGTGAGTATTCACCCTAATCTAAAACATCAAGGGTTAACTTATAATTTTTTGTCTATTTTATCTTTTTTTTATGAAATATCATCAATTCTCTAATGCTTAAATGATGTATAATAATTAATTAGTGGTAATATAATAAAATCACGATTAAAGTAGATGAAGCAGGCACGTCATAAATATCTATTGTATTTTTTAATTAAATATTATTAAATTTTTAATACGTAAATGACTTATAATAATTAATTAGGAATGATATAGTAAAATCATTGTTGAAGTAGCCGAAACAGACATGTCATAAATATTTATTTACTTTTTTAAATTATATATTATTAATTTTTTAATACGTAAATTACTTATATAATTAATCAGGGATGATATAGTAAAATGACTGTTGAAGAAGCTGAAACAGGCATGTCATAAATTTTTATTTTATTTTTTTAATTAAATAATATTAATTTTCTAAACATAAATGACTTATAATAATTAATTAGGGATGATATAGTAAAATCACGCTGAAGCAGGCATGTCAAAAAATTTTATTTTACTTTTTAAAATAAATAATATTAATTTTTTAATACATAAATAACTTATAATAATTAATTAGGATTTATATAGTAAAATCATGGTTGAAGCAGACATGTCGTCCACAAATTGTCTGCTTCAGCAGCTTCTTTCACACTTATAATAAGTAATGAAATTACAATAAACAGTAATTGTGGAAAAAAATTTAAGTGGACTCTATATAAGTTGTCAAGTTAATTTAAAACATCAAAAGTTAATTATAATTTTTTGCCTGTTTTATAAATTTTTATGAAATATTATCAATTCTCTAATACTTAAATGATCTATAATAATTAATTAAGGATGATATAATAAAATCACGATTGAAGTAGTTGAAGCAGGCACGTCATAAATTTCTATTGTATTTTTTAATTAAATATTATTAATTTCCTAATACATAAATGACTTATAATAATTATTTAGGATAATATAGAAAAATCACGTTTGAAGCGGCTGAAGCAAACATGTCATAAATATCTATTTTACTTTATTTAATTATATATTATTAACTCTCTAATAGTTAAATAACTTATATAATTAATTAGGGGTGATATAGTAAAATCATGGTTGAAGAAACTGAAGCAGGCATGTCATAAATTTTTATTTTACTTTTTAAATTAAATAATATTAACTTTTTAATACATAAATAATTTATAATAATTAATTAGGGATAATATAGTAAAAAAATCATGGATGAAGCAGCTGAAGCAGACATGCCATAAATTTTTATTTTACTCTTTTAATTAAATAGTATTAATTTTCGAATACGTAAATAACTTATAATAATTAATTAGGGATGATATAGTAAAATCACGGCTGAAGAAGCTGAAGCAGACATGTCGTCCACAAGTTGTCTGCTTCAGGAACTTCTTTCACATTTATATATAAGTACTAGGTATCGAAGGCCCGTGCCCGCACTGACCCAATATATGGTATTTTTTATCTTAATTTATGTGATAAATAAAATTAGATTATTAATTATATTTTTAATATGTTTTAAGATTTTTTAAGTTGTTACTATTGCAATCTATAATACTTTTTCGATATTGTAATTTATAATTTTAAGTTGTTTGCTATTGTAATTTATAATACTCTTCTTGTTTAAACTTTTGTGATATTAATATTCAATTTATATTTTAATTGTGATATTAATAGTCAATTTATATTTTAAAAGTAATTTATTTTTGTAATTATTGTGATTTATAATATTTTTTGCTATCTCAATTTAAGCGACACTGATATAATTTTGAGAGTCAATCAAATATCACGATTGAAGTAGCGAAACCGACATGTCTTGAATGACTCATAATAACTAATTAGAAGTGATCTAACAAAATTGCTATGAAAGATACTTGTGAAATTTTTTTAAGTGGATCTCATATAAGATATCAAAGTAATTTAAAATATCAAGAATTAATTTATTATTTATATTTTAGCTTTTTATTAAATATTATTAATTTTTTAATACTTAAATGACTTATAATAATTATTTAGGGTGATGTAGTAAAATTACGGTTGAAGCAGCTGAAGCAAACTTGTCATAAATATCTATTTATTTTTAAAAAAATAAATTTTATTAATTTTCTAACACAGAAATGTCATATATAATTAATTAGAGGTAATATATAGTAAAATCTTGAAACAAGCAAGCAGTTGCATGCAGGCATGACAACTGCCTGCTTCCAACAGCTGCTACTCAGACTCATAATAACTAATTAAAAGTGATATAGCAAAATTGCTATTAAAAATACTTGTGAAATTTTTTTAAGTGGATCTTATATAAGATGTCAAATTAACTTAAAATATTATGAGTTAATTTATCCTTTATGTTTATTTTATCTTTTTTATTAAATGTTATTAATTTTTAATACTTGGATGACTTATAATAATTATTTAGGGGTGATATAGTAAAATTACAGTTAAAGCAGTTGAAGCATACATATCATAAATATCTATTTTATTTTTTTTAAAAATAAAATTTATCAATTTTCTAATACGTAAATGTCAAATAATAATGTAACGACCTAAAAATTTGATGAAATATGTGAAATTAGTGATTTTATGTGATTTGACTATTTTACCCCTTCCTGTAGTTGCATTATGGTATTTATGGAGTATGGGGGAGATTGACATAATTTTTGATGCATTTTGGTACCATTTATGCGATATTGTGGTTTTTGATGGCTTCGAGAGCCTTATTTTGGACTTATGTGGATATCTTTTGATCCATGCAATGGATGGATAAACGGACTGTGCCAGCGACTCCATAATATCGATTTTAGGCTAGATAAACCTTTGGTTCAGTTCCCGGTGCACCCAAGCTCATTTCGACCTATTGGTTGGAAAGTTAAAAAAATTAGAAATATGGGTGTGAGACCCACATTTGGTCGAAACAACCTCAGATGGAAAATCTAACTTCGCCAGCAGATCCGAAATATTAATTTTAGGGTGATACCACGTTGGTGTGATTTTACGGCTTTTAAATCTCATTTCGATCATCGGTTTAGAAAATTGTGATTTCGAATTTCGAATTTCGGGGGTCAACTTTGTGAAAATGATGTTTTCTCAAAAATCTAACTTTGCCAACGCGTCCGAAACGTCGATTCTAATGTGGTTGCATAGTTCGTTTGTGTATACGGACCTCGAACGAATCTCGGGCACCCTATCGAAATCCGAGGTGAATTTGAGGGAAAAAATCTGATGCAAAAAATAGAAAATCTGCACTATTTATAATATTTTTTGGGTCCATTTTGCTCATTTTTCATCTTGTCTCTTGAGAGTTAAACCCTAAAATAGTATAAGAGCTTAAAAGTGAAGCTTGTGGGAGTTTGAATAGCTAGATTAATGTCACGACCCAAAAACAAGGGTCATGATGGCACTTGTCGCAGCGTACCTTGACAAGTAAGTCTATCACCCAAACTGATACGACAAGAAGAAACGACAGAAATATCCCACGGTAAGGCTTTTAGAACGAAGCCGAACCATATAAATAATCACAACAATGCAGAAAGAACTTATCCTAAAATACCAATCATGCCTAAAATCAAGTGTCAATAGTGTAAGAACTACTAATATAATTCAAGAGTCAAATGCATCGGAAAAATAACCACAAAGGAGTAATAACTGTCTCCGAATACTAATAAAGATATAACAACTATAGAAACATAGAGGTGAACTTCGGACGCATGAATGTCCAACCGCTAACTTGGAAGCTCCAACAATCGCCAGAGTCAATCAAGCTGAGGCGCACTCGAGCTAAGACCTACACCAAAAGGGCGCAGTAGGCATGAGTACTGTCCACTTGTACTCAGTAGGTATCATAGGCCGACCAAGCAAAGTAGTAAATAAAGCATACAAAATATACACTAAGGACACGACACCTGCAATCAGAAAATGCCCCACAACGATAGCCCACACCGCTTGCACTAACAGTTCTAATATATCTTACATATATTACAATAGCACATCAAGGTATAGAACACACGTATACTTTATGTCACCTATAAATAAAAAAAAAAAAGAGAACATTTAGATACAAGACCATCAAATACAAGTAAAAGAAGGTAAGACAAATACATAGATGACAAGTCAATAAGGCAATACAACACAACATAAACACAATAAATTAAGTTCAATGTATATGATGATGATGATGATGATGCACGAGGTCGTCGTACAACCTCTGGGATCGTCACAAAATCCTTTTATATACCTACGGAACTAAAGCTTCCCGACGTAGAATCCATGGGGGGTTCTTCAACCCATATACAATCCATATATCTCATATCTCCTTTCTGGTACAACCCTCGGAAAGGGTTTTGTAAGGTGTTACAATATCTTTTAAAAAAGTGTTGCTTATGTTTCTTAGATATTGTCACAATGGTACCAATGTTTTATGAATGAGTATGATATGAAGATGTAATGCTCACAACCAATCACAATGAGTATTTCCACAAACAACCACATGATATATTTCCACAACCATATACGTCAATATCCTCTCATTATTTTTGTATCATCCATGAATTTTCACGTCTTATTTGCCAATAAAGTATGAATATAATCACAATACACCAATGATACCACATTAGCATTTTAACAACACAATACAACTATTCATATGTATTCAAGGCTATCAATATCACATAGGATCCCACACGGTCACACATATCACATAATATCTCAATTTCGACAATTACATACATATAAGCCCCCACACAGGCACAACACATAGATAGCCATTTTTCATGATTAGTGCTCACCCTTAACATGTATTTTGTACCATAATTTACCACCCATCCCAGTCTGAAGAGTTAAGCCATAACCTACCTCGAAAGCCGAAATCGATCCGCTACCCTTAATCCTGCGACCTTACTTTTCACTAACAATCCCAAAATTCACTAAAAAAATCAAATATGAAATCTACGCGTCAAAATAAAACCAACGATACCCATATTGACTACTTTTGATTCGGGGTCAAAACGGATCCAAAAAATGGGTTTCCGAAAGAAGAAGGGCAAAATTGGAACTTTACTTCAAAAATATGTTACCCATATTTTTTGGAACCTACATATGAAAACCCAAGTTAAATCGAGTCAAAAACGGGGTTCAAATAAAAAAAACTATTTTTGAGCTTTACCGGATAAAATCTTTGAAATCCGGGTTAAAATTCAGAATCGAAGTTGTTTTGAAGATTAAATTGATGAAAAACTAGTAATTATATGATAAAAATATTATTCAAGTGAAAGGGGTGAAATTTGGATTTAAAATCATGCCCTAAGATTTTTGTGGTTTTGAGGAATTTATCAAGAAATTATTAAGTAAAGGGGTGAATTCTTACCTTAAATCCATAATAAAACCAAGAAATAGATGTTAATCTAGCTTCCCAAGCTCCCACAAACTTCACTTTTAAGTTCCCAAACTATTTAGGTTCAACTCTCAAGAGGCAAGATGAAAATGAACAAAATAGGTCAAAAAGGGTGAAAAAGTTGTTTATATTACAGAAAATCTGCAATATAACTGCTGGTTTTTTTATTCTTAAGTTGAACGGATTTCGACGGGGTGCTCAAAATTCGTTCAGAGTCCGATATACACAAACAAACTATGCAACTATACTAAATTCGACATTCCGAACGTAATGGCTTTATCATATTTTCAAAAAAATATCATTTTTACAAAGTTGACCCTCGAAATCTGAAATTACAACTTTTCAAACCGAGGGTCGAAATGAGATTTAAAAGCCATAAAATCATACCACATATGCTAACACCCTAAAATCGACATTTGGGATCTGCTGGCAAAGTGGGATTTTCCATCAGAGGTTGTTTCGATCAAATGTGGGTCCCACGCCCATATTTCCAATTTTCCAACTTTTCCACCAATAGGTCGAAATGAGCTCGTGTGCACCAGGAGCTGCTGGAGTAGTTTGTTTGACCATCCATCACACGGATCTAAATATATCCACATTAGTCCAAAATAAGGCTCTCGAAGTCATCAAAACGCACAATATTACATAAATGATACCAAGGTGCATCGAAAATCATGCCAATCACTCCCACACCCCAGAAATATCATAATGCAACTACGGGGAGGGGTAAATTAGTCAAATCATATAAAATCACAAATTTCACATATTTCATCAAATTTTTAAATCGTTACATCATCCACCACTAAAAATCTAGTTCGTCATCGAACTAAGGCAAGGAAATACCTTAATCAATGAAAAGCTAGGGATAGGAACTACGCATATCAGACTCAACCTCTCAAGTAGCCTCATCTACAGGTCGATGTCGCCACTAGACCTTAACCACAGGGATCACTCTAGAGCGCCACCGCCTAACATCCCTATTCAAAATAGAAACTGGCTCCTCAACAAAGGACAACCACTCATCTAACTAAACTGACTCCCAGCGAATGACATGAGACTCATCAAGAATATAGCAACGAAGCATAAAAACATGAAAACTGACGAATAACAGATAGATCAAAGGGCAAAGCCAACTCATAAGCCACATCACCAATAGTCCGAAAAATCTCAAATGGATCGATATACTTGGGGCTAAGCTTTCCCCTCTTCCCAAACCTCATCACATCCTTCATGGGTGAAAATCAAATAAAAACACGATCACCAACACCAAATTTCAAGGCATGAAGTCTACGATCAGCATAATACTTCTACATACTTTAAGTCGCTCTAAGTCTATCCTGAATGACCCGAACTCTATCCAAAGACTCACAAAGCAAGTTCGTATCTCGAGGTCTCACCTCTAAAAAATCAAACCAACCCCACTGGAGAGCGAAAACGCCTACCATATAATACCTCAAAATGAGCCATATCAATACTGGAATGGTAGGTATTATTATATGTAAACTCAGCTAAAGACAAAAGCTGCTCTCATTGGCCACCAAAATCCATCACGCATGTGCCAAACATATCCTTCAAAACCTATATAGTCAACTCTTACTGGCATCAATCTGGGCGTGAAACGTTGTACTTAGATCAACCCGGTACCCAACTCATCCTGAAAAGTCTTCCAAAAATAGGATGTGAACACAAAACCTCGATCTAAAATAATGGATACTGATGCACCATGTAGACACATAATCTCACGAATGAAGATATGGGCTAACCTCTCATCACTGAATGAGACCCGAACTGAAATAAAATAAGCTGACTTGGTCAATCGATCCATGATGACCCAAGTACTATCAGAACCATGAGATGTACTAAGTGAACCAGTCACAAAGTCCATTGTGATCCGTTCCACTTCCACTTGAAAATGGGTAACCTCTGAAGCAATCCACCAGGTCTCATATGCTCGGCCTTCACCTGCTGTCAACATAGGCAACGAGCCATAAAATCCTCTATATCTTGCCTCATACCACCCCACCAGTAGTGTTATCTCAAATCACGATACATCTTAGTCACACCTGGATAGATAGAATATCTGGAACAATGGATCTCCTCCAAGATCAACCTAATCCAATCACTACTTTTGGCACACAAACTCAGCCCCCAATCTTTAAAACTCTATATGAATTAAGTGAGGCTTTTCTAACCTCCCCACTCAATACCTTATCTCGAATCAACCTCAATTTAACATTATCAAACAAATGAGCTCGAATCTACTTTATCAAAGATGATCTAGCCTCCACAAATGCCAAAACACGCTCCGGTGTCGAAATATCAAGCCTAACCATCGGGTTAGCGAAAGAATGAACCTCTAAGGTCAATGGCCTCTCCTAAGTCAAACAATACACCAAGATACCCATGCTAGTCGACTTTCGGCTTAAGTCATCCTCAACCACATTAGCCTTGCCCTGATGGTAGAGAAAAGTTAAGTCATAATCCTTAAGCAACTCTAGCCATACCTTATATAAAGATCTCGCTAGTAAAGAAGTACTGAAGGCTACGATGATTTGAAAAGATCTCACAAACGAACTTCATACAAGTAGTGCCTCTACAACTTCAAGGCAAACACAACTGTATACAACTCTAAATCATTGGTAGGATAATTCCTCTCATGAGGCTCCAATCTTGACAAGGCGCATACATAATTACCTTGTCCTCCTGCATTAATACAACACCTAACCCAACACCTGAAGCATCATAAAAGATAATAAAGCCCATGCCCTCCTTGATCAAAGCCAATAGGAGCTGAAGTCAACAAATCCTTGAGCTATTAGAAGCTCGCCCCACAATATCATACCACTGGAAGGAATTCTTCTTCTAAGTCAACTTGGTCAATGGAGCTACAATAGAAGAGAAACCCTCAACAAAATAATAATAATACCCGGCCAAGCCAATAAAACTCTAAATCTCGGTGGGCGAAGTAAGTCTAGCCCAATCACAAACTGCTGCAACCTTAGCTGGATCAACCATAATACCTTCCTTAGTCATCATATGATCCAAGAAAGAAACTGACTCCAACCAAAACTCGCACTTAGAGAACTTAGCATACAACTTCTTATCCCTCAATCCCTAAAGCATAATCCACAAATAATCCTCTTGCTCAACTTTATCCTTGGAAAAAACCAAGATATCATCTATAAATACCATAATGAAAGAGTTAAGATACGGTCGAAACACCCATTTCATCAACTCCATGAACGCGGCAGGGGCATGGGTCAACCCAAAAGACATGACTAAGAACTCATAATGACCATATCGATCCTGAAAAGCAGTTTTCAGAATATCTGAAGCTCTAATCCTCAACTGGTGATAACCAGACCTCAAATCAATCTTCGAAAACACCGCAACACCCTGAATATGATCAAACAAATTATCGATACAAGGAAAAGAATACTTATTCTTAACCATCACCTTATTCAACTGGCAATAATTAATACACATCCTTATAGACCCATCCTTTCTCTTCACAGATAAGACAGGCGGACCCCAAGGTGAAATACTAGGTTGAATAAATCTCTTATCCAACGACTCCTGCAACTGATCCTTCAGTTCCTTCATGTCTGCTAGGGCCATCCTATAAGAAGGAATAAAAATGGGCTTGTTGCCCGACTAAACATCAATAATAAAATCGATATCTTGATCCAAAGGCATACACGACAAGTCCATAGGGAATACATCTATAAACTCATGGACAACACAGACAGACTTCAAGGAAGGAAGTAAAACAACACTGGTGTAACGAATATGGGCCAACTAAGATAAATATACCCTCTCAACTAATTTACGATCCTGAACATAAGATATAACTCTATTAGGACCCGAATGAAGTGTACCCTTCAAAGCTATCCTTGGCATACCCGACGAAGCTAAAGTCACTATCTTGGTATAATAATTTAGGACGGCATGAGAAGGAGCCAATCAATCTAT
The DNA here is from genome assembly GCF_002878395.1 of Capsicum annuum. Lineage (NCBI taxonomy): Eukaryota > Viridiplantae > Streptophyta > Magnoliopsida > Solanales > Solanaceae > Capsicum > Capsicum annuum. Next base: position 167,636,440 of record NC_061116.1, on the reverse strand, counting down.
ACCCAAAATAGCATCAAAATCAACCATGTCTAATACAATCAAGTCTATTAAAATCTCACGCCCGACAAAAGTCACAACACAATATCGATACACTCGATACACCATTAAGAATCACCTACTGGAGTAGATACACAAATAGGCATGGACAGAAGCTCAATAACAGAATCAAAACCTAAACCAAAATACACAAATGCATAGGAAAAAGTCAATTTAGGATCAAATAATATAAATGCAGGTCTGAAACAAATGGGGACGATACTTGAAATCAAAATATCTGAAGCCTCTGCCTCAAGTCTGGCTGGTATAGTATAACACTATCCACAACTACCAACTAGCAGAGTAGCCCCACGACCACCAACACGGGCTCTACTATCTCTACCTATTACACATTTGGTAGAACCCATACCTCTCACAGTTGAAATAGGAGTATGATACAAGTACGACCATGAAGATGGACACTTGTGAGAATGTAATGAACCCGAGGCTTGGAGTGTGCGAGTGAAGGACTTAAAACACACCAAACCAACCTTAATATCACAATTGGAGTGTAAATAAGAGCCTTGGAACACAACAAGGCAGCCCCTAAATACACTTGAAAGGAGCATAGTTCTTAAAAGGGCATTTTGGATATTTTGTATTTTATTTATAACCTATTATAAATAGAACATTGTAGGGCTTTTAGATTTAGATTATTCATGATTTTGTAAGTCTTGAAATACAAAGAAATATAAGTCCTCTCTCCTTGAGGCACCAAAACTAAAATTAGCCATATAGAGTATGGAATCACTCTTGTTGATCTCATGGCTTGAAAATGTGATGCTTGGGAGGTGGATTCCGACCTTGTGTCTTCGTAAGAGATAGGTAAATGTTGTGTATAGTGTTAAGGGTCCAAGAGTGGAATATTCTCTTGGGTTCTTAAGATTATACCTTCATTAAGTCTATCTAACTATCCCTTTACTTTTATTGTAATCTTGTAGTAGTTTGTGTTCTTGTAATTGTTTCTATCTCTTGTTAGTAAAACCGTGCGTTGTTCCTATCTTATTATTGTTGTCCATCTCACCATATTGTTGCTGTTTTGGTGTATTTACACCTTCAATATCTTGTTGTTATTGTGTTTTCGTTGTTGTTGTAGTGAATTCGAGAGTGGTCACCAAAGGGGTCCTTGGTTCTTCAAACTTGTGGACTGTTTTGGAGTTTGTTTAGTGTTCCTGTGGTCATTCTCATATCATTTGGTATAAAATCATGGCTTGATATTATTTTGACAAGATCAATCTTGGGCTTGTTAGTTGAATAAAAAAATTATTGAAAAACTAAATATTCCAGAAAAAGTGCAATCTGTCTGTGTTGTGTTCTTGGCCGAGAATTGCGTTCTTGTTTTGTCTTGGCCGAGATTTTTGTTTGTTTTGAGTGTTTCTAGTGTTTGCTTTGTTCTTCACTAACACTTGAGTCCACATCTAATTTGAGATTTATTGTTGTTGTCGTGAACAAGTAAGATCTTCTGGTAGACATTGTTGTTGAGAAACTTGAGTTGGCCGTGTGTGTAATTGTTGTTGTTGAAAGGGGTGTTGTTGTTGTTGTTCTTGGTGAATGTTGTTATTATTCTTGAAGTTCTTCACAACCTCCATCTCTTGTTAAAACCAAAGACACAACACTAAAGAGACTTGGCCGTTTGTTGTTGTGGATTGGAGTTGGCCGTTGGAATTGTTGTTGTTCTTGAAGATTGTTGTTATTGTTCTTGGTGTGGTTGTTGTTGTTCTTGAAGTTCTTCACCTTCCTTCATATATTGTTAGAACATAAAGTGAATATTATATCCTAAAAGCTGAAATAAAAAAGTATATGTACTTGTTAGTCTTGAAAGACCCCCAACCACCAAAAGACTTTATATCACTTCTCAACCACTTTTTCATGATTTAAGGACCCATTTTTTAAGGAGAAGTACAAGAAAAGGTCAAGTCTTGAAAATTGAAAAAGGCTCCAAGACTTATTTTCTCTCCTAAAATAAATTCCACCAATCCAAATTAATTTTTTACCAAGACTTGAACATTTGAGAATAACTATTTGATAAAACCTAACCAATACGTGGCTGCCACATCATCACTGCTACTGTTCATGTAATATTTTTTAGCTCAAAATTTTATATTTCTTAGTTTTATTTTGTTTTCTCTTAGTTTCGTTTAATTGATCCTAGCACTAATTAACAAGCTAGTAAACTTCTACTAGGTTGTCACTTAGTTCTTGAATCCGTTTTTCGTATCTATGTTTCTTTTGTACCTTTTTCTCTTTTGTGAATTCATTGTATCTTTTTGGTTCAAGTCCGTACGCAAATTTTTTTTGAGTCAACTCGAACAAAAATCTATTCCAAACCCAGGTGGACTCCTCCCTCAATCACTCACGAAGTACAAGTAGGCTTTCAACACTTGTGAAACCAAGTGTGAGGTAAAAATCGAGAGTGAGAGTGTGGTGAGGCATTTTTGAGCTAACAAGTTTGTTTGTTTTGTTGTTCGTTGTTGTCTTTCTTTTAGGTACCATGGCTGCCACCAATCTCAATGTCACGTTTGACCACATCACCGAAAATATTAAAGACATGAAATGGAACGTTGAAAGGCTACGCCAATTGATATCTACACTTATCCCAACAAATTCAAAACCTAAGTTCCAAACACCTTGCGGTGAGATCTTCCCGAAGGAAGTTGCTGCCCAAACTTGTGAAGGACTTTCACACCAAGGTAAAGACGAAAATGCTCATGAACGTCAAGGTAAAATATCTATCTCTTACACTTTGGTACATGTGGATGATGAACGTGTGACTAATAAACCATTGATTGTGAGTAGTAGCTTACCTACGTATGAGTATATTGATTCCTTACCACTTGTAGATGATGTACATATTGTGCGAGTGGATACACTAGTTGATCCTATAGATGACCGAATCGACTCTTTTAGTAAGATCGATTTGTGTCTACCTAGTGTTGAAGCTATTGTGTTGAATGAAAGTACCTTATTGTATGAAATTGTGTTTACCAACTTGTGTGTAAAACTTGCCCACCACTTGATAATATGTATGATGTGATTAATGAGTCTCAAGTGAGTAAAGAATTTAAAAATATTGGTCAAGGAAAAAGGAGTGAACCCGTGAGCCTATATTGTTGTAAAGATTCTAATGTTTGCTTGGCTCATAGGGTTAATTGTGTGCTTGACATATCTTCGAAAATTGATAGTGATTCGTTAGAGAGTGAAAGTTCCAAATCTATCCGCGGGTTATATCATTCACTCTTTAGGTACAATGTCTTGTTTGAAGATAGTTTAAACACTCCTAATATACCTAGTGGTGAAAATAATGGTATAGCTTGCCTTGGAAGCTATAGCCTATATGCTAACCCACTATGGTGTGACAACATTCCTCCTAAAGATGGAAATCTCTTCTTGGAATATGAGAGTACTCTTAAGGGTAAGAAATATGTGGTCTTGGAAACTACTACTTCTACTTTGTGTGGCTTTTCCAAGGACACCATAGTAGAAGTAGAATTGAGTGCCACCTTTCTCTACTCTCTCTTTACTTGTGATGATATGTATTCCAATGTAGAGAGTAGGCCGTGTGGTTGTGGTAAAGTTAACGCCCCAATTTTCTGAACCGAAATGCTACACGGTGCTTATAACCTCGGAGGACCACAAGCTAACCCATGACTGATATTTGTACCCATAACTGCATAGTATACATATAAAAATGCGTAAATATGAACTAAAAGGCCATAAGGTTCAATCTTGAACAATAAAACATCTGAATAAGGTCGTATAACAGTACCAAAAACAAGCTGAAAATACAAAAGTCAGAATCTAAAAATTCTATAATCGTCCAAAAGCCTCTAAACTGTCTGAATAAGGAGTTGAAGGAACATGTCTCCAACTAACTCCTTAAACTGAAAATAAACTGAAATACTGGAATAATAAATGTAATGATCATGTCGTTGAAAGATGAGAACTCACTGCTAAATGAACTGCTACAGCTGGTCTGGAATCTGCGCCTCAAAACCTATGGTGTAACATAAAAGAAAGCACCATAGTGCGAATGCGTCAGTACAACTAAAGTACTGAGTATACATGGGGGTAGGCTAAGTGCATGGGGTTTATATGCATGAACATGCTGACTAATATGAACGTGAGAATACATACATACATACGTAACTACTACTGAACTCGTGGAGATACTGACTACTAAGATTGAAAACTGACATCATGACTTTACCGATACTGAGATACTGAATAGATGAATGACTGTTTCTGATAGTTCGAATTATGAAGAACTGGTCTAATTGACCGTGTCTAATAGTCCTAAAATTAAATACTGATAACGTAAGCTATGACAACTGATTTAACTAATATAACTATGATGATTAGCCTAACCGATGTAACTGATACTGAGTGACTGTATCTAACAGTCTAGATCTTCTAATAATGATTAAGAGTGACAAAGCTTGAAATCAAGCCTAAATAATGGGTGATCTCTAGAACTAATAATGAGAATACTCAACTGAATCTGAGATTGAGATCAAGCCTATCTGACGGGAGATCTCTAGAAGTACTGGTACTGAATAACTCAATGAGAGACCAAACCTATATGACGGGTGGTCTTTAAGTCTGTGGAACTATTTGAGTTCCTTACTGAGATTAATGATTGTATTTAACAGTCCTAATTCCTGATTTCTACTCTGAAGACTAATACTAAAACTGTAACTGTAGGATGTATTCATGTAACCGACATGCCCCATGCTAAGCTGACTGGGTTCCAATCTCTGCCCTAACTAGGGTCCAATCTATGCCCTGATTGAAAGAGTGTCAATACTGCACCACTGATAAAGACAGCTGTTGTGAAGTCAGTCCTAATCTAGTGGGTGACTCCTGGGATCAGTCCTATACATATAAATGTTCTAACGGGTGACCCCTGAGTATGTCAGTCCTATCTAACGGGTGACATCTCATACCTACGCTGGCTACATAGTTCTGGAACTTAAGGATTTCTTCTAGGGATCTCAGTTCTCACTAGCGGGTGAGTCCCCATCCCTAGGATCGCTCGATGCTGAATCCTACTCTCATCTGAAAGATACAGAACTGAACTGATTAACTGAACTTACTGAGTTCCATGACTGATGGAATACTACTGAGTTCATGAGATTTTTGAGAGTACTGACTTATAGAGATTACTGAAGTTACTGGGTACTGAGATTACTGAAATTAACTGAGCATAACTGAGATTACTGAGATTAACTAAGCATAACTGAGATTACTGAACTACTGAGACTGCTGAGATTTCTAGGTCACATGAGTAACTGAATTCTATAGATCATGGCTTGACTAAGAGTATCGTGACAATATGTCATGGCTCTAGGCATACAACTATATTTTTCGGGTAGAACTACCCCCACGACTCGATGGAAGAAAACTGACACAACTTGACTTTCTTGAGTACATGACCATTAATAACAATCCAAAATACATGAGTGAGGGATTTCATGAAGTAAATGGTCATCATAATATCTAACATGAATAGGAATGCTTATAATAAAGTCATAAATATCATATTCTAATATCATGGGCATTCCGACAACATATACTATTCATAACAATGGCATGAAAACTATTTAACCATAAGGGAATGGCAAACATATAACATTTAGTTCATATTGTAATAATTTGGGAATAACTCATGTGATACTTCAAAAACATGATCTTGTTAATAGCATGGAAGACATATAGACACACTATAAATCCATTCCCCAATCATCATGTGTATTCCATTAACACATATATTGCACAACAATGATAAGTGAGCTCTTTGAACATAATAGACTAGCATGAATTTATCATATAGTTCACCCCTAAGTTATAATACATGATTTTTTTTTTATCATTCTAGGCATTTTATCAAACACCTTACATGCATAATATTGAGCATAGGTGTACTTAACAAATTTAGAAATCTTGAACCACCCAAATTCATGGGTTTCCAACTAACATGCCCATACACTTCTAGAAAACACATTTAGATACCTTCTTGAAACACTATTAACAACCATCAACATGAACATAATCACACAACAACGTAAAGATCATAATTTATTATTTAAAACATGGTTCTTGAGCTACACGGATGAAAGGGATCCGTGGATGAACACTACGCATACCTTAGAAGGAAGATTCTTAATGATTGACGGAGGAATTTTCTTGAACTTGAATCTTCTATGAAAACCTAGCTTGTGTTCTTGAGAGGATTTTTAGAGAAAGAATATATTTTGGTGAAATAAGGGCTTAATTCCGTGTTTAGGCATTATATAGGGGTGGAAAAAGGACCATTTTACCCCAAAAACAGACTATTTAAGTCACCTGGACACCCACATGTGCGGTGCACACTTTATCACACATATTAGGGTATGCGTAGCACATCTTATCGCATATATTAGGGTGTGCGTCGCACACCTTATGTCAGGCGACGTACTCCACTTTGCAAAGTTCATAACTTCTTGCTTGAGTGTTGGATTTAGATGAAATTGGTATCGTTGGAAATATAATTCAAAGATCTTTCATTTGTTATATAGTAGGTCCTCTAATTCAATATATACAAGGAGTTATGATCGAATAAAGTTGACCCAAGTTTTGACTCTCACTAAAACTTGAACAATAGGAAAGCTTTCAACTTGTACTTCAGTTAGGGAACCTCTATGATCTAAATTCATGCTCAAATAGATTTCCACACTACATAATTGATTAACACACTAAATTTACATAGGATTTATGGCTTTTGAAAAGTCTACGCTTAGGAATGACGGACTTTTATTCTAGTCCAAAATATGGGATATTACATAAAGACTACGGGAAACGGGTGTGTTTTTTAGACCCATGTCTATGGTTACTCTTCCCATTTGATCCCGGTGCCATCTTAGGGTGGGGAAGATTTACTCTCGGCTTAGGTGCGTTTCATTTGGGTGCTTATAATATCCAAGTCCTTGGTGAATTTGTCGATGGCTTCATAATGTTTAACACTAAGGACTCTTGGTTATATGTCAAATATGAACCACCTCGGCATGTCGAGACTTGTTGTTGGCCGAGACTTGAACTCAAAGGGTCCTCGGTTTTGTTTTTTTAGTGTGGGCTATGAGTGCATACCATTATTGTTTATTTTTTCTAATTCTAACCCTCATGCCATGAGAAAGTGTGCTTGTTTGTCTCTCTTTGATTTTGCAAGGCATAGATTCGAGGTCGGATCCTTTTTAAGGAAGGGAGGATGATACAAGTACGACCACGAAGATGGACGCATGTGAGAATGTAATGAACCCGGGGCTTGGAGTGTGCGAGTGAAGGACTTAAAACACACCAAACCGACCTTAATATCACACTTGGAATGTAAAGAGAAGCCTTGGAACACAACAAGGCAGCCCCTAAATACACTTGAAGGGAGCCTAGTTCTTAAAAGGGCATTTTGGACATTTTGTATTTTATTTGCAACCTATTATAAATAGAACATTGTAGGGCTTTTAGACTTAGATTATTCATGATGTTGTAAGTCTTAAAACACAAAGAAACATAAGTCCTCTCTCCTTGAGGTACCAAAACTGAAATTAGGCATATAGAGTGTGGAATCACTCTTGTTGATCTCATGGCTTGGAAATGTGATGCTTGTGAGGTGGATTTCGACCTTGTGTCTTCGTAAGAGATGGGTGAACGTTGTGTGTACTGTTAAGGGTACAAGAGTGGAACATGCTCTTGGGTTCTTAAGATTATACCTTCATTAAGTTTATCTAACTATCCCTTTACTTTTATTATAATCTTGTAGTAGTTTGTGTTCTTATAACCGCTTCTATCTCTTGTTAGTAAAACCGTGTGTTGTTCCTGTCTTGTTATTGTTGTCCATCTTGCCATATTGTTGCTATTTTGGTGTATTTAACCCTTTATATCTTGTTGTTATTGTTTTTTCGTTGTTGTTATAGTGAATCCGAGAGTGGTCTCCAAAGGTGTCCTCGGTTCTTCAAACTTGTGGACTATTTTGGTGTTTGTTTAGTGTTTTCGTGGTCATTTTCATATCATTAATGATACGAATACGACCATGAGGATGGACGAGAACGAGTGTGTATTGAATCTGTCCAAGGAAGTGCACAAGTGAAGTGTGAAAGAGGGCCTAAATGCACTAAAAACAGCCCCTAAGTTGCACTTAATGGGCACCTCACCCTTGAGGGGTATTGTGGTCATTTTGTATTCTATTTCATAATACACTACATATAGAACCTCTTAGGGTTTTTAGTCTTAGATGTTTATTGATATTGAAAGTTGTAAGAAGAACATTTCTCTCTTGTGAGAAAGGCCTATGGCTGAAACATTATAACTAGGATTTCTAACTTAAGTGTGGAATCATTCGTGCTGGATTCATGCTTGGAACGTTGGGTGATAGAGGAGGTTGAGGTCTCTCTTGTGCTCACCGAAGATATAGGTATTTTTAGTGTGTAGTGTTAAGGGTCCAAGAGTGGAATAGGATCTTGGGTTCTTAAGATTATACCTTCACTTTGTCTATCTATCTATCTTTACGTACATTTCTTGGTCTCTTTGTTGTTGTTCTAGTCAAAACCGTGTGTTGTTTCCATTGTATTATTGTTCATCTTGTTCTTCATGTTGTTATCTTGATACTCTCTTTGTTAGTTAGTGGTGGCTGTTTTGGTGTCAAATACACTATTGTTATCTCGTATTATTGTTGTTATAGTGATGTCAAATACACCATTGTTATCTCGTATTATTGTTGTTGTAGTGTATCCGAGAGTGGTCTCCAAAAAGGTCCTCGGATCCTTAAGATTAGTGGACTGATTTGGAGTGTGTTTTCGTTCTTCCGTTGTCTTTCTCGTATCATTTGAGTAGCTCTAAACACATGACAAGAACAGTCCTTGTCCACATGGCCAATCTCATCACACACATAGCAACCTCTACGACCAGTCTCAACAAAAGAAAGTACAAATGAGCCCGAACGGCCACCCTGAACTGCTGAACTAGAAGATCTACCAGCTGAACTCTATAAAGTCACCAGCACTAGCCTACCATGATATCCACGAGAACCTCTAAAATCTCTGCCTCGAGAGGTTCGAATCCTGAACTTACCAAAACGACGCACCCTCTTGGTGCTTCCCTGAGATACCCGAGGAATATCCTCTGACACCTTAACATGATCCACAATACTTTAAAAAGAACCCTTACACACAACCATCTGAAATGTAGCCAACTGAAAGGTGACAACCAAATCCTTCACAAACTCTTAAATCTTCTCAAAGTTGGTGGAAATGCTATCTTAGAAATATCTGGACAGGTTATGGAAGCGTACCTCATACTCAACAACTTTCATGGAGCCCTGTTCCAACTAATCAAACTTATCCCACATAAGATCTCTCAAACTGAAAGGCATAAATCTCTCTAAAAAGGCATCGACAAACTGTTCCCATAACAACTGAGGAGCATCAACAAGCCTACAACCGATAAATGATATTTACTAATTTCTCACAACATCTCACAATTGATATGTAGTATAAACCACACCATCCGCGCAGAAAGAGTGAAATACAACTCAGAACACAAGATATGAAAGAATTCACAAGATAAGGAATAAAATGAGGGAAGTTTTCTAAGGACATCCTATAGCCTCTCGAAGATAGATACGGACGTCTACGTACCGATCCACGAGACTTTATTATACATTCCATTCTTACACCATTGAGACTAATAAAACCTGGTTACTCTGATACCAATTTGTCACGAGCCAAAAACAAGGGTCATGATGGCACTTGTCGCGGCGTACCTTGACAAATAAGCCTATCACCCAAACTGATACGAAAAGAAGAAAAGACAGAAATATCCCATGGTAAGGCTTCTAGAACGAAGCCGAACCATATAAGTAATCATAACTATGTGGAAAGAACTTATCCAAAAATACCAATCATGCCCAAAACCAGGTGTCAATAGTGTAAGAACTACTAATACAATCCAAAAGTCAAATGCATCGAAAAAATAACCATAAAGGAATAATAACTGTCTCTGAATACTAATAAAGACATAACAACTATAGAAACATAGAGGTAAACGTCGGACGCATGAATATCAACCGCTACCTTGGAAGCTCCAACAATCGCCCGAGTCAATCAAGCTAAGGCGCACTCGAGCTAAGACCTGAACCGAAAGGACACAGTAGGCAAGAGTACGGTCCACTTGTACTCAGTAGGTATCATAGGCCGACCAAGCAAAGTAGTAAATAAAGCATATAAAATATACACTAAGGGCACGTCACCTGCAATCAGAAAATATCCCACAACGGTAGCCCACACCGCTTGCACTAACAACTCTAATATATCTCACATATATTACAATAACACACCAAGGTATAGAACACAAGTATACATTATGTCACATATAAATAGAACAAGAGAGAACATTTAGATACAAGATCATTAAATACAAGTAAATGAAGGTAAGACAAATACATAGATGACAAGTCAATAAGGGAATACAACACAACATAAACACAATAAAGTAAGTGCAATGTATATGATGATGATGATGATGCACGAGGTCATCACACAACCTCTGGGATCATCGTAAAATCCTCGTATACACCTACGGAGCTAAAGCTTCCCGATGTAGGACCCTTGGGGGGTTTGTCAACCCATATACAATCTACATATCTCATATCTCCTTTTTCGGTACATCTCTCATAAAGGGTTTTATAAGGTGTTACAATATCACTTAAAAAGGTATTGCCTGTGTTTCTCAGATGTTGCCACAATGTTACCAATGTTTCATGAATGAGTATGATATGAAGATGTAATGCTCACAATCAATCACAATGAGTATTTCCATAAACAACCACATGATATATTTCCACAACCACATACGTCAATATCCGCTCATTATTTTTGTATCATCCATGAATTTTCACATATCTCATTTGCTAATAAAGTATGAATATAATCAAAATACCCCAAGGCTACCACATTATCATTTTAACAACATAATACAATTATTCATATGTATTCAAGGCTATCAATATCACATAGGATCACACACGGTCACACATATCATATAATATCTCAATTTTGACAATTACATCACATATAAGCCCCCAAACGGGTACAACACATAGATAGACATTTTTCATGATTAGTTCCCACCCTTAATATGCATTATGTACCATCATTTACCACCCAGCTCAGTCTGAAGAGTTAAGTCATAACCTACCTCGAAAGCCGAAATTGGTCTGCTACACTTGAACCCACGACCTTACTTTTTATGAATAATCCTGAACTCCACTAAAAATATCAAATATAAAATCTATACGTCAAAACAAAATCAACGACACCCATATTGACTACTTTTGGTTCAGGATCAAAACGGACCCTCAAAATGGGTTTTCAAAAAAAAGGGGCAAAATCAGAACTTTACTTCAAAAACATGTTTTTCATATTTTTAGAAACCTACAGCTGAAAACTCAAGTTAAATCGAGTAAAAAATAGGGCAAATTGAAGAAAAACCATTTTTGAGCTTTACCGGATAAAATTTTTGAAATTTGAGTTAAAATCTAGAATCGGAGTTGTTTTGAAGATTAAATTGATGAAAAACTAGTAATTATAAGATAAAAATATTATTCAAGTGAAAGAGATAAAATTTGGGTTTAAAATCATGCCCTAAGATTTTTGGGGTTTTGAGGAATTTATCAAGAAATTATTAAGAAAAGGGGTAAATTATTACCTTAAATCCGTAATAAAACCAAGAAATAGATGTTTATCTAGCTTCCCAAACTCCCACAAGCTTCACTTTTAAACTCCCAAACTATTTAGAGTTTAACTGTCGAGCGGCAAGATAAAAAATGAACAAAATAGGTCAAAAAGGGTGAAAAAGCTGTTTTTATTACAGAAAATTTGCAATATAGCTACTGGGTTTTTTCTTCTTAAGTCGAACGGATTTCGACGGGGTGCCCGAAATTTGTTTGGAGTCCGATATACACATACAAACTATGCAATCATACTAAATTCGATGTTATGGATACGATGACAATATCAGATTTTCAAAACAAACATTGTTTACACAAAGTTGACCCCCGAAACCCGAAATTACAATTTTTCAAATCGAGGGTCGAAATGAGATTTAAAAGCCGTAAAATCATACCAAATATTCTAACTCCCTAAAATCGATATTTCGGATCTGTTGGCGAAGTCGAATTTTCCATCAAAGGTCCTTTCAATCAAATATGGGTCCCACACCCATATTTCCAATTTTCTAACTTTCCGACCAATAGGTCAAAATGAGTTTGGGTGCATCGGGACCCGAACCAAAGGTTTACCTAGCCTAAAATCCATATTCTGGAGTTTCTGGCACAGTCCGTTCGACCATCCAGCGTACGGATCAAAATATATCCACATTAGTCCAAAATAAGGCTCTCGAAGCCATCAAAACACACAATATTGCATAAATGATACTCCCTCCATTTCATAATAAATGAATTGTTGGATTTTGGCACATAGATTAAGAAAAGAGCGTTAAAGAGATAAATTTAACATAACTTTCTATTTTTACCCAAAAAAAAAAAGAAAAAGCTAACCTTGGTAATACCTTTCGAAAGTTAATTAGTTGTCAAATGATAAGGATAAATTTGAAAAAACATTCAATGATTCACTTATTTTGAAACACCAATAAATACCCCAATAATTCATTTCCAAAATGGAGGGAGTACCAAAATGCATAGAAAATCATGCCAATCACTCTCACACCCCAGAAATATCATAATACAACTATGAGGAGGGGTAAAACAGTCAAATCACACAAAATCCCAAATTTCACATATTTCATTAAATTTTTAGGTCGTTACAATTAATATCTATTTCTTGATTCTATTATGGATTTAAGGTGAGAATTCACCTCTTTCTTAGTAATTTCCTATTAGTTTCTCACCCCAAAAATCTTGGCTTGATTTTAAATCTAAATTTCACTCCTTTTCACTTGAATAATATTTTTATCTTATAATTACTAGTTTTTCATCAATTTAACTTTCAAAACAACTCCAATTCTTGATTTTAATCCATATTTCAAAGATTTTACCCAGTAAAGCTTAAAAAAAGTTTTTCTTCTATTTAAACCTCATTTTTTACTCGATTTGACTTGGGTTTTCAGCTGTAGATTCCTAAAAATATGAAAAATACATTTTTGAAGTAAAGTTATGATTTTACCTTCTTTTTCGGGAACCCATTTTGGGGGTCCATTTTGACCCTAAACAAAAAGTAGTCAATATGAGTGTTGTTAGTTTTGTTTTGATGCGTGGATTTTATATTTGATGTTTTTAGTAGATTTTTGGATCTTTCATGAAAGGTAAGATCGAGGGTTCAAAGTATAGCAGATCGATTTTGGCTTTCGAGGTAGGTTATGACTTAACTCTTTCAAACTGTGCTGGGTAGTAAATGATAATATAAAATACATGTTAAGGGTGAGAACTAATCATGAAAAATATCTATCTATGTGTTGTGCTCGTGTGGGGACCTACATGTTATGTAATTGTCAAAATTGAGATATTATGTGATACGTGTGACCTTGTGGGGTTCTATATGATATTGATAGCCTTGAATAAATGTGAATAATTATATTGTGTTGTTAAAATACTTAATGTGGTACCATTGGTGTATTGTGATTATATTCATAATTTATTGATATATGAGACACATGAAAATTCATGGATAAAACAAAAATGATGAGAGGATATTGGCTCATGTGGTTGTAGAAATGTATCATTATGGTTGGTTGTGGAAATATGTCATGTGGTTCGTTGTGGAAATTTATCACGTGGTTGGTTGTGGAAATACCCATATGATTGATTGTGAGCATTACATCTTGATATCATACTCATTCATGAAATATTGGTACCACCGTGGCAACATCTGAGAAACACTGACAACACCTGATAATACCTTTCTGAGGGATGTACTGGAAAGAAGATATGAGATATGTGGATTGTATACGGGTTGACGACCCCCTCATAGGTCCTGCGTTAGAAGGCTTGCCTTCGTAGGTGTATACGGGAATTGTGCGATGACCTCGTGCATCATCATTACCATCATCATCATATACATTACACTTGCTTTATTGTGTTATGTTATACTTGTATTGACATATTGGCTTGTTCTCTATCTAATTGTTCTGTATCTTGACTTGTTAATGTCTAATTATTCTATCTTTCTTTATTTGTACATGATTATTTTGAGAATACATGTTCCTCTTTGTTCTACTTGTATGTGATATTGTGTGTATTTATATCCCTATCTGGTCCGTTGTTCTATTATGTGTGGATATTGTAAAACTGTTAGTGCAAGCGGTGTGGGCTGCCGTTGTGGGATATTTTATGATTGCAGGTGACATGTCCTTAGTGTATATTTTGTATGCTTTATTTACTACTTTGCTTGGTCGGCCTATGATACCTACTGAGTACAAATGGACCGTACTCGTGCCTACTGCACCCTTTCGGTGCAGGTCCTAGCTCAAGTGCGCCTCAGCTTATTTGACTCAGGTGATTTTCGGAGCTTCCAAGGTAGCGGTTGGATATTTATACATCCGAAGTTCACCTCCATTTTTCTATAGTAGTTATGTCTTTATTAGTACTCGGAGACAGATATTCTTCCTTTGCTGTTATTGTTCTGATGTATTTGACTCTTCGATTGTATTAGTAGTTCTTACACTATTGACACCTGGTTTTGGGCATGGTTGGTATTTTGGATAAATTCTTTCCGCATCGTTGTGATTACTTGTATAGTTTGACTTCCTTCAAGAAGTCTTACCTTGGGATATTTTTTGTTTTTTTCTCTTTTTGTATCGGTTTGAGTGATAGGCTTACTTGTCAAGGTACACCGCGACAAGTGTCATCATAACCTTTATTTTTGGATCGTGACAAATAATTAATTAGGAGTGATATAGTAAAATCGTGGAACAAGCAGACAACTGAAAGCAGGCATGACAACCGCTAGCTGCTTGCTTCCAGCAGCTGCTACTCACACTTATAAATAGTAGTAATTTTTAAAAAATTAAATTTTATTAATTTTCTAATTCATAAATATCATAAAATAATTAATTATGGTGATATATTAAAATCACGAAGTAATCAGGCAGCTGAAAGCAGATATAACAATCGTCGGCTGCCTGCTTCCAGCAACTACTACTTACATTTGTATATAGTAGATTAATTTAAAATATCAAGAGTTAATTTATCATTTATTTTTATTTTATTTTTTATTAAATATTATTAATTTTTATTACTTAGATGACTTATAATAATTATGCAGGATTGATATAATAAAATTACGGTTGAAGCAGCTGAAGCAAACATGTCATAAATATCTATTTTATTTTTAAAAAATTAAATTTTATTAATTTTCTAATACGTAAATGTCATATAATAATTAATTAAGAGTGATATAGTAAAATCACGAAGCAAGCATGCAGCTGGAAGCAGACATGACAACCGCCAATTGCATACTTCCTGCAGCTGCTACTCACACTTATATATAGTAGTAATTTTTTTAAAAAAATAAATTTCATTAATTTTTTAATACGTAAATGTCATATAATAATTAATTAGGGGTGATATAGTACAATCACAGAGCAAGTAGGCATCTAAAAGCAGGCATGGCAACCGCCAACTGCTTGCTCCAACGGCTGCTACTCACACTTATATATAATTGTAATGTAATGTAAATAATAATTTTTTAAAAAATAAATTTATTAATCTTTTAACACGTAAATATCATATAATAATTAATTTGGGGTGATATAGTGTAACGCTCTGAATCTGTACCCCAGACGCTACACGGTGCTCATAATCTCGAAGGACCACAAGCTAACCCATGCCTGGCACCTGCTGCAATAATTGAATAATAGTACTGCAACTTTGCAGAAATAGGTGGAAATTGCCATAAGGTTCAAATATGAAATAAATACTGAATATGGTATCACAATATCAAAACTGGACATCAATACTGAAAACTAAATAATTGTCTGAAAATACTCTAATCTGAAAAGTCTCTAAACTGTTTGAACTGTAGAGTTAATGGGACAAGTCCCTAACTAACTCCGACTACTGAAAATAAACTAAAATGCTGAAAAACAATCATGTCCTCGAACTATAAGGACTCACCACTAACTCTGTCTACTGAGAATCTGAACTGCTAAGGGTGCTCTGGAGCCCGTGCATCTAAACCTTTGATATAAGACATTATAGCGCAAAATAAAAGCATGTGTCAGTACTTTGAATGTACTGGTATGCTCAGTGAGGTAGGCTGGAATGCATCGGTTCATATGCATGAACAATACTAACTGAATAACATGAGTATGACTGAATGAGAGTACATGTATGAATACATAGACTGTAACTGAGATCGTAATAACACTGAATACTGAGTCTGAATACTGATTAACTGATATATAAGATTACTGATACTGTATTACTGATAACTGGATGGCTGTATCTGATAGTCTTGATTCTGTGGAACTATATCGAGTTTCGTACTGAGCTGAGTGACTGTAACCAACAGTTCTGAATCTGTAGAACTGAACTGAATTCAATACTGAGACTGAATCTGAAACTAAGACTATGGGAGGTAATCATCTAACCGACATGCCCTTTTATGAATAGATTGGGGTCCAACCTGTTACCCCAGTTGAAAGGGTGTCAATATCGTGCCATGGGTAGAGACAAGCTGTGAGTTAACCCTCTCTGGCAGAAAGCTCTTTCGTCAACCCTCGCTAGCAAGAAAACTCGAATGAGATGTATCAACCCTCAAAATATCTGGCAGGAAGATATCTCAACCTACGCTGACTATGTAGTTCTGTAACGCAGGGATTGTTACTAAGGTTCAAACCCTCTGCTGGCATGAATGCCCCCATCCCTGGATTTGCTCGGTGCTAAATCCTACTCCCAACTGAATAGACACTGAGCTGATTTTTAGTCTGTACTAGGTTGTACTAAATTGTTACTGATTTTACTGAGTTATGTTGACTGACGGAATACTACTGAATAAGTTTACTGTATTCTGAACTGAATACTAAACTAGACTTGACTAGTACTAAGTCTACTGAATTTTTCCCGAGTCCTGTAATTGATTGAGAGTACTACTGATCGTGACATAGCAGAGATTATCTTGTAACTGACACTGGCTCTAAGTAAACAACTAAATTATCGGGTATTAAATACCCCTAGGACTCGATAGCATAAAAGTAAATCATAACATAGTCTTGAAAAGCATAATCATGTGCACTTGTTCATAACTCATTCATGGAGGCATTTTATCAAACACTTGCATGATACAACTCGGACATAAGCTGACATGACATGATTTCCTTCTCTTATCAGTTCACATGAGCAATTCATCAAGCACTTAATGAGCATGATATATGTACATAACATTAAACACAAGTAACCATCATAATTCAACTCCAACTTCATAATTTCAAGGATTCAACATGGATTCACATGATAGTACATATATATCAATTGATCCCACATGAAACTTATCATAAAACATGGATCAGAGTCCCAATGAACTATTATAAACATGAATATAATCAAACCCAACATGAAACTCATGAAATCCATACACTTAAAGTTTAAAAATAGTTTCTTGGACTCCAAGGGTAGAAGGAACCCTTGGATGAACACTTCACATACCTTAGTTGGTGAATTTTTGAAAATTAACGGTGGAATCTGAAGCCTTGAATTTGAATATAATTCACCTAGGGTTTTTGTTCTTGAGCAATTTGTGAAAGAATGAATATAACTTGCTAAAATAGGGCTAAATTTTTTGTTATGTGGGCTGAAGGGCGTGGGAAAAAACTTAATTAACCCCAAGGACGCGGCCTTTTAATGACTGAAAACTGTGTTATCGACACGCAGACCGATGCACTGCGTCGTTGGCATCGATGCGATGTCCAACGCGCTGCATCAAGTATGCCTCAGTTCATTGGAATTTGCACTGAGCTAAGGGGAAAATTATCTGTCGACGCGATAGATGATGCAATGCGTCGATATCGAGTTGACTCACTATTTTGGTCACTCGAACATGGTCTAAACGAGGTTCGAAAAATCCAAAACTTGTTCGAAAACACCTATTGACCTTCCTGATTATGAGCTAACTCAAATATTAATATTTAATAGACGTAAAGGTCGCAAAATTAGATTGCCAACTTTCGAAGGCTAAAATAACACTAAATCTGAATATTTAGCTAGAATTTTCTAAGTCTAGGACCCCTTAACAAGCTTAAAGGACTAAATTAAGCTAAGAATTTGGCGGGGTCTTACATATAGTAAAATTACGGAGCAAGCAGGCAGTTGAAAGCAAGAATGATAACCGTCAGCGGTCTGCTTCCAACAGCTGCTACTCACACTTATGTATAGTAGCATAATTTTAAAAAAATTAAATTTCATTAATTTTATAATACGTAAATGTCATGTAATAATTAATTAAGGGTGATATAGTAAAATTACGGAGCAAATAGGCAGCTGGAAGCAGGCATGAAAACTGTCAGCTGCCTACTTCCAGCAGTTGCTAATCACACTTACATATAATTGTAATGTAAATAATAATTTTTTTAAAAATAAATTTTATTAAATTTTTAATATGTAAATATCATATAATAATTAATTTGGAGTGATATAGTAAAATCACGGAGCAAGCAGACAACTGAAAGTAGGCATGACAACCATTAACTGCCTGCTTCCAACAGCTGCTACTCACACTTATGTATATAGCAATAATGGAAATAAAATATATGACAGCCTAGTATATGTAGAGTCCACACTATTTCATTACAAAATACATAAAGTACCCCCTGATGTTGACTGACTTTTTTAGAAAAGACACTTAAACCTTACTTCTGATCTATTACTCCACGATTCTAACTAAAACAGTTGTAAATACACCATTTTTCAGCCAACACCAGTTACACCAATGAATGTGTATATCACGTGTCAATTAGCATTTGACACATGTCGATTAATTTTAGTCTTTTTGAAGAAACTATAGCTATATATTTTTTTCTTTTTCTTTATTTTTTTTCTCCCTTTCTTCTTCACATTTCCTTTCTTCTTTGTTTCAACGAACACCAATAGTATTTCTTTCAATAGGATCGATCAAATTGCATTTTACTGGATCTTTTTTAGGGTCAAAGTTTCCAACACCAGTTTCAACCATGAAGAAGTTATAGCCATAGAGATGAAAATGATGTGATTCCACCATTAACAAGTTGGTATCTTGGATTACTATTTCAACAGTGAAATTGAAAGCAGTTTTACTAATTCTTGTGCCTACATTAGCATTTTTTTCAACAAAAATTTAATTTTTCATATTGGATATATCTTTGAAAAATACCTTCTCGTCGGAAAAATGGTGGCTAACATACCATCTCTTTTTTACCCTTTTTTTAATCTCTTTATCATTCTTCAATTCAAGATCAAACTTTTCCAACACTAATTGAATTCCAAAAAAGAAAGATTTCATTCAATTGGAAATGTGGAGAATAAGTTTTTAATATCAATAGAGAAGAACATCTCTTCTTCTGTGAGGAAAATATGTTGAGGAAGGGGAATAAAAGCAACGTAAGTCGGTCACATTGAAAATGTGAGCCAATAGAGCCATTATTATTTTGATAAGTTTCATCTACATCAACTAATTTGAGTTGACTAACAATTCTTTTTTATTAATAGATTGTATCTCAAAAACATTTTACTTAGGCGTTAGAGTTACTTAGGGATGGAAGACCCCATTTTACTATCGAATTGGTTTCTCGAATCCGAATCAATGAAGTTCGTTTTGTTGGAGAAAGATGGGGAAGACATCAATGGAGAAGAAGAATTTTTTAAATTTTTTGATAAATAATTTACACGTAGCAGGTTTTAATTGATAATTTAAGTCAAATTTTAACCATTCACGCGCCTGGTATGCGTGTTTACACGCAGAGACAAAATTTAAGTTAAAATGGTGTAGTTACAATGGTTTTAGTAAGAATCGGGGGGTAATAGGTTAAAAGTAAAGTTTAAGGGCCCGTTTGGCCATGGAAATTTTTTCCTTTTTTCCGAAAAAAATTTTCGAAGTTGGAAATTGTGGTGTTTGGCCATGAAAATTCGAAAAATAATTCCAGAAAATTTTTCTGAAAAGGGAAAACAGGTTTTTGTTGTTTTCATAATTTTCCAACTCCAATTCCAACTTTTATTATTATTACATATAACCCCAATCTTTTAAATTTTTACATAAAATTCTCCTTATAACATTACTTTTTCAATATTACATATATAACGGTTTTAAAGAATAAGATAATTATAATTTCAAACTTAATGTTATCCTAATTAATATATATCTCTTTTTCTCTCTCATCATTATTTTTATCCCTTATTTAAGACGTTATTTTAGTGCTAATTTATATTTATACCCATAAATATATAAAGTATTATATTTATAATAGAAATATATAAAGTATGTTATATAAAAAGTTTATACCGTGTATATACCATATACACACATATATAAATATACAAAGTATTAAAAAATATACTAAGCATATTTATAATATAAATATACAAAATATGTTATATATGAAGTTTATACCATGTATATATCATATACACATATATAAAAATACAAAGTATAAAGAAACATACTAAGCATATTTATATATTTATGGTATATGATATAATATACCATAAATACGCAAAGCATGTTTTACATAGAAATAATTTATTCACACACAGTAAAATCTTTCATGTATAAGAAAATTAAAGAAATAAATTAGCGGCACGCTAAAATTTAATAACAACTCATCATTTCCTATTTTTTAGGAATGGAAAATGAAGGAAATAAATTAAATAAATTCCTAAAAAAATAAATTTGTTTGAAAGATAATATTTGTTACCTAAAAAACAGGAAGCAGTGATCTGTTAATATAACGTCCATATTTAAAATTTTCCAATATGAGAAAACGACTATTAATGTAAATATTATATATGTCATAATTGAAATTCATTAAATATGACCATGTATAGGTAATTATTTTTATAATAGTGGCTAATTGTGTTCTTTTTTCATTAGTAGGTAAATTTTAGTTGGGTGATTTTGATAGTTTGTAAAAGTTAGGGTATAAAATCATATTTTAAAAAAAAAAGAAATTCAAAAGTCAATTTTTTTTTCAAAAAAGACATGGTCAAACACAACTCCAACTCCAATTTCAACTCCAACTCCAATTCCGAAAATTTTTAATTTTCATGGCCAAACGACTACGAAGTGC